>NW_016805059.1:4655540-4746107 GCF_001698545.2 Rhinopithecus bieti | reverse complement strand
TTTTTACTATTTTCTGCTTTTGAAAAAATTATATAGAAATACATATGTAAAATATCACTGGATTCCATGTAACTCCTTTTGAATAACTGTGGAGTCCACAGTGTTGATATTCCATAGTTTGCTTAATCTTACTGTTGGTCTTTTGAAATGTTTCCTGTTTTTTACAGTTATTACCATTAGGCCATATACCTGTTTTATAAGTTTCTTTAATTTTCCTTCTGAATCCTCTGTTTCCTTGGGGCATGTTTCATAAAGAGGAGAGATACTTTAGTTAAAGACTGTGAACCATTTTGTAGAGCTTGTTAAATCTTACCAGGTTGCTTTTCAGGGAGACAGCGCCCACGGTCACAAGTAATGACAGGTCTCTAAGGATGTCCTGTAATGGGAAAAACTATTTCTGATGTTGTGGTAGATGTATAATGATAAGTTAAAATTCTTTTAATATACATTTCATGAATCATTTTATAGGGTTGGCTACTGTTTCCCTTTGATTATCTGTATTTCCTTGTAAGTGAATAATTTTATAATTGAGAAAAACTCTTGAACCCACATATTATGAAACTTACCTCTTCTTTCTGATTGGTAAATAAAGAACATTGCTTAGAGTTGGTAATCAGTACCTTTAGTACCTGGGGCTTTCATTCATTCAGCGGTTCTCTTGAGCCTCTACTTTGTGCCAGGCCTTGGTATACAGTTTGTATCTGCATAGAGCTTACATTCCAGTTGGGGAGAAAAACCAAATTAATTTACCTCTAGGATTATATCTGGGATCTTTATCACCAAATACATAATTCTTAGGGATTTTAAATAATAATTTTATTTTATAAAACTGAAAACCCCTCCTTGAAGAATTTTAAGGAAGACTTCTTTTAATTTGCAAATGTATATTTGGTTTAAATCCTAAAACCAGGGGGGATGTGTTGAAAAGTTTTAAGCAGGAGACTGATACTGATGTGCTGTGGCTTGCATTTTTGGAGGGCCAGATGCCTCATCAGTGGAGATCTAAGTATTGGAATAGAGACAAGTATTCAGAGTACCTTAGTTATTGGGGGTTAATGTAAGGGTAAGTGGAATGAAGGGAGAGAGGAAACTGATTCTGCAGGCCTCCTAGAGAGCTAGAACAGCTTACCCATTATCTCATCCCCCTGGCCTGGCAGATCCTGCGTACTTCTCATGACGCCCACTGCCCTTTACCACACTCAGGCCATCCTCATCTTTCTGTTGGCCAACTGATAGTATCTGATTAACTGCCAGGATCTACTTTGGTCCCTTCCTACCTCTTTCCCAAAAATTCAAGTTGGACCACATTAGTCCCCTGCTTGAAACCCTTCAATGCATTCCCATAGGTCTTAGAATTTAAACCAAATCCTGCTTATGGCTGTAAGGCCTGCGTGGTCTGGCTGCTGTCTGTCTTCAGCCATGTGGCTCACCACCCATTCTTGGTCTCTACCTCATGGCCACAAGAGCCTTCCCCTGTTCACTTGTACAATGCCATTTTCCCTCCTACCACAGGTCCCTTGTGTCTGCAATGTTCTCAACCTCTACCTCCAACTTTTCTCCAAATCAACCCTTATTTCATCCTTCCTTTTTCAACTTACGCTTGAGCTCTTCGGGGACTTTTGCCTCTCTCTCCATCCTAATTTCCGCTCCCATACTTATCTAGACTTCCGCTCCCATACTTATCTTCATGAAATAATCACATACCCACATGATGTAATTGCTTCACCATTCTTTCCATCACCCATGGAATGGAGTCTGATTGGACTTCCTGTTGTACTCCCTGCACCTCACCTGGGAAGCAGTGGTTGAGTGGAGTTTTGGCCTGAGGTAGCTCTGGGGCTGTCCTCACAGGCCAAGTTTCTGTTGCTCCCTGTGCTGTAGCCTACCTTGGCAGTGCCTTGGCCTTTCTTGGTCTTTGTTTCTGCTTCAGAAGATACCAAACTCTGTTTCTTTTCTTTTTTTATTTTTAAAATTTATTTTGTAAACAATGTTGTGAAATACAATTCACATACCACAGAGTCCACCCACTTAAAGTGTACCATTCAGTGAGTTTTAGTATATCTAAAGTTGTGCAGCCATCACGATCACTGTCTAATTTTAGAACATTTTCATTGCCTCAGTCTCTTATTTTCTGTCTTTAAAGATTTGTCTATTTTGAACATCTTACATAAATGAAATGTATGGTCTTTTGTGATTGGTATCTTGCCCTTAGCATGTTTTCAGTTTCATCCATGTCTTTCATTCCTTTTTTTTTTTGGTTAAAAATATTTTAATTGATAAATGATTGCAGAGGATGTTTTACCCATGTGAAAACAATACGGTGGTGACCATGGAATGATATTTTTCTTTATTTTTTTTAATTTTTTTTTTATTATACTTTAAGTTCTAGGGTACATGTGTACAACGTGCAGGTTTGTTACATATGTATACACGTGCTGTGTTGGTGTGCTGCACCCATTAACTCGTCATTTACATTAGGTATATCTCCTAATGCTATCCCTCCCCCCATCTCCTTCTTTCATTCCTTTTTATTGCAAATAATATACATTGTAGGACGTGCCACATTTTGCATAAGCATTCATCAATTGGTGTACATTTGTGTTGTTTCTACCCTGGCTATTATGAATAATGTTGCTATGAACATTCTTGTGTAAGTTTGTGTGGACGTATCTTTCATATCTTTTCTCTTGGGTGTATACTAGGGAGTGGAATCTTGCTGCGTCATATGGTAATTCCATGTTTAACATTTTGAGGAGCTGTAAAACTGTTTTCTAAAGTGGTTGCATAATTTTACAATCCCATTAGCAATCTATGAGGATTCCAGTCTTCTACAACTTTGCCAACACTTGTCTTCCATTTTTATTTATGTTTTTTTAAATAACCATCTTACTGGGCATGAAATGGTATCTCATGTGGTTTTGATTTGCATTTTTGTAATGACTAATGACACTGAGCATCTTTTCATGTGCTCAGTGGCCATTTATATGTCGTCTTTGGGGAAGTGTCTGTTCATATCCTTTGCACATTTTAAAATTGTGTTTGTCTTTTTATTGTTGAGTAGTAAATGTATTAAATTCTGGACATTGGACCTTTATCAGGTACATGGTTTGCAAATATTTTCTCCCTTTCTATAGGTTGTCTTTTCATTTTCTTGATAATGCCCTTTGAAGTACAAAAGATTTAAATTTTGATGAAGTCAAGTTTTTCTGTTTTTCTTTTTTCACTTTATGATTTTAGTATTATTTCTAAAAAGGCCTAAAGTTATGAAGCTTTACTCCTATGTTTTCTCCTGAAGTTTTATGGTTTACATTTAGGTTTATGACCCATCTGACTTTAAGTGTTAGCATATGGTGTGAGGAAGGGATTCATTTTCCTTCTTTTGCATGTAGATGTCTGGTAGTTCCAGTACCAATTGTTGAAAAGACAGTTCTGTACATTGAATTGTCTTGGTATGCTTGTCGACCTCTTATCTGTGGCCCCATTCCTGGCTGTAGATTCTCTCCTTCACTTTTCATTTATCCTAGGATCTGTGAGTTTAGTTAAGTCACTTTCTAAGGCTACCCCTTTTGCCCATAGTTCTCCCCATCAGTCAAAATAGTTATTGAACATTATTTCTTAAGTGTTCCAGTAAATGATAGGACCATGAACACAACACAGTGTCCCTATTCATGTGGTGTTGTGGTATAAAATACTTCAGAGTTTGTAGATGAATTTAATTTTTTTGGCTGGTCTTTTGTTAGAAACCAGTATTAAAAAATCTGAATATCAGAAAAAAATTTCTTAAAAGGCAGTTATTTTAATTTATTTCATTTTTGCTGTGATTTAGGAAAATGAATTTTAAAGTTAATTTTTTTTTTTGAGACAGAGTCTTGCTCTATTGCCTAGGCTGGAGTGCAGTGGCGCCATCTCAGCTCTCTGCAACCTCTGCCTCTGGGTTCAGGCGATTCTCCTGTCTCAGCCTCCCGAGTAGCTGGGACTACAGGTGCACACCACCAAGCCCAGCTAATTTTTGTATTTTTAGTAGAGACAAGGTTTCACCATGTTGACCAGGCTGGTCTCAAACTCCCACCTCGGCTTCCTAAAGTGCTGGAATTACAGGCATGAGTCACCACACCCAGCCTAAAGTATGTTTTAAGGCTTACTATACCTAAAAACAAAAACTTAAAAAAATTTAAACCTAAGAAATAATTCTGGCATTCCTCTAGAAGAAAAAAATCCTGACTAGAGTATTTCTGCATGTAAGCTGCATACATTATGTGAGGTCTTTGTTGTATTTTAAGTGGCCGTAAAGTTGTCAACTGTTCTTAGAAAGGAGTGTCTTTATTTTGATATTCTACTGGTTTTACGTTTTTTACTCTCTGCTTTTAGTCAAGAGCCCATTGTCCAGGGTTGGGGGGTTAGTGGATTCAGGAGGTTGGACTCCCTCAAAAAGTATAAGAGGGTGTGGAAGGTACCAAAGGCATAATTGCCTCTTCTCCAGTATAGAGCTAGAAAGTATATCTGATAGAAAACTAAGCAAGAAGGTTTAGACATAAATATGTCATCAGCTTTTCTTTAACTTGTTCCCTTAGTGCCATGTGAAGAGAAAATAACTGTTTGGTTTAGGAATAAAATTTGAAATTGAGAGAAGAAATACAGTTGTTTTATGTATATCAATTGAATCATTATGAAAAAGAAAACTGAGACTAAGATGATAATAGTAATTTAAAAGTATTTTCACTGAAACAATAGGGCCATATAATTTTTAGATTTTTATATGTGAATGGGTAAAAAATACAGGCTGATTATATGTTTGGGTCTGCCTTACTTACATATGGGTCTAAATATGAATTTTAGTATAATTCATTGAATATTTAAAAAATTATCTGGCTTCAGCATAGGTAGCAGATAGAAAGGCATGTACCCAAGGATCCCTGAACATAAATAGTCTGGAAGGTGAAGGTTCCAAAATTTGCAGGTGCTGCTGGACTCGTCCATCTGTGAACTGCTAATCAGAGAAGGAAAAATGCAGGAATATTTTATAAAACTGTGGAGCATGGATCATAAAATGGGAGAAGTGCTTGATGTAGTATGTTGAGGACACATATTTCAAATGGCATTTAAAAGATCATTATGAGTTATCTGTTGCAAAACTTGAAATTTGCATTGCCAGAATAATCTCAGAAGGTAACAGATGTTTTGCTGCTGCAAACTTAGCAAAATTCAATCATGAGAAGGGAAAGCAGTGAGAAAACGGGATGTGTACCTTTTTTTTTTTTTTTTTTGAAGACAGGGTCTGGCTCTGTCACCCAGGCTGGAGTGCAGTGGTACTATCTCAGTTCACAACTTCAGCCTCCTGGGCTCAAGCCATCCTACTGCCTCAACCTCCTGGGTAGGTGAGATCACAGGCGCACGCCACCAAGCCTGGCTAATTTTTGTATTTTTTGTGGAGACAGGATTTTGCCGTGTTTCCCTGCCTGGTCTCAAACTCTTGGACTCATTGATCCACCCACCTCGGCTTTTCAAAGTGCTGGGATTACAGGTGCAAACCACCACGCCTGGCCTGGATGTGCGATTTTGTGTGCAGCGTTGTGATATACGTGAACCACGTGCAGTATTTCTCCTCACATTTATTACAGCACTGCACACATAGGTATGCATTCAGTTTTTCTCATTGCTTCCAATTCATATGCTGAGTTGAATCCTCAATGCAATAGTATTAAGAGGTGGGGCCCTTGCGAGGTGACCAGGTCATGAGGAAGGAGCCTTCATGAATAGGATTGGTGCCTTTAATAAAAGAGGCCTGGCCAGGTGCGGTGGCTCACCTGTAATCCCATCACTTTGGGAGGCCGAGGCAGGCAGATTACCTGAGGTCAAGAGTTCAAGACCAGCTGGCCAACATGCTGAAACCCTGTCTCTACTAAAAATACAAAAATTAGCCAGGTGTGGTGATGCGTGCCTGCAATCCTAGCTATTGGGGAGGGTGAGGCAGGAGAATCACTTGAACCCAGGAGGCGGAGGTTGCAGTGAGCTGAGATCACGCCATTGCACTCCAGCCTGGGAGACGAGCAAAACTCCGTCTCAGAAAAAAAAAAAAAAAAAAAAAAAAGGCCCAAGGGAGCTTGTTTGCCCCTTCTGCCATTTGAGGACATGGATGGCACATAGCAGGTGCCATCTAGGAGGAACCAGCCCTCACTAGAATCTCTTGGTACCTTCATCCTGGACTTCCCAGAACTGTGAGCAATAAATTTCTGTTGTTTATAAACTACCTAGTGTGAGGCATTTTTTTATGGTTGACCATCTGGACCAAGATAGTAGGAAAACATGGAGTTAAGATTGCTTTTTTAAACCTTTTCATTTGGTCCTTTTTTATTGTTTTGACCTTCACGCAGAGAGAATTCCTAGCATTGAAAGTCACTGTTGTGGTGGGTCTGAATGACAGTCTGAGGCTCTCCTGCTTTTGTTGCATTCTTCTTGTTGTCACTTGGGTTTTCTTCCAGTCATTCTCTCTCTGCTCCAGTTCACATGTCAGTCTGCTGCTGGTGATGTCGTCTTACACAAAACTGGTTGTTATTTCCCTGGCCACCGGATTAGCTGAGCCCTCTGTTGTTTACAGGATAAAGTCCAAGCTCCTTTGCTTAGCATACAAGGTCCTTGATAACCTGGGACCAGCTTCTCCCTCCAGGCTTAGATCTTCTACCCCTCTTTTTTGAACTCTGGCCTCACAGACCTCTCATCATTCCCAGAACATGCCATCCCTTTTCCACAAGCTCTCTTAGCCTCATAAGCTTTTATCTCATTCTAATTATTCTCCTAATTCCATCCTTCAAAACCCAGTTCAGCTATCACCTCTCTGGCACCTCTCCAGGTTCCCAGGCAGCCTGTGCTCGAGGTCTGCATGCCCCTTGGTCCACGCCCTGCCTTAATGCTTAGAGAGTCTCGGGTGTCTCTCTCTTCTGCTCTTCCATGAGGCTCTGCAGGAGGGACAGGGCCTGCTTTTTCATTATTATAATCTCCATCAATTTTGTGTTTAGTACATTGAGGACTCCCAGAGTTTTTAATAGATAAATGAGTCAATGGGCATCTGAGTTGAGATCCCCAAATAGCAGATCTACTAGTCATAACATCTAAGATTTGTATACCTTCACCTTTTCACCACATCAACCAGTTTGACCTTCAGCAGATTTACTACCGGGGCAGGTGGTATTATTCTTATTTTAGAAATTATAGAATGGACTTAGAGTTTAAGTTACTTGGTGAAGGTTAAGAGTAGAGCCAGCGAATAATTATTAACTTTTTGTAATTTTTGTAATAAGGGCACATTTTGGTCCTTGGCAATGCCAGCTCAGTGTGCTTTGAATTTTCCCCCAATTTAGTAAATGCTGTATTGATTTTCATATCTATTGCTTTAGTAATCCATGGTCCAGAAAAGATCAATGCAAATGCAGTGCTCTCTGAAGCATTTTTATTGTGGCAAAAAAGAAGACACAACTTAAAGGCCCAACAGGAGAAAAAGGATTTGATAAATTTAAGTGTATCAACATAGTGTAGAATATTAAGCAGTTCTTCGAATTATAATTATGATACCTATTTGGGAATGTGTGACAAGTATGAAAATTAGACTATGATTGTAACTAAATATATAGCGGAGGTATAACATGTAAATATAGTTGTTTTTGGCTCATGAGAAGGCAAGAAATTTTATTATTTAAATGTTTTCTTCAGTAATGTATTGGATTCAAGCCATTGAGATTTGGGGAGTGTTTCAGTGACTTATTTGGGCAAAATAGAATATTTGAAATTGGCATTGTCTCAGAATCTGGCATTTAGGATCATTAGCCATATAATTTGTCTGAAAGACTGGAAAGAACTTAAATTATTATTATTGGAATCATTGTAAATAATGTGGGACTTTTTTTTTTTTTTTTTTGAGACAGAGTCCCGCTCTGTTGCCCAGGCTGGAGTGCAGTGGCATGATTTCGGCTTACTGCAAGCTCCACCTCCCGGGTTCGCGCCATTCTCCTGCCTCAGCCTCCTGAATAGCTGGGACTGCAATTGCCCGCCACCACGCCTGGCTAAGTTTTGTATTTTTAGTAGAGAGAGGGTTTCACTGTGTTAGCCAGGATGGTGTTGATCTCCTGACCTCGTGGTCCACCCGCCTCAGCCTCCCAAAGTGCTGGGATTACAGGCGTGAGCCATCGCGCCCGGCCGAAACTTGGTTTTAAAGTTAGAGGAAAACCCTGACACACAGTTCTGTCAAGTAAAGGTAGTTTTGTTGTTGTGTGTGAGTGTGTGTGTGTGTGTGTGTGTGTCTCAACATAATATCAAATTATTGAATTGACGAAAAGATTATCTCTTAAGGATATTCTGGGATTATCAAAAACTATAATGTGATTATAAGAAAACATGGGAAGCCCAAAGAAATGAAACATTAGAAATAAACCTTAAGACCACAGTCATACTTGGCAACAATCATCGTAATTAATAGTTGGTTGTCTCCTTGCAATATTTTTTCTAAATGTATGTGTGGATGAGGGATTTTCTCCCCCACCATGGCAACATGTTGCTGGATTGTGTACAGGAGAGATTATCTCTGGATATTCTGTGTGATATCTAATACATTTCAGACCAGGAGTTCCTAGCCTTTTAAAACTGGCACAACCTTTGCTTTCAGTGTGTGGTGTCAAACCCTCATGCCCGCCTGCCAGGGACAGGCGCTGGGCAAAGGTTGCGGTCCCAGGCCGCCTGCAGTGTGGCGCCTGCTAGGTTTGGCATGGGGGAGGGTGCCCCAAGTTGTTACCTGCTGCTTGCCTTCTAAGGTGCTGATCCCTGTCAATTAACGTGGCAATCTAGAAGGGAAGCTGTAAAATCAGGGTAAGGAGGAGAACGTGGAAAGCCTTTCAATCACAGTTTGATAAAGAAATGGAAAGGGGCACATTTCTCACTAACAAGGTACAAAATGCCTGATCTAGGATTTGAAGATGGAAAAAGAACAGAGAAAGGTTAAGGATCTTTAAAGCTGTCCCATTTTCCTGATAGTCTTACATACTTAGTTAAATGGAATAAACAGTATTGTGATAGCTGAAAATTCCTACGAATACCTGTATAACCATAATGTATTTAGTAACATTTTTTTGTTGTAGTTTTAGCAGTGCACCAAGATGTAACTGTTTTTTGTTGTTTGAGACAACACCTGGAGTTTTTTTGTCCTATCTCCAAGAGGATTAAGGAGCACGGCACGAAGGTGAGGTTAGAGCAAAAGTTTAGTAAGTGAAAGAAGAAAGCTAGATTTTTTCCCCCCAGGCTGTAGTTTTGTTTTTTGTTTTGAGACATACTTTTGCTCTTGTCACCCAGGCTGGAGTGCAGTGGCACGATCTCAGCTCACTGCAACCTCTGCCTCCCGGGTTCAAATGATTCTTCTGCCTCAGCCTCCCTAGTAGCTGGGATTACAGGCACGTGCCACCACACCCAGCTAATTTTTGTATTTTTAGTAGAGATGGGGTTTCACCATATTGGCCTGGCTGGTCTTGAACTCCTGACCTCAGGAGCGCTGGGCCTCCTGGGCCTCCCAAAGTGCTGGGATTACAGGTGTGAGCCACTGTGCCCGGTCCCCAGGCTGCTTTTTATGTGGGAATAAGGCACTGACCCTTGAACTAGGGGCTCTCTGGAAACCCTTCCCTTGCTATCTACCTAAGGCAAGCTAGCACTCCTTTCAGTTTATTTGAGTGATAAAAGTTGTTTGATCTTTTTTACATAAAATGATAGGCTGTCAATCTCTGGAAAATGATTATTATATGTTAAGGGGAAATTAAGTGATGTTATACATTTACTTATCTACCTACTTCTGAATATAGCTTTTTTTTTTTTTAAGGAATTGCTTAAACTTCTAAAATTTTCTTAAGTTTCAAGTGAGAATGCTTTGTGGAATGGGAACTTGGGAAGGGGAGAGGTAGAGGAGGGTTGGTGACTGGAAGAAAGGAGGGGCGCGTTGCGAAGACTCTAGAAAGAATACCAAGATGTGTGAGTGGGGTGTTCTCCCTCCCCTCACTTTTGTTTCAGACTCAGTAGAGTCTCTTCACTCTCCATCTTCCTCTAGTTTGCTGCTTTAAAATCTCTGCTTTCTTGGCTACTGTGAGGACACAGTTTCCTGGTCCCTCTTTTAACTCAGTGTTTACCTTGTCTCTTTTTATTTTTTTGTCTCCCAGGAGAATTGACTAGTTCCTTACTGAAAGCCCTAAGAGATCCCTGTTGTAGCAGCTATAATACTCGAAAGGTTTTGTTTTTATGGATTTTTCTGTACTAGATTTAACCCCTTAAGAGCAAGAGTTATGCCTTAATCTTTGTTTTCCTGTTACCTAGCATAGAGACTGGCAATATAACATGTAGTAAATAAATGATTGACATTAGGTAAATGAATCTTAAAATGGAAAACATTATAATAAGCTATTTATGAAGATATGACACACAGACCTTCCTTTGACTTCTTTCATTTATTCTATTAGAGTATTTTAGAAACTTTTGTTAGAAGACTTAGAGACACCTAACAACACCTCTCTTCCTTATCAAGTTCTGAATCATTGGATATTTAAGAATCCGGAGTTAGAGAACTAAAACCGGCTTTGTATTACTGATAAGACATACTCTCCTGTATTAGCTAGGGTAAGAGAGCCAGGAGTTACTGACTCCATCTCCCCTAGGGTAGACTTTGGGGTGGCCCACTGGAGGGGAAGTTTGGGTCTGAAGGACAGATGCTTCCCAAAGTGTAAAGAGGAGGAGGAAAGAACGAACTCCTCCAAGAGCCCCTGCTGTTGCCCACCAGTTAGGTAATTCCTCAACCTCCAAGGGGAGAGGAAGGCTTGGGATAAAAGGACAGGAGTGTTTAGGTGAAGAATAAGCCTTTCATTGTGACATCCTTGGTTTCTGTGCTCTTGACCCTTTGGAATTACCTGTTAAGCCCGAGATCAGCTGACTTCCAGCCCTGTGCTTTCACCTTCTCAGGCCTGTTCCTCCTCCCCTGAGAGCCAACCCCTCCCCTGATTTCTTTGTTGACGCTCCTCGAACTGCTGGGGTCTGCTGTTGAGTTTGCCCCTAGAAACTTTGAGATGAATTAGATAAATTCACTTAATAATCTGCCCCAAGGCCACACTGTAACCAGGGTTGAAAGTTCACATCTTCCTGTCTTTCTCCATCCCAAATTCTTTTCAACTGCAGTATCCAGTACAGTTTATCAGAGCTTTTGTGATGAGATTAAATAACAGTGTTAAAATATGGCATTAGAAAATACCAGCCATATAAAATGCCTGTCATAGAGATGCATAGTGGGAGTGAATAAGAGGGTAAATTCCAAACCAGATCACCTGGCTAAAAATCTTCGTTCTGAGTGACTTAGCCAAGTTACCTGATCTCCCTGTATCTCAGTTTATCTGTAAAATATGTAATAATAGCCCTTTCGGATAGGGTTGGTATAGCTATTGAATCAATTAATTTATGTAAAGAGCTTAGAACTAGTCTCTGGCACATAGCTAAAATGCCTTAATCACTTAACTTTTTAAAAAGAAGCTTCTGAATATAAGCCCTCTCCTATTATGAAGCTCCGAGAGAACTTTAAAATTCAGAGATTCAGACCCCCGGCAAGACATGAAAGTTCAAGGCTATGGTAATGTATTAAATTATCTTGGCCTGTGAGTTAACATTCAAAGAATTTGAAGTCCTCCTCAATTTCTTGTTTTATTTTATTTGTTTTATTTTAATCAGAGAAGTTCTCCATGCCTGTGTGCAGCTGGGGAACTTTTAGCAGCTACAGCCTGGATTTGTTCTTTTGCTAGAACGTGCATGGTTTCCCCAGGGTTTCAGAATTTATAGTGGTTCAATAGTAATTGAGCCTCACTCCAATCTACAGTCTTACTGAAACACACAAGAATAACAGATTATTAACCTCACATCCAAAAAATTTGGAAAACATGTCCCCACCCACCCCTTAGCCCTCCAAGCACTAATTTTAAGCAGAATGGTCCCCAGTACTTCATATTTGCCAAAAAGAGGGAAGGAAGTTGGAGAGAGCCTTACCTTGGTTTCCCCTTGGATTCATGCTGGTTGTCGAGTCTCAGATCTTTGCACTTAACGCTTGGCAGGGAGAGATCACCATTAGTCAGGAGGCTAATCTGGATACTTTGGGGGTTAGAGAGGAGCCACCTGTGCCTACCACCGCCCTGTTCAGGAAGGGGCACCTGAGACGCTCTGGCCTTCCCTCAGAGTTTATAAATTTGCCTGGCGGTAGCCCAGATGCTCGGCCTGCCTGCCTTCTGTTTTCCGTGTGTGGATTTCTGTTTCTTCCTTGGGCCCTTGTTTCTGGCATTTCCCGGCACTTTTGTGCTAGTGGTACGGAAGCTGTGTTAGGAGCAGAGCGGCTGCAGAGTCTGTGGGCAGTGACGTTGAGATCTGTGCACAGGGTGGTTTCCATTGCCTCTCACTGTGGACTTGCGGGGCCTTCTGAAACCTGCTTTTTAAGGAAGCTTGTTTCCTTTTTGTCCACTTATTTCAACTGGAGTGGTGTTCTCAGCAGATGCCCTGAGGTGAGCGGTTGTTGACACTTTGGAAGTGTGAGTCCATCAGGGCCTAGTGGGGATAGTTCCTTCTTTTTCTGTGTTAGTTGGCTGTGCCCCCAGGACTTGCTTGTCCTCCACTGTTCAGTTTAACCAGCTTTTGTGTTGGTCTCGTCTTTCTCAATTAGTGCATTCCTTTAATTTTTTTAAAAAACTTTTGGTCTAGATATTTATTTTCCTTTTAGATATTTCTCTAGATGTTTTCGGTGTGTTCTCCCAAAGCAAAAGAGATAAAATCAAGTTCTGGGTCTACTAAAAACATCTATGGTTCAAACAAATCTTTTTTCTGTTTGTCGCATTGCATAATCTTACATAAGAGATACTCTCCAGTCAGCTCAGTATCCCAGTCAGGCCCAGGCTCGGTTTATCTTGTCCTGCCTGGTTCCCCTTTAATGGTTTCCTCTTTGCTGTTCCTTCTCTTGATTGAATCCTAAATGCCATAAACTTCTCAAGCATATTGCCTCAGGGCACAAGCAGTAATTGTATCTCCATTGAAAAATGCACTGAGCATTCCACACTCACCTTCCTGGTTTCCTCTCACCTGTCTAGGTTTGTGTAAGACTTGGTGTAGCCGCCTCAGTCTTTGATGGTAGAGCTCCTTAATTGTTTACTACGGGGAATTTAAGTGTATTTCTTCACAGTTCCTAGAACTCAATCGTGGTTTCTTAATTATTTTTACTTTTGTTTTAAGACGGGGTCTTGCTCTGTCACCTAAGCTAGAGTGCAGTGGTGCAGTCACGGTTCATTACAACCTTGACCTCCTGGGCTCAGGTGATCCTCCCTCCTTAGCCTCCTGAGTTGCTGGGACTACAGGCATGTACCACCACTCCCAGCTAAGTTTTATATTTTTTTGTGGAGACGGGGTTTCACCATGTTGCCCAGTCTGGTTTCAAACTCCTGAACTCAAGTGATCCACCTGCCTCCGTCTCCCAAAGTGCTAGGATGACAGGTGAGAGCTTCCGTGCCTGGCTTGTTTTTTGAGTCTGCTGAGATCTTGCCTGTTTTCCTTTATTAGATTGTTTTAAAAGTGCCATTTAGCACAGAGATACATTTCATTTTGAATACCTGCACAATGAGATCTCAAAGTATCTCCACTTCTCTCTTTGTGTCTGTTTAACCTGGCTTTCGAGATTTTGTTTTCTTTTTTCCTTTTTAGTTGGCATGTAATAATTATACTTATGTATGGGATAAAGAGTGCTATTTTGATATTGTATACAATGTGTAACAATCCACTCAGGGTAATCAGCATATTATCACCTCAGACATTTATCATTTTATTGTGTCGTGAACATTCAAAATCCTCCCTTCTAGCTTTATTATAGTTAACTGCAGTCACCCTGTAGTGCTGTAGAACACCGGAACTCATTCTGTCTGTTTAGCTATACCTTTGTATTGGTTACCCAGCAAGGTTTGGTTATTTCTTTTTTTTTTGAGACGGAGTTTCACTCTTGTTGCCCAGGCTGGAATGCAGTGGCGTGATTTCGGCTCACTGCAACCTCTGCCTCCCGGGTTCAAGTGATTCCCCTGTCTCAGCCTCCCAAGTAGCTGGGATTATAGGTGACCGTGACCACGCCCGGCTAATTTTTGTATTTTTAGTAGAGATGGGGTTTCACCATGTTGTTCAGGCTGGTCTCGAACTCCTGACCTCATGACCTGCCCACCTCAGCCTCCCAAAGTGCTGGGATTACAGGCGTGAGCCACCGCGCCTGGCCTGGTTTGATTATTTCAAACTATTTCAGCTGTGTCTAGTTCTTGCCTTCCCCTTTCCCTATGTATATATGGAGTAAAATATACTTAACACAAAATTTACCATTTTCACCATTTATATGTGTACAGTTCACTGGCAGTAAGTACATTCACAGTGTTGTACAGTCATCACCACCATCTGTCTCCAGGACTCTTTCAACACCTCAAGGGGAAACTCCATACCCATTAAACACCTTCCCTCAGCCACCACTATTCTCCCTGGCAACGACTATTCCACTTTCTGTCTCCATGAATTGGACTATTCTAGGTCCCTCGTAGAAGTGGGATTATACAGTATTTGTCGCTTTATGTTTGGTTTATTTCACTTAGCATAATATCTTCAAGGTTCACCCATGTTATATAGCATGTATCAGAATTTTATTCCTTTTTAAGGCTGAATAGTATTCTGTTCCACGTATATATCATGTTTTGTTTATCCACCTTGGGGCATTTATGAGTAGTCTTGCTGTGAACTAGTATCTGTTTGAGTCCCTGCTATCACTTTTGAATGTATACCTAGAAATGGAATTGGTAATTCTGTTCAAGTTTTTTGAGGAACCACCACAGCATCCTTTCTTTTATAGCCTAATTCTCTCCACAGCAGTGCCTACTTAAGTATAAGCTGTGCCCATGCTACTCAAGGTCAAGCGACAGCAGCCTGCATCACAAAGCTTAAACTTTTGCCGAACCTGGATCTTGTTTCAGGGCCTGGGCCAGACATGCAGGGCCTATTTGTCATTTGTCTGAGGCCCAGCATCATCCAATTGTATAAAAATAGTTACTTGCCTTAGGACAGAGCCAACATACGCTGCCTGACCTATCAAGGTGAAAATCCCACATGGCTCTACTGACGCTGCCAGCCCAGGTTGTAATAGTTAAAAGCTAGTTATCCAGGTGTAAAAACCAAGGTGTTGCTCAACACAGATGACTTCCGCTTGGCCAAACCAAAAGTTTAGATAGTACAGGGGTTATCTTATTCTCCCAGTTGCTTTTTGTCTCTTTCAGGGTTTCTGGCACACTTCAGGGGGTGGGAGGTAGTGTCCAGTAAATGATACTTCCTTTTTTCTTGGGTTCTGAACCAATCGTGAAATAAAAAGAATCTGAAGTGTTTTAGGGGAAAAAAAAATCTCTTGGAAACCAAAGGAGTGGTAAAGAGTTTTCTTCTAAAAGCTTTGATGTGGGAAAATGCTTCCCCAAGCACCTAAATTATTTGTTGTGGAATTTTATTAAATGAATGCATTAATTGTGAATGAGCACATCAATATAATCTCCCCTTTGAGGCCTACTGTGTACCCAGTGGTTTGCATATGTATCTCATTTAGCACCCATAATATTGCTGTGAATTCAATAACTTGATTTTATAGAAGAGGAAACTGAGTCTTAGAGTGGGTAGGGAATGTCCCCAGGCTTTCATGGCTGGGGTTTGATCTCAAATGGGTGTTGGCTAAGGCACTTGGCCACACTGCCTTTTCTAAAATGATGTGGATAAGGAAAAATACTACTGATCTGTAGTAGCCTCTTTTTTCCTAAAAGCAAACTAATTTCAGCCACTTCCTAGGTTTTTGCAAATGTTTGCATGAGTGGGTCTGGCAGTATAGTTAGATTTTGTTTTAGTGGTTAATATCTGAGGAATGAAAGGGTAGTGGTGGTGGTGGGGGTTGAAACACAATTGCTATTTAATATCAGGGAAAAATAGCTGTACAGTACTTACTAATAGCTGAGCCTGCTGTTATGCAGGAAACACTAAATTAGGAGTTTGGTTATAGAATCTGAGTGTTATGTGGAAGGCACCCAAGATAGCTCTCGTTTTATACAAGATAATTTGCCATGTACATAATACTGTGTGTGGGGGCCACCTGCTGGAACAGTCAGATGGCTTATACAGAATCAGTGTTCCAGATGTGTATGTTGGCATAAGAGATTTTCTTTTTCTTTTTTTTTGAGATGGACTCTGTTGCCCAGGCTGGAATGCAATGGTGCAGTTGCAGCTCACTGCAACCTCTGCCTCTCGGGTTCAAGCAATTCTCCAGCTTCAGCCTCCCGAGAAGCTGAGGTTACAGGAGTGTGCCACCATGCCTGGCAAATTTTTGTATTTTTACTAGAGACAGGGTTTCGCCATGTTGGACAGGCTGGTCTCAAATTCCTGACCTCGAGTGATCCACCCTCCTTGGCCTCCCAAAGTGAGATTACGGGTGTGAGCTGCTGCACCTGGCCGAGATTTACTTCTATAATGACCTCTAATATTTGGCATTCAAAATTGTGAAAGGGGAGAAAGATGTCTGAGAAAAATAGAATCTAAGATTGGGACTTGTCTAAGTAATTCTTTCAGATTTCATAAGTTATAGTCCTTAAATAAAAAGGTTTCATGTGCTTATTACCAGGAACCTCATCCAGCCTCTTGTTCATTCTGTCTGGATTAATGTAGATTCTCAAATATATTAGGCTGTGCTTTACTCTTGGTGATAAGTCATTAAAATGACTTAATACTTAAAGTCTGTTATTTCCTTTACTGTTTAATTGCACACAGTCCCCCCAAATCACACCCTTCTTGTGGCCCAGGGCACTGGCAATTCCTCAGCCAGTGAAGGGAGATGATTGCTTTCTCTCTAGTATCCATTTCCCTTAATTCATACTTCTTCACCACAAAACTGTGGAAATACGTGTCATACAAAAGGAGTTTTAACATTTCTATTTTCTTGACCTTTGCATTTTATCTTGTTATGGTTTTCTAATATATATCCCTGTGTTGATGGATTTTTAGGCCTTTAGGTGCCTAGGAGAAATAGATTTGGTCTATTTTGATTTGTTAAGTAAGTACTGACTGCAATTTAAAACCTGCTATTTTTTTTTTTCTGTTTTTTTTACTAACCCCAAGATCTTTGATAAGTCTCTTAACCCCTCCAAGCCACAATTTCCACCATCTTCTAAAAGGAAATAATACTTTATATGAAGTAATATGAAATATATAAACTATATTAGTACTTTCAATGAAGACTACTTAAGAAAAGTTGTTTATAGAATTACTTTTTCTTTTTTCTCTAAAATGTCTGATCCGATTTGTTAAAGGAGTATAGGAGGTTTCAAAACTAGAAAATTAGGTTTTTGTTTGTTTTTCCTGTCTAATCAGCCCAGGCTCACTCTGGATGAGGGCGTGGCCTGTTGTCACACAGTGTGCTCAGTTGGGGACAGTGGGGGAACTTGTAACCCTAGTGTGTGGTTGTTCCCTGGCTAATATTTTAGTTAGAGTTTCTTTTTTATCAAGATAACATTGCTATTGTTTTTTTCTTTTTTTTTTCTTTCTTTCTTTCTTTTTTTTTTTGGAGACGGAGAGTCTCACACTGTCACCCAGGCTGGAGTGCAGTGGCCCGATCTCGGGTCACTGCAAGCTCTGCCTCGTGGGTTCACGCCATTCTCCTGCCTCAGCCTCCCAAGTAGCTGGGACTACAGGCGCCCACCACCATGCCCGGCTAATTTTTTGTATTTTTAGTACAGATGGGGTTTCACCGTGTTAACCAGGATGGTCTTGATCTCCTGATCTCCTGATCCGTCTGCCTTGGCCTCCCAGAGTGCTGGGATTACCGGCATGGGCCACCGCGCCCAGCCCAATTGTTTTGTTCTTTTGAGAAAGACAGATACGAACTTGAAACTTTTCCTTTAGAAAATTAGCATACTTCTAAAGGGCAGTTTGGAGGTGCTAGAACTCCCCCTTGTGGGATTCCGAAATATGTCCTACAGCAAATGAAACAAAATAATGGTTTTTTAAAATGCCTCTCACTAAGAGAAGAGTCTTAATTAAAATGGCAAGTTATAACTACATCCATCCAGAGATTTACTAAGAATGACAAGATATTAGGCTTTAAATCACAGTAAATCACTGTGCAAAATAGGGTTGTTAATTATGTCGAAAACTGTTAATATGATGGTGAATTTTTAACATCTTTTCATTTGAAGAAATATTGTAGGGTAGAGAATTGCCATGTCAGGTTAAGACCTTAACATAGTTAAATTGTTGTCAATTTCTTTAAAAAAAAAAAAAAACAAACAAACTTATAAATGTGTACTCTAAAAGTGTGTTGAGATTTTTTCTTCAAATGTTTTTTGAAAGTTTCAGATCAGAAATACACACTATCAGGTTTTTGTTATCCTTTTATTTTGTAGGCACCATTTACTATTTTCTGTTTCTTGCCCTTTTCAAGCTTCTCTTGCCCTTTTCAAGCCAATTCCGTAGCATCTGTGGCTGTGTGCCCACCTCTGTGCATTCACCAGCTGTTTATTGAGTGCTGATGAAGTGATAGGCGTTGTGCATTCTAAGCACAAGATGCTTAGAATCCCCTGGGGAAGATAGACCTTGACCGTGTTGTTGTGAGAAGTGTTACAAAAGGTCAGCTAGAAGTTGCTGTGGTGTCTGAAAGGGATATTTAAGCTGGGACATGAAGCACAAATCAGATTTAGCTAGGTGGAGAGGCGGGTGGGTTGGGGGAGTGGGTGCAAGGCCAAAGGGACAGAAAATTCAAAGGTGGTGAGGCAAGCAGAGCAGAAACTAGACCAGTGAGGTTGGAGCATGAGCAGGGAGGTTGAGACCAGGCAGGTGCCGGAATTTTATAGCTACAGCAGAGGATTTGGGGCTTTTGCCAAGTGAGAAGTCTTTGAAGAGTTTTAAACAAATAGTGGCATGACCAGATTTATATATGGGCAAACTCACTCTTGATGCAGTGTGGAGAGTGGAGTGGAAAGGGCGGAGGTGGATGCAGGGAGACTAGGAGGAAGTTACTGCACCATAATTTTTTTCTACAGTTTAGTGTTGTTAGAGTATTTACTTTGATTTTGTGGGCTTTACAGTCTCTGTTGCAAGTACTGAACTCGGCCATCATAGCATGAAAGCAACAGTAGACAGTCCATAAAGGAACGGGCATGGCTGTGTTCCAATAAAACTTTGTTTACAAAAACAAGCAGCAAACTGGATTTAACCTGTGGGCATAGTTTGCCAACCCCTGATATCTGGGGTTTTAAGCAAGAGGAGAAGTGAGTGGGTTTAAGGGCTCATGAAGGAGGTACAATCAGGGTGACTTGGTTATGGATTTCTTTGAGGAAAGTAAGTGAGAAGGTGAAATGAAAGTGGTTTTTGGCCGGGCGCGGTGGCTCACGCCTGTAATCCCAGCACTTTGGGAGGCCGAGGTGGGTGGATCATGAGGTCAGGAGATCGAGACCATCCAGGTTAATACGGTGAGATCCCATCTCTACTTAAAAAACAAACAAACAAACAAACAAAAAACAAGCACCTGTAGTCCTGGCTAATTGGGAGGCTGAGACAGGAGAATGGTGTGAACCCAGGAGGTGGAGCTTGCAGTGAGCCGAGATCGCGCCACTGCACTCCATCCTGGGCGACAGAGCAAGACTCTGTCTCAAAAAATAAAATAAAAATCAGTTTCAGAAAGTGGGCTTTTTCTGTTTATGTCTTTGATGTTGGGATTTGTTCATAGACAAATTTAAAAATCTAGTTCTTCAGGCTGGTGTATTGGTGCACACCTGTAATCCCAGCACTTTGGGAGGCCGAGGTGGGTGGATTGCTTGAGCCCAGGAGTTCAAAACCACCCTGGGCAACATGGTGAAGCTCCATCTCTACAAAAAATACACAAATTAACTGTGTGTGGTGGTGCACGCCCATAGTCCCAGCTACCTGGGAGGCTGAGGTGGGAAGTTGCCTTGAGCCTGGGAGGTGGAGGTTGCACAAGCCGAGATTGCACTGTCTGACTTCAGCTGGACAACAGAGTGAGACGCTGTCTCAAAAAAAAAAAAAAAAAAACTGGTTAAGATTTTAGATTCATTTTACAAATCATGTTATTCTATTTAAGAATACTAGCAGATATGAACAATGATTTCTTTAAAAGAATGTTTAATGTTTGGTCCCATTTACAAACTTAATTTAAACTCCTTAAACATTTTTACTGCATTAAAAGTATATTTTAAGAAAAAATAAAAGAGTCACGGATCACTACAGCGTTGACCTCCTGGGCTCAATCAATCCTCCCATCACAGCCTTCCTAGTAGTTGGGACTACAAGCGCACATCACCATGCCTGGCTAATTTTGGTATTTTTTCTAGTCGAGACAGGGTTTTGCCATGTCGCCTAGGCTGGTCTCCAACTCCTGGGCTCCAGTGATCCACCGGCTTTGGCCTCCCAAAGTGCCGGGATTACAGACGTGAACCACTGCTGTGCGTGACTTACTCCTTTTTTCTGTAGTTTAATTGCCTGAATGACAATTGAAGTAGTTTAAAATGTATTCTTATATAATGTGCTTGGATAAGTCTTATAAATCTAACAAACATAATTGTAGTGATTCTTTTTAGTAATGCATCTTTCCTGGGTTTTTTAGTAGATATTCACTATTAAGCCAGCCTAGGCTTTGGAGAGTGCCTTCTTACCCTGCCAAGATTTGATGTTTGGCCTATGGCTCCCGGGTGGAGTACCTTTTTGGATCACTATGCTAGAGACATTAAACTTAACAAAAGAGGAAGGCTCATAACCCATGTCTTTTAGATTCACATACTGCGCTAAGTTTTTGCTGTATTCACATGCCTGTAGCCCCCACCCTCCTACCCAAGGTTGTATCCCTTGATTGGATTTTTCATTTTCCTTTTCTTAAATATGTGTTGACATCATCCCAGGTGGCTGTTAAGATCTTTAAATTTGACAGAGTCCTGCATTCTTTTTATATACTTTTGTCTCTTTTATCCATAGCTCTTCCCTGTTAAAAATGATAGTCAACTGAATTTTGGACATCTCTCTCTCTCTCTTTTTTTTGGTCTAAGTTGAGGATCATGGTTTCTAGGTCATTGTACTGATGGAAGGCACACTTAGAATTTTGTTACTTTGTAAACCTACTTGAAAATAACAATAAACTCCTGTGTTTAAACAAAATTTTCAGCAAACATTAGAAATGCCAGACTCCAGTGTTCCTGTGTATATTTAGAACATATTCACCTGCTTATAGGTGTAATAAGGAATTTTCATGTTGCCTGAGGAAGAACTTACAATTTTCATTAGAGTGTAAGCTCAGTGACAGTCCTGAGAACAGATTTCTCTGTTTAGCTTACTGTTGTATATCCACTAGAAAGAATAATGTCCAGCATTTAGCAGATACTCAAATATTTATTGAATAAATGAAAAAGTGTGGTTTCTGAATACATGATAGATTGTTTATTATTAGTGTGAGATTGAGCCTTTTACTTACTTTTAAGTTCTTTTCTCCCTTTTTTCTTCTTTTAGGCAGAAACCACTAATACTAGCCTCTTGCAAGTACAACTGGAATGCAGTTTACATAATAAAGTGTGTCAGCAATTAAAGGTAAAATAAAATATGTGGTGTTTTCTCTCTGCTCTCCTTCCTTCCTCTTTGCTTAAAAATAAAACACAAGGCCGGGTGCAGTGGCTTACGCCTGTAATCCCAGCACTTTGGGAGGCCGAGCTGGGTGGATCATGAGGTCAGGAGATCGAGACCATCCTGGCTAACCTGGTGAAACCCCGTCTCTACTAAAATCCAAAAGCTTAGCCAGGCGTGGTGGCGGGCGCCTGTAGTCCCAGCTACTTGGGAGGCTGAGGCAGGAGAATGGCATGAACTCGGGAGGCGGAGCTTGCAGTGAGCCAAGATTGCGCCACTGCACTCCAGCCTGGGTGACAGAGCCAGACTCCGTCTCAAAAAAAAATAAAACACAAAACAGTATATTCTGTTCTCATACATGTGCCATTATGTTAAATGCTTTTCCTTTCCTCTATAGTTTGAAACCACAAAGTTGAGATTTTTTTTTTTTCCCCCTTTTTTCCTCCTTCCTCCAATCTCAGAGTTGTTACCTGGAATCTGATGATGTTTTGCGTCTACAAATGAGCATAATGGTAACAACGGAAAACTCTTCGAAAGAATTTGAAGAAAACACACAAGATTTGTTAGATCATCTCTCTATTGTTTACGTAGCTACAGATAAATCTGAGACCTCAGGTAAGGTGGGATGTGTAAAATTTTTCATTACGTTTTGATGAGTCTGCATCATCATTCTATATAGCATTTATGTATAGATTGTATTGTAGCAAACCAAGACAAATAACCTTTGCTTTAATTGTTAAGCGATTGTAGTAGTAACTGGTTCTCAACCTACAACTGCTAAGAAGGCTGTATTATTTTGGGGAGAAGTTAAGTAACAACTGCAAACTGCTCTGAGTTTCCTTAGGAATAATTTTTCTTGATGTTTGGAGACAGTAAGCAAATTATGTGGGCATGACAGTTTAATATAAATATTTACAAAGTATTTGAAGTCTTGGGTTTCTTGTTCCACTTTTAATGATTTGCCTAAGCTCAGTTAACCACATCATGCTGTTTTGTATTTTAAATAGCTAACAGGTTGCGGTTGTTCCTGGATGCTTGACAAGTTCGGTAGAATTTTAGTGTTCAGTTTTATGAATTTTGTCTTTGGAAATGTGTGTCCTACTTATCAGAAATAAATGCATTCATCTGTTTAACTTCCTAAGAACTTTATGTGATCCATGAAATTCGTAACATAGAATATACTAGTATCTTTTGGTTATCATGACTCTTCTGAATGTGACTATATATATGTATTTGTATTCAAAGAAAGGATAGTTTTTATTCTTTGTTTTTTTTTGTTGCTGTTGTTGTTTGGTTTTATTTCTGTTTTTGTCTTTTTAAGACAGGATTTTGCTCTGTAGCCCAGGTGGGAGTGCAGAGATGTGATCTTGGCTCACTGCAACCTCAAACTCCTGGGCTGAAGCAATCCTGCCACCTTGGCCTCCCAAGTAGCTGGGTCCACAGGTGCCCACCACTATGCCTGGCTACTTTAAACTTTTTTTTTTTTTTTTTTTGGTAGAGCCAGGGTCTCCCTATGTTGCTCAGGATGGTCTTGAACTCCTGGGCTCAAACAATCCTCCCCGCTTGGCCTCCCAAAGTTCTGGGATTGCAAGCGTGAGCCACCCTGCCCTGCCTTGGCAGTCTTAATTGGTCAAACAGCATTTACCTTTCAGTCTTCAGAGCTGGCTGTGGTAGTGCTGGATCAGCAGGAGAGCTCTCCTGTCCTCGGTGCTTGGTGATTCTCATAACGGCCAGGTGAACATACATGTGGGGCAGATCCCTGACCCGTGGGGACCATTTCTGTTGGTGAGGGCTAAAAGAAAGCCTGAAACTTGAGATCTCAGAATTTTCTTCTTTCCAAATGTGGTTATCTAAATGAGGAAATGAGGGGCTTTCTAATCAACAAGAGAACATAGCTTTATTTGAAGTCATCCAGTTTGTTAATTTCATCCAGAAGTGCATTGTATGACCCTAAACTCAGAATTTTGCTCCTGGTAGTTCCTCATCATTTAGAGGGCTTAGGTTGGAAGGCATTTTTATAAGGATCTTTTTTCTTGTGATTAAAAAAAAAAAAAACAGCTCCTAGTTTTGATTTCAGTTTTGAGAAATAAGTTAACGTTTTTTATAGAAATGTGTAATGTGATATTTTAGTTACTACTACATGAAGGTGTGAGAATGAGATGGCTGTTTTAATCTCTGATTAAATACTCTGTTGTAATACTCTGATTCTTTTGGACAGATGATTCAGCAGTAAATATGTATATATTACATTCAGGAAACAGCCTTATATGGATACAGGTAATTGTAAATGCTTACCTAAAGTAAATTTTAAAATAGCAAGTGTGCATTTAATTGTAGAATATGAAGGTTTTTCAGGAACAGAGACAGTGCTTCTGTCTCTTCTGAGAACAGAAGCCCATTTGCCCTTGCTTGAACCTCTGTTTGTATGAAGATTGTCAGCATCCCCTCCATATGGTTATGGCACAGATGCTGAGCAGTTGCTATGTATGGCTGGTCTGTGCTATTTATTCTAACGGTTGATTCAAACTGGATAAATACTGTCCCAGCTGAGAGTAGTAACGTGAGACTTTTCTTCTGTTTCAGGATATACGCCATTTCTCACAGAGAGATGCTCTGTCTCTGCAGTTTGAACCAGTACTACTACCTACTTCTACAACAAACTTTACAAAAATTGCTTCTTTTACCTGCAGAGGTACAGATTTTTAAACAGATTGTCATTTGACTTTTGTTATCTTGTTGTCATCATGGCAACTCTTTCTACAACTACAGATTAGGCATGGTTTCAAAAAAGTGAAGTGAATGCATTTGATTTCAAGAAGTCCCAGCCTTAATGGTTCTAAGATAGTATGATGTAGAAACTATTGTTGATGCCACTTTTATTCTGCCACATATGTAGGATTTTGAGTTTAAAGCTTAATATTCTCTGTTGATAATGATTAGGAAGGAAAGCACTGTTATGTTTTTGATGGGAGTCTAAATATGCAGGCTGTTTTCGAGGGAAAATGGCAATCTCTGAAAATTTAAAATGCACATATATGCTCTTTGATCCTTAATTCTAGTTTTAAGAGTTTATCCTCCAGATATGTGTGTATTCAAAACTGTACCTATAGAAATGTGTGTTTGTGAGGACAGAAGAGCTGAACATCTGTGTTCATTTGTGAGAGAGTGTTCAGAAACATGCATGAACAGTGATGTGAGCAGCGTGTGTACATTTAATTTTTTTAAGAGGATATCTGTGTACTTATACATGCACAGAACACCTGGATGGATGTTGGAGAAACTGCTAACAGCTGCCTCCTCTAAGATAATTGGGAGTCAGGGTGAAGAAAGGTAGACTTTATTTTCACATTTTTTGTTAGTGTTCAAATTTTTAAAAACCATATATATAACTTAAAAAAAGTTGGTTATGAGCATCAGAGAGTTAAGAATTGAACACAAATGACTTAGTGTTATGACCTAAATCAAGGAGAGCTGAAAAGTATTATTTTCATCAATCAGCAGTGCTTTCAAATACAGCTCACTTTCTGCTGGTCAGCTCCCTTTTGCCCTTTAGGTTTTATTCCTTTCTTGCTCGTGCCTCCACACATTCCCCCTTACTCTGCCAAGGGAGCTTCTTGTTTCACTTTTGTCATTTCTGGTAAAGAAGTTGGTTTTAAAAAGTGTGGCTTTCTGGATAATTGGTAACAAAGAAGATGACGGGAACATTTGAGAAAGTAGTTACCTTTTATGTCTGATTCGCTATTTTAATGGAGACAGAAAAGTGAATAAAAAGTTATAAATAAACAAGACATAGGTCTTTTGTTCAGGCTTCATGAAAGAAAAGGTACTTAAGCTTCACATTTATTTCTTTATACCACGAAGCAGCCACATCCTGTGACAGTGGAATTATGGAAGATGTAAAGAAAACAACACACACTCCAACACTAAAAGCATGCCTCTTCTCTACTGTGGTTCAGGGGTAGGTTACTTCCACTTTCCCTGAAATCTTATGTTGTTGTTGTTGTTTTCCCCTCTAGAAATGGTTTAAAAATATACTGATATGACTTGTATGATTCTCTCTCTCTCTGGCCTTGCCGCCCCTTGCCTTCACACTGCTAACAGGCAGTGAAAGGGATATTAGCTGAATGGGGAGGAGGAAGTGAAATAATTCAGTTTATGAAACAGGTTCAGTGTCAGGCATCTCAGATGTGTGAAAAGAGTACACATTCACATGGTGTTTCTGAGTTGACTTCAGGTCCTGGTTTGGCCCTGATGACCTCTGTGAGCTATACTGGACACAGCCTGGTTGCTTCCCCCAGGCTTCCAGTTGCTCCCCATGTGAGCCAGAAGGTTGAAGGAGGTGATTGCTGAGGTCGTCTCTGGCGCTAGCTTTCATTTAGTAACGTTTTATGATGCTTCTGTTTTTGCAGTTAGAGGCTCATAAGAGGGCTGACTTGACTGTTGTCCCACACTCAGGGCTGATAGCATGCATGTCCTCTGTTCACAGGTATTTTAGAATGGACTCTTCTGCAACCCAGTTTCACATAGAGACTCGTGAGAACACGTCAGGACTTTGGTCAATATGGTACCGCAACCATTTTGACCGTAGTGTTGTATTAAATGATGTGTTTGTTTCCAAGGAGACCAAGCACATTTTAAAGGTACATATAGTATTTTTTCCCCGAAGTTTTAGCTTATTTTAAGCTTTGTTTAAGGTCAGATGCTGTGAAATTATTTCTATAAAATAATAAAATTATTCCAATGCTATGAAATTATTTAAATAAAATTTAATTTTAACTTACGATTTTAAAACATGTATTTTCTTTCGACATTTTCAGAATTACTTTTAGGAGATTCGTCTTTCTCTCTTTTTAAAAAACTATTTTTAAAAGGAACTCAAAGGGACCAGGATATAACCTTTCAAAATATTTTGCTCTTAACATTATTCAAAAAATATTATGTATATGGTTTGTTCTAAAAAGGTATATATTTAGTCTAAATGGAGCCTGGTTCATGTTAACAATATTTGTTTGTAGCGTTTTTTTTTGGCAAAATATACTTTTACTGAAATTTCAAGATTATTTGTGAAATTTAAAACAGTGTCATCTTTAAGCATTATTGACCTATCATTTCTATAAAAATATTGCAAATTTTGATCTGGAAAATAACTGAGTAAAGTCATACTTTCTTGGAAATATAAGACAGAGAACCGTCTTAGCATCATACTTTATAATGATTTTAATCATAATTAGTGTTAGGAAAAGTAATTTCTCTTGCTTCTTTTCTTTTTAGATTCTGAATTTCACTGGCCCTTTATTTCTACCTCCAGGCTGTTGGAATATATTTTCTTTGAAACTTGCTGTTAAAGACATTGCCATAAATCTATTCACCAATGTATTTTTGACTACAAACATAGGTGCCATTTTTGCAATACCTCTACAGATTTATTCAGCACCAACCAAGGTATTTTCTACAATACTATATGTGTGTTACAGTTTTCTTAATTACTGTTGCTTTTTATTAATCTTTAGTGCTTGAGTTTTATTAACTGGGTTAAGCTCATGTTCTGTAAGGCTAAGAAACTGAAGGGTGGGTATTACCAGGCTAATCTTGGATGATAAATTGTTCAGACATAGAAATCTTTATTTGGAAAGAGTTTTCTTTTTTGTAAAGTAATTTGAAGTTCTGAATGAAATAAGGCATGACCAATAGATTAATAGATATCATTTTCATTTATTTCCAAAATTTGTAGAGCAACGAGTATGTGTTAGCGATAGAAAACACAGTTTGGTTTTTAGTACATACTTGCAATGACTTAATAAATTAGATTGTTAAATGCTTTCTTTGGATCTCTTCTAAGTGACTCTCAGTTGCTCGTAATCCTTGAATTTCCTTAGTGGTTCAAGTCTAAAGCCTGAAAAGATTCACAATTAAGAAAATGCTTTCTGAAATCTGGGTAAATTGTATTTAATTTAGACTGTCTTAAATATGTCTCTTTTTTCTTTAATATTTATTTCTTTTCATTTGGTTATTATTTTTGCTTCTTTTGCTCCAAAGCTATTTTGTATAACTCTGGGTTCTGGTTTTTCTATGCAACATTCATGCAACCATCTTTATTTTTTTCTCACTTATAGTATGGATCTTTCATAGTTAGAAATGTCTCATGCTTAACTAGCTGAAAGCGTGCAGATAGGAATTCTAAAATTAAACAGAGTGTAAGGTTAATTCCATTTATCCATATTTCGAGCAGGGGTGGTTTCTTAGAAATTTTTTTTTTCTATTCAAGAGATGCATATCAGCAGAGTGACTGTGAGAGCAGCAGGCAGGTTTCAGGTGTATGTGGAAGTCATGTGTCTGTACTCTCCATACCTGTAGGAAATGGGAAATTAAATGTCCTGAATAGCTAGGAGTTATAGATCAGCGTACTGTTTCCCAGAAGATTAGGGTTCAGTTAAAAAACAAAACAAAACAAAACAAAACCTCTAACCCCTGAGAAAGTCCTGAGACTAATTTAATCTTTAAATTTTTTTTTTTTTTTTTTTTTACAACTAGGGTCTCACTCTGTTGCCCAGGCTTCAGTGCAGGCCCAGGCTTCAGTGCAGCCATGTGATCATAATCTTTCATTCAGATGGCAATTTCGTGTCTTGTGGGCCCAGGGGTTATTCTTGTCATTGATTATTGTGCGTGCAGAATCCACTCAGTAACCCTCCTAGGGAGAGACAGTTCAGATTTCTCTGAAAACCCCTAAAGAATTAGAAAGTAACTTTTTGGCTCGTGGTTAAAGGGAAGTTCACTGAGGTGCAGGCCAATGTCTGCTTTGAATTTTAGTGCATTGGGATTTTTATGTTTAGTGCTGTGTTTTAAGTTATTCATATATTACTTTTCAATCTAGGAAGGGAGTCTGGGTTTTGAAGTGATAGCACATTGTGGCATGCATTATTTCATGGGAAAATCAAAAGCAGGTAAGTATTTTGCCCTTAGGCTTTCTGTAGAACTCTAGTTTGGGGGATGGGAAGTAGTGAGGAAAATTAGCATTTGTCAATGGAATAATGAGTTCTATAAAGGTAATTGCATCATATTCTGTAGAGAGGATGATCATTAACAGAATGACTTAAAATTGTTAAGAACCCTCCAGAAACACCTGGGGTACTTGTATAAAGAATGCCCCCTTATTATCTAGTAGCTTGTACTTCCGCAAGGGATTTTTTTTCAAATAACATTGTTTGATCATCATAGCCCCCATAGGAAAAATGGGAAGATTCTGATTCTTTTGTAAAAGAACTGACTAGAAGTTAGTAAGAATAACTTGGATTTGTATTTGAGGACTTAAGTTATAGGAGTGTAAACATCTTGCAGAGGGTGCTGGTTGTGATTTGAGACTGAAGGGCCTTAGTGTTGAGGTACAAGCTGTTTCTTGTTTTGGGTTTTTTTTTTGGTGTTTTCTTTGTTTGTTTTGTCTTGATTTATAAAGATATTTAAGGAGAGTTTTAAAGTATAGTGTTTTTTTTTGTTTTTTTTTGTTTTTTTTAAAGATTCTCACCTCTCCTTCCTGATACCCTCCTTAGCAAGACAGAACAAATCTGTTGGTAGAATGAGGTGAACAATAGACCAGTTATAAACATGCACCTTCTCTAGGATCGCCTCCTGGTCTGTGCCCCCTTTCAAGAACTACTGTTTTCCCTCAGCACTCTAGATGGAAGACTTGTTGATGATTAGCCTGTGTGTGGAAGGAGTTTCACATTTTAGATTTAAAGCTGTTAAAAATGTTCCAAGTGTAATTTTGTTTCAGGCTGTATTCATGAGCCATGTGTCTTTTACGTTATTACCTTTACATAATTCGATTTAGTTTTGTTTTACGACATGTTGTTTAATTTGATATCATTTACCATTGAGTTAGAGGGACTTTTAATTAATAAGCAGCAGAGGACAGAGGTGGCATTTATTAACCCTACAGTCCTCTCAGTTTAAGAAGTTTAATATTCAGCCCTTGGCTATTTACTTAAGTGAATTATGTTTTCTGTAAATCTAAATATGGAATCTGATCTAACTTTTAGGAAATCCTAATTGGAATGGGAGCCTTTCTCTTGATCAGTCTACTTGGGATGTGGATTCTGAACTTGCAACTAAATTGTATGAAAGATGGAAGAAATATAAAAATGATGACGTCTGCAAGTATGTCTCCACTGTCTGTTTTTTGTTCGGTAGTGGGGAGACACTGTTATGGTAGTCCCTCCTTACCTGTGGGGATACATTCTAAGACCCCCCACCCCAACCCCACCATGGATGCCTGAAACTGTAGCAAACCCTATATATGATGCATGAATTTATTTTTCCTTTATCATAATTTCACAAATAGAAGATTCGTTCGTACTGTAAATCTTAGCAGTCTCAGCATACAATTTTTTTCTATTAAGTCAACAACTTTTCACCTTTTTGGGTAAAAGGAAACATTTTATGGCTTCTCTTTGACATATTTGAATTGTCAGCATCACTGTTCTTGCACTTTAAAGCCATTATTAAGTCAAGTAAGGGCTACTTGAACAAAAGCACTGTGGTGCCAGGACAGTTGACCTGGTGACTGAGATGGCTACTAAGTGACTAGCAGGCAGGTAGTGGATCCAGTGTGGATATGCTGGGCAGAGGGATGGTTTGCATGTCCCAGACAAGATGGAGTGGGGCGGCTTGAACTTTCATCATGCTACTCAGTACTGTGTGTAATATAAAAGTTAGGAATTATTTCTGGAATTTTTTGCTTAATATTTTCAGACCCCAGTTGATCACAGGTAACTGAAACTTTAGAAAGCAAAACTGTGCATAAGGGCCAACGACTGCACACAGTATTTTATTGACATTACAGTCCTTAGTTTCTAGTGATTGATACTTCTCTCCAGCTTTTAATTTTGACAAGTTTCAAACCTCAGAAGTTGATAGTACAGTGAATTCTCAGATATTCCTCATCTAGATTTTGTTCACCAGATGTTCACATTTTATCACTTTTGCTTTATTTCTCTCTATATGTGTACACACACACACATAGAAACACACACACACAGACTTTTGCCATGTCATTGAAAGTGAGCTGTAGATGTCATACTTCAACTCTCAATACTTTATTAGGAAATTCTTTATTTCCTAAGGAGAATATTTTCTTGTATCTAACTATACTACCGTTGCATACCCAACAAACTTGACATTCATATCATTATATTGTTTAATATACAGTCTGTGTTAAAAATTTTCCCTAGTTGATCCAGTAGTGTTCATTATAGCTGCTTTTTTCTTTATCTTTTCTTTGAATCCAGAATCCATTTAAAGGCCACACATTGCATTTGGTTGTCATGTTTTCTTAGTTTTCTTTAGACTAGTGTTCCTACCTTTCATCATCTTTCATCATGTTGATACTTTTCAAAAGTTCAGGCCAGTTGTTTTATAAAACATTCCACACTCTGAATTTTTCTGTTTGCTTCCTCAAGTTCATGATCTGGTTAAAAGTTTTTGCAAGAATATGAGTTACCTGGTTGAACTTGTGTCTGTATTATTTCATCTCATCAGGAGGTACATAAATGTCAGTTTGTTCCATTACTGGCATTGCTAAGTTGAGTCACTTGGTTTAGGTGATGAGTGACAGAACTCTCCATTGTACATACCTTTTTCCTTGTATAATTAATAAATCTGTGCTGTGACAATTTGATAAATTACCATATAAATGCCCTGTTCCCTAAGGATGTTTCATCCCATGGTTTTAGTATTTATTGATAATCCTTGCTGGAATCAGTTGTTAGACTAATGGCTGCAGAATGATGTTTCTGATTATTTCGTTCATTCTACATTTATTGGCAGATTTTTTTTTCTAAAAGAGTGTTTCTCTTGCTTTTAAGCATCACTCTGATTCTTTAGTTGGAGTGTTGTACTCTCTTACCATCACTATAATTTTTGATGATAAATTGTTCCAGATTTGGCTGGTAGGAGCTCTTCGGCTGGCTTGTGTGGTCCCTTGAAATGCTCCTGTTGGTGTTTGAGTGCTTCCTTGCTTTCTAGTAAAACAGGGCTTTGTAGGCCAATCTTGTACTTTCCCATCCCCAGACCTAGAGTAAACCATTTCCCCAAGAGCCCTTTTCCTTTAAGTGGGAATAGTATTTAGTGATTTCCCTAAATAACAAAATTATTAAATATTTTTAAATATCAAAGTTATTTTTCATAATAGTTTCTTTATCAATTAAACAGGAGGAATGTTTTGGGAACCACTCGATTTGCCCACTTGAAGAAATCCAAGGAGTCAGAGTCCTTTGTTTTCTTTTTGCCTCGTTTGGTTGCAGAGCCTGGCCTCGTGTTAAACTTCAGCGCAACTGCCCTTAGGAGCAGCGTGGTGAGGACCGTGTGTCTTTCCATCTCTTTGTCAGTGACTCCCCAATGCATGGGTTTTCAAAGTACCAGATTTTCCACCTAGAGCTACTATTTCAAAGCCAAAATGAAGGAGATGTCAAAAGAACTAGATGAGCAGTAAACCTCTAAGCAGACTGAAAACGCATGAAACAAATAGACTTTGAATTGAATGTACACTCCATAAATGTGTCAGTTAACAAAGTACTCAACTGCAGACAGCAGAGAAAATCTTGACTGGCTTAATTAGGAGTCATTTTATAACAAGAAGCTCAAAGGAGAGAAGTCCAGAGGAAGTCAGGTTCTGCTCCTTGTGATGCCAGCAGGGACTGAGGCTTCTGTCCCTGTCTACTGTCCATCCTTAGCGTGTTGGCTTCGGTGCTTGTCTGTGCCTCTTTTGTCCAGCTCTGGTGGCAGAAAGACTGGGCAAAGAGAAGGAGGTGCCTCCAGCAGACTTCCATTTGTGTCTCATGGCTAAGAACTCTATACCACACATGACGTGAATTATAATGTATGCCATATCAGGTGCCCATAGGTTTTCTTGGGGATGACATCCTCAGGCCGGTTTTTAACTTTTTATTTTTAAATGATTTCAACTTAGAGAAAAGTTTCAAGAGTAGTATATCAGGAGCTCCCAAAGAGAAAATCAGAAGCTTGCAAAAGAAAATAATCTTTTTGCAAAGATTTCTCAATTTTTAATGTTTGCCACACTTGCTTGAACATTCTCTTTCTGCATACACGTATCTTTGTGAGCCATCTGAGTGTCAGACGTTACACCCTCTTACCTCTGACTTTCAGTGTGAATTATTTAAGAACAAGGGCTTTTTTCTGAACCAGAGTATAATGATCAAAATCAGAAAATGATGGTGTTATTTAATCTATGGTATATATATATACAGTATATACGTATATATACTACATATATACAGTATATGTAGATCAAGTGTTTTCAGAGATCCCACTGTCATACTTTACAGCATTTTTTTTTCTAGTTCAGAATCTAGTCCAGGATTTCTCATTTCATTGGCAGGTCTTTTTAGTCTCCTTTAATCTTCCCCAGCCGTTCTTTGCCTTTTATGACATACACATTTTTGAAGCATGCTGGCCATTTATTTCCTATGATGTTTCTTGATTGGAGTTATGTAATGTTTCCTCATGATTAGGTTATGCTTTTTTTGGCCAGAGTATCTCAGGAGGGATGCGGTGTCCCTCTCAGGGTTTTAACTTTTCTTTCCTCACACCTAGGTAAAGTACTTTGTGGTGCAGAACCCGTCCTCTTGGCCGGTCTCCTTGCAGCTCCTGCCTCTCTCCTTGTACCCTAAACCCGAAGCCCTAGTACACCTGCTCCACAGATGGTATGAAGACTTTTTTTTTTTTTCTGAGAGGCAGTTTGGGAAGTACTGGGAAGACTTAGAATTACTTCATGTCCTACAGTATTTCAACCAGGACCTGTGTGTGGATGTGGACACAGTATTAACCCATTAGCTCATGGACCTTGGGCATCCTGCCCCTTGTGCGTGTGATTTGATGGAACTACCTGGCCCTGTGTGTTATGTGGCATCTTCAGTGTTAACTGTGTGAAGTCCACTAACCAACAGAACATCCTTTTCTTTAGCGAGGGAACCTATATCATCATTTTTTCTTCACATATACTCCTAACATTTAGTATCACAATCATGGTGATTTCTGGGCAGCATAAATAAGTTTAGTGTTTTAGTCCAGTTGGCCCTCCATATCTGCAGGGGAATTGGTCGCAGAACCCCTCGGATACTAAAATCCCAAGGATGTTCAAGTCCTTTAAAACCATTGATGGAAAAATTGGCCCTCCTTATTTGAGGGTTCTCCACCTGTGGTTGGTTGAACCTGCTGGTTTGGGACCTGCAGATGCAGAGGGTTTAATGTATATTCTTGTCTAGCACTAAACAGGAAGAGATGATAATTCGCTCATGTCTGTTATATCTTATTTTCACACAATCACAGTTTTACTCAGAATGTTTCCAGCTTCTCGTTTAGTAAGATCCACCCTTATCCCAGGGTTTCTCAGCTTTCGCAGTATTGATATTTTGGACCAGATGGTTCTACCATTCTGTTTGGTGGGGGTGGGAGGGGCCATCTTGTGTGTCGAAGGATGTTTAGCATCATTCCTGGCTTCTACGCACTAGTTGCCAGTAGGACCTCCCCAGCTGTGACAGCCAAAAATGTTTCCAGACGTCGCCCAGTGTTTCCCATGGGATAAAATTGCCTTTGGTTGAGAGTCACTTTTTTTCCAAAAAAATTGCTTTATATTTAGAGCTTCTGTCACCATCTGCTTCCTTATATTGTATGATGCCAAAGTCATTCATTTAGCAATATTTATTGATCACTGACAATATGGCAGATATGGGTGTGGGAATGTGGAATGGACCTGGGACACAGTGGTGACAGGACGGGATGAATTTTGTGTGTATGTGTGTGCACAAACATGTACTCACCTATGTATAAATGTATATGTGCGCACACACTTATTAAACCTTTCTTTATTGGCAGATGTGAGTGCTATTTTAAACATTTGCTTTTTTCCTTATAGGTTTGGCACTGATATGCAGATGATTAATTTCACAACTGGTGAATTCCAACTCACTGAAGCTTGCCATTACCTGGTAGGATGTTATCCTAACACAGAAAAAAGAATGCCGACAAACTAGACACATGAGCATATGGGCCTCACTGATTTATGTTTAAAATGTCTTTTATGTACTATATATGGCTCTTTTATTTTTATTCTCTAGGTATTAACAATGCATAGCAGATTTTTCCAGTTAACTAATGCAATGGGAGCTGGGTTTATGTTAGCTCTAAATCATTTTAATTTGATGATTTAGAATCATGTGAGTAAAGAAATAACAGTTGAACAGAGCTTTGTAGAAAACCATGAAACTCGAGACCCCAGAATTTTATAATTCTCTTAAGATTCCTTGGCCCTCAAATTCTTTTTTAAGGCAAGGTAAGGTAAAAACAAATACATTTTAAAAAATCTTTTCTTACTAAACTGTGTTCCTGTTTTTAGCAAGTCACCCAATTTCTGTGATGTTTACTCTATCTATAAAAAAGGACTACTCTAAAATTCTTAAGCCTGTGGGCAATCATGAGGTCTTGCCCAAATACTTAGGAGTAGGAGTAAACATGTCATGTGGTGAAGATGCTGTTTGCCTGGGGACTTGGCAGCCTTACTTCTCAGTTTCCACTCAGTCATTCCATGGCTATTTGTGTATAGCTGAGTGTTGGCCTTGCAGGTATTCTGTGTTTCATATCAATTCAAAAGTGGAACATCTGTTGACATAAAATACATACATATACATATAAACTCACATATGCAGATAACTCTGTTTTTACTACACATACACATTTAAGCGCCTTGAGTATTTTCTTCTTTATCTTTATCCCTCCAAAAATATACTGTTGGCTCTAGATTAATTTCAATAACAGAAGGAGGAAGACCACAGGTAACCCATTGCCACAGACTCTCCTTTCTTTTCTTAAGTGTTGAGGCAGCATTGGTGCAGGGAGGGGTGAAGCCTTGCACCCAGGTGTGGTCTTATTCTTGTTAGTGAGCCTGCCCCTCTCTCTCCATCTCAGTTTCTCTACCAGGAGGTCTTCAAGGCTATTCAAGATAATTAGTCCAAAATACTAAGTGACATCTTGCCTCACTGGTATTCAGTCACGACATCTTGAAATTCTAAAAATAATGCCCATTTATTTTAAATCTAAATATTCTATTTAGATGTGAATAAATGATACAACTCATTTGGAAAAGTTTTATCTATGGCAGAATATTTTCCCAAGAAATATTATACATTTTGGGATAAGGGAAATTATTGCTATTGTTAATTTATGACATTGATGAAAAGAATAGTTAATATCAGTGCCTTGAAAACACTGAGTTAAAATTTAACTCAAAATTGTTATTAGAATTCTTCGTCATGTAAAGAAAGGCTTCCTGCTTTTTGATTTTGCTGATTTGCTTTTAGAAATATAGTTTCTTTGGTTAAGAGCATTGGAATTTTTTATATACCCTAAAAATGTCAGTGCCTGGCATATAAGAACCATTTAAATAATAGAGGTGCTATTTTTACTGTAAGTTTAACACCAAAAGTCAGCATCTTTTAAATTCAGTATTCATATTACACGCATAAAACAGGGGTTATTCCTTCATGGAGTTTATAATTCTAATAAAAATGAATCAGATAATCAAATACTATTACTGTTTCTTTTTTTCAGGTGGCATGGGTAACACTAGCAATAATTGAAAGATAAAATTAAAAGTTAAAACAAAGAAAATAATATTCTTCAGATTATATAATAGCTCTAAGAAATTATGCATTGTTTTAGTGAGATGGAGCTAGAAAAGCAGTGGAAAGAGGGAAAGTCCACTTAACAAAAAGATAAAAAAATTAAACCTTGGGTACTGAATTTAGAGCACAAGTTGTATGCAAAAACAAAACAAAACAAAAAACACCAAAAGACATCTTGGAGAACATAGAGGAAGATGTGAGTAAATAAAGATCTTTCTTCTGACTGGAGATACTAAATATAATAAAGATGATTTCTATATAAACTTAAATTCAATATAAAGAATTTATATAAAGAGATCTTTGGTTGTCCAATGGTGGGTGAGTGGTCTTGTCAGATTGCTTTAGCATTCAAGCAGAGGTTGTCCGGTCTGTTTTCTGATTGATGATTTACATTCAGAGCATCTTTGTCTAGAAAGCTAGCCCCAACTTCCATCCAAACCAGGAAGCAAATCTCCTCTCCAGCATCTGTGTCAGGTTGTCCTATAGCCTCTGCCTATGTTTCTTAGCTATGTTTCTTAGCTATGGCTCAGAAGCTGTTTATTGGAGTGAACTCTCAGGATAAGCAAGTTCAAACAGGTTGATTAGGATGATGAAATCTGGGCATTAAAAGAAAAGCAATCATGTTTAAATTCTAGGATGCGCTTAATGACAATGGAAGCTTGCTTTCTAGGAGTATGACATTGTTTAATTTGTTAATAATTTGCAGGGTACACATTCTGAGGAATCCAGGTTTGGCATCCTCCACTTACATCTGCAGCCTTTGGAAATGAAAAGGGTTGGCGTAGTTTTCACACCCACTGACTATGGAAAAGTTACCTCACTCATACTAATCCGGTAGGTGTGTTCCTGTTGTAGAATCTGTTTCTTTCTCGCTGACTCATCTGTGTAAATCTCTTTAGCTGATAGTTGACATTTACTTCTCAATCAGACCTTCAGGATGAAGACTGTGTTGCAGGGTAGGAAGAAGTGGAAGCTGAGAAAGAGGTCACTGGAGGCTTGATATGTAATCGCCAGGGCCTCAGTCTCCTCTCTTCTCCAACAGGGAGTGTGCGTGCCTGTCTCCAGGAGAGGTAGTGCTTTCCACACGGCTTCTCGTCCAACTGTCTCAAAAGGCAGAACACACTCATGCAAATCTGTCCTTAGCATAGAAAGATCATTAAAGGACTGCTGTAGGTATTTTCAGTCTTTAGTATTTGAACAAACTTGTATCATTTTCATCTCTTTTTTGCTCCTGGAATTCTCAGTAGCCCAGAGGACAACAGAAAAGGTGTTTCATTCAGCCCATTGGCTCTTTTTATTCCTTTTCTTCCTTTGAAATGAGTTACTGCTAACTGATTTAAGTATGCTAAATGTTTCATTTTTAAATTGTTTTCATCTTTAGGTAGTCTTGAAAGGCTTTTAAAATTTACAGTAAATACAGATGTATCTTGAAGCTCTATGTATTAGTGAGAAGTATAACACAAATTTAATTTTAATAAATGACATTTGAGTTATTTTTTAAAAACTTGTAGTATCAGATCACCTGGCAAAAAATTTATTATTCAGGATTTTGTTTAATATGTAAGTTTGTTCTTCTGCAAATGAATGATACTAAAAAAAGGTAAAGTTCTTAAGAGTTTATTAAGCATTTTAACTAAAATACTTAATGCCCTGTTGACTTAGTGTTTCTTTTTTCTGTTTATTTTTTTCTTTTAGAAGTTTTTTTTTTTGACTTGGTGTTTTATTTAAACCAACTTTTCGTTGAAGAACTAAGGTCCTAGGAAGTGCAGAGACAAACTTTATTTCACCCCAGGTTGAACTATCTCATACTTGAAAAGAAAGTCTAAATTTTTCGTAGAAGTTAATTTATTTCTGGTAGTTTCTGTCCTGTAAATAACATCAGTCATCTATTACTCCATCACTTAAAGGTATTTAAATGGTTAATAAAGTCTCTTTAATCCTTTAAAGATGTAAAGCTGTTTCAGTGTATTCTATATAATTACAAAAGTAAAATGAATTCTCTTGCTGCTTCTATAATATTTACATTATGAGGAGTGGCTTTCATTCCAATATGCATCATTTAAAAATCGTTTCCAGGCCAGGTGTAGTGGCTTATGCCTGTAATCCCAGTATTTTGGGAGGCCGAGGCGGACAGATCACCTGAGCCCAGGAGTTCGAGACCAGCCTGGGCAATGTGGTGAAACCTTGTCTCTACAAAAATACAAAGTATTAGCGGGGCGTGGTGATGCTTGCGTGTGGGCCCAGCTACTTGGGAGGCTGAAGTAGGAGGATTGCCTGAGCCTGGGAGGTTGAGGCTGCAGTAAGCAGTGGTCATGCCACTGCACTCCAGCCTGGGTGGCAGAGCAACATCCTATCTCCTAAGTAAATGAATAAAAATTTTAAAAAATAAAAATCATTTCCACCTTTTGTCCTGGAATTTCAATTAATGAAAAGATACATGCTAGTCTGAATTACTATTTGATAAAAACCTGACTAGATACATGTTATTTATGGGGTGATATTTTAAATCTTCACTTCAAAAGAAACAGTAGAATTTTATGTCTAGTATCATCCCTAAGGCAGAATTTCTTACGATTACTATGAAAACACCTTAATTCACCCCGTAAATAAGTTTTATCATTTTGTCTAAATTTATTAGTGTTTGTCTGTGTTCCCCAGTTTATTTCTTCAGTTTTTTTTCTCGAATGTCTGATCACTACCCTGGTTTCTAGTTATTAGAAAAACATATGAGGCTACATGTGTGGGCTGTAGTTGGAAGGGGGTCATAATTGTTTGCATGTTCTTGCTGCAGTCAGCTCACTTTGGTACTTGGCAGTGGCAGCTTCCCTTGCCTGTGGCTGCACCCTTGTTCTGTGAGATGGAAGAAGATTCCACACTATTTAAATTGATTTTCTTTTTTAAAACTTCAAAAAAGTTTAAAAATATTCTTGCTAACTGGGAATATTTAAATTCAAGTACATTGTACTTTGTGACTCCATGTAATGCCTTTTTATTTGTATTTTCTTTCACTACAGGAATAACTTGACTGTTATTGACATGATTGGCGTGGAAGGATTTGGAGCGAGAGAGTTATTAAAAGTGGGTGGAAGACTTCCAGGTGCAGGAGGCTCCCTCCGATTTAAGGTGCCCGAGTCCACACTGATGGACTGCCGTAGACGTGAGTTCATATGCGTGGCACTCTTGACAGGGAAGGTTGGCATTAAAACTGAGAGTGAAAGGGTTCTATACATTCTAAATTTTAAATTCTAAAATTTAAAATTGTTAAATTCTAAATTCTAAAAATTTATGGTAAATTCATTGTATTGATGCAAATAATGAAATCAGGCAAATATTTGAGCATATATAGGCTGGTACCCCTGGGTTAGAGTGGTATCTTGAGATATTTAACTCAGATAATAGACGTAAGCTAGGTGGTGGTGCAGGCCTTTATTAGTCTGTTCTCATATTGCTGTAAAGAAATTCCTGAGACTGGGTAATTTATAAACAAAAGAGGTTTAATTGGCTCATGGCTCTGCAGGCTGTACAGGAAGCATGATGCTGGCATCCGCTCAGCTTCTCATGGTGCTAAACCATGAGAGACCACCCCCATGATCCATTGACCTCCCATCAGGTCCCAGCTCTAACATTGGGGATTACAATTGAACATGAGATTTTGGTGAGGATGCAGATCCAAACCATATCAGCACCTATAGTCCCAGCTACTCAAGAGGCTAAGGTGGGAGAATCACTTGAGTTCAGGAGTTTCAGGCCAACCCCAGCAACATAGCAAGACCCCCTCTCTAAAACAAACAAACCAAAAAGATACAGAGGGAAAAAAGATTGCGTAATTGCTGAATTATCAGAGTAGTGTTAAATATTTAAAATAAATACACGAAGCTGTCAGTTACCTAATCACAGAAAATCACTGAAATGATGACTGGAGAAAACATTAAAAGTGTGCTAACCAATAGCACTTTTTGTGATGATGAAAATATTCTGTTTCTGTGTCATCCAAGACAGTAGCCACTAGCCACATGTGGTTAAGAAGTCTTTAAAAATGGCGGGGCACGGTGGCTCACGCCTGTAATCCCAGCGCTTTGGAAGGCTGAGGTGGGCAGATCACCTGAGATCAGGAGTTCGAGACCAGCCTGGCCAACATGGTGAAACCCCATCTCTACTGAAAACACAAAAATTACCCAGGCGTGGTGTCGCATGCCTATAATCCCAGCTACTCAGGAGACTGAGGCAGGAGAATCACTTGCACCCAGGAGGCGGAGGTTGCAGTGAGCCGAGATCGCGCCAGTGCACTCCAGCCTGGGTGACAAGAGTGAAGACTTCGTCTCAAAAAAGAAAAAAAGAAGTCTTTAAAAATAACTAGTTGCTGGGTGTGGTGGCTAACACCTGTAATCCCAGTACTTTGGGAGTCCAAGTTGGAAAGATTTCTTGAGCTCAGGAATTTGAGACCAGCCTGGGCGACAAAGCAAGACCTCATCTCTACTAAAAATAAGAGAAAATTAGCTAGGCATGGTGGCAGATGCCTGTAGTCCCAGTTACTCAGGAGCCAGAGGTGGGAGGATTGATTGAGCCCAGGAGATCTGGGCTGCAGTGAGCTACCCATGCCGCTGCACTCCAGCCTGGGTGACAGCGTGAGACCCTGTCTAAGAAAAAAACAAAATCAAAAATAAAAATAATTGGCGTGACTAAAGTTAATTTAAAATTTATTTTAATTAAGTTTAAATAGCTGCATATGTCTAATGGCTACCATATCAGACAGTGCAGATTTAGAAATGCATTAATATGTTGCACTAGAAAATTTTAAAATTATGCATGTAGTTAAATGAAATGCCTTTAAACTACTTATATTAGTTTCAGCAACTTCCTCAGGAACTGAGACAGAAATAAACAATGAATGTAAAATGCTTTCGGTAAATTCTTATTTTCCTATTACTAATTTTAATTTTATAAAAACACAGAAAGCATTTTAGTGTAACTATGTTTTCTACAGAGAAACCTGGTTGGTGAAACCATTGGATTATTTGTAGGACTATCTGAATGGCTGAGTAGATTTCTGTTCGTTTTAGAAAACTATGCTAAATGGGCACTGAGTTTGAAAAGATTTGTTAGAGGCCAGGCATGGTGGCTCACGCCTATAATCCCAGCACTTCGGGAGGCTGCGGCAGGCAGATCACTTGAGACCAGGAGTTTGAGACCAGCCTGGCCAACATGGTGAAACCCTGTCTCTACTAAAAATACAAAATTACCTGGGCGTGGTGGCGCATGCCTGTAATCCCAGCTACTTGGGAGGCTGAGGCTAGAGAATTGCTTGAAACTGGAAGGTGGAGGTTGCAGTGAGCTGAGATTGTATCACTGCACTTGAGCCTGGGTGACAGAGCAAGACTCTGTCTCCAAAAGAAAAGATTTGTTAGTAATTTGACATTCAGAATTCTTCTTTAGGGTATTTATTATTCCATTTATTCATTCGGTTATTTAGAGTTGACTCTGAATGCTAGAATTAGGAAGTAAAATAAAAACTAGGCCGGGCACGGTGGCTCATGCCTGTAATCCCAGCACTTTGGGAGGCCAAGGCAGGTGGATCACGAGGTCAGGAGATTAAGACCACCCTGGCTAACATGGTGAAACCCTGTCTTTACTAAAAATATAAAAAATTAGCCGGGCATGGTGGTGGGCTCCTGTAGTCCCAGCTACTCTGAGGCAGGAGAATAGCGTGAACCTGGGAGGCGGAGCTTGCAGTGAGCCAAGATTGCGCCACTGCACTCCAGCCTGGGCGACAGAGCGAGACTCCGTCTCAAAAAAAAAAAAAAAAAAACCACTGTAGAACCAGACCTGTCACTGTAGCTCATGCCTGTATTCCCAGCACTTTAGGTTTCTCACGTTGGAGGATTGATTGAGCCCAGGAGTTCAAGGTCAGCCTGGGCAATGTAGTGAGACCCCATTTCTACAAAAAAATTAAACAATTTCCTGGCTGTGGTGGAGTGTACCTGTAGTCTTAGCTACTTGGGAGGCTAAGGTCAGAGGACTGCTGGAGTCCAGGAGTTCAAGGCTGCAGTGAGCTATGATCATACAACTGCATTCCAGCCTGGGCAACAGAGTGAGACCCTGTCTCTAAAACAAAAAAAAAAACTGGAACCAGATAAAAATATTAGTCCTTATATGGGATAGATTGTTATAAATTCACAAGGATATTTAAAAATTGTCATAACCTTTCTTTTTTCAAACTCAGTATAAAATGTGTTCTCATTTATTTGCAAGGATTTGCTTCTTTATAATAGCATAGCACATGTTTGAACTGTGTTTCTAGCAGCTGTGATGGATTTTTACAGAAGCACTTATACATCCCCTTAACTGGTGCCTGGTTCAATGTGAGTGAAAATTATAGGGCATGGGGTATATGGTGGCTTGTAGTAAATCAAACTATTTGACTTTTGAGAAGAACAAACTTTTTACCTTAACCTTTAACAAGTAAAGGACCAAAGAAGAGATTTTGGTTACTTTTTGTATCTTGGTAGAACATTTCAGGTAAGAAAAATCTTGCCTACTTAAGTATCTCTGTTGTATCCTAGAACAGAATCTATAATTGTTCTAGAAATTAGATAGAAATCATACTTTGAGCTTATGTTGGATTTTTTTCACATTTTAGTGATATAGATCATGGTTTGGTTTATTTAATAAATATTGACCCAATAAATTATTTTAAATAAATTTTATAGTTCACATATACTAAATATATCTTTTTTTGGTTCCCAGTAGAACTGAAAGACAGCAAGCAAATTTTATCTATTACAAAGAACTTTAAAGTTGAGAATATTGGACCTCTTCCTATAACTGTTTCGTCTCTGAAAATTAATGGGTATAACTGCCAAGGTTATGGATTCGAGGTGCTGGATTGTCATCAGTTTTCCCTGGACCCAAACACATCCCGCGATATCAGCATTGTGTAAGCATTGGGCTTTAACTTGATTTCAGTTTTGTGGTGCATTTAACAGTGTGAGGAGGAAAACTTTTTCCATTGTTAAGACATCTTATGTTGTTTTATGTAAATATTTCTTTTGTAGAAGTAAGATGTGTTGTCTTTATTTTGCTTTGTGGCTAAAATTAAAACAATTAAAAGTTCATAGGGATGATTCTTTTATTTTCAGGTTCACTCCAGACTTTACCTCTTCCTGGGTAATTCGGGACCTAACTCTTGTAACCGCAGCAGACCTAGAATTTCGCTTCACTCTCAATGTGACTCTCCCTCATCACCTGTTGCCCTTGTGTGCAGATGTGGTTCCAGGACCCAGCTGGGAGGAGTCATTTTGGAGACTCACGGTCTTCTTTGTCAGGTAAACCATTACCATCTCCCTTGTTCTCCTCTCATGGAGTAGAGAAGTCATCCAGGCAAGTTGCGTGAAAACGTAAACTGCCCGAGTATAGTCAAAGTATATGAATCGAGTGGAATTGTTACTGCCTTGAGAACTGTGACATACATGAAATATTCACTGGCACACTTTAAGGTTATAGTAAACTAATCGTAAGAGAGTCATAGGACCTAGAAGTATCGTAGACAGTTGTGCCTCATATATAGTATATTCATAGGCAGTCATGGTGGATGATATGAATGTTAATTACTTGTGTTAGCTCATGCAGTGATGATTTGAGATTAGAAGACAGGAATGACCCTTTTTGAATGATTTCATAAAAATGGAATTGTAATGTCAAATTTATAAATATGCACAATTTTGGAAAATTGTGTGTTTTTTTAATCTTTAAGGAACATCAGAAATTATGTGATAAATCTTAGGGAATTTTAATACTGCATCTTCAGATGTTTCTCGTAAATCATTCCCCACTCTTCTGTAATGAAACTAGTCTTTTGAATGCCAGTCAGAACCATGCAATACTGAACCTCATTGCTTTCTTCCTCAGTTTGTCCCTGTTGGGTGTGATTTTAATAGCCTTCCAACAAGCACAGTACATTCTCATGGAATTCATGAAAACAAGACAGAGGCAAAATGCTAGCTCCTCTTCACAGCAAAACAATGGTCCCATGGATGTAATCAGCTCCCATTCTTACAAGTAAGAATTCTTATAGTGTGGTTGGGAGTGGGAGCAGTTTCTCGCTTTTGATATTACTCGTTTCTGATTTAATTTTAAGTAACCATAAATTTTGACTCCACATTTATTTTCATAAAATTTCCTTTAAGTCACTATGTGAACAGCTGCCGCGTTATTATTATGAGATAGTCTCCATGCAAGGACTTAGTTGATGGGTATTCTCATTGGCAGACAACTCTTGGAGCTTTAGAAGAAGGGAAGGTAGAACTTACGCTCCGTACTGATTGCTACCCTTTTCTCATGGATGTGGAAGTGGAGAAGTAGAGTTTGATTTGCTTTGCCTTTATGCTAAATGTTTTTCTTCTTAAATTCAGAAGCAATTGCAAGAACTTTCTCGATACATATGGCCCCTCTGATAAAGGCAGGGGGAAGAACTGCCTTCCAGTGAACACTCCCCAAAGCAGGATCCAGAATGCTACAAAGAGAAGCCCAGCCACCTACGGTCATTCTCAGAAGAAGCACAAATGCTCAGTATATTACAGTAAACACAAAACCAGCACAGCTGCAGCCAGCAGCACCAGCACAACTACTGAGGAAAAACAGACTTCGCCCCTTGGCAGCTCACTGCCTGCTGCTAAAGAGGACATTTGCACTGATGCCATGGGTGAGAACTGGATCAACCTCAAATATGCAAGTGGCATAAATGTCAACCTGCAGAAGAATTTAACCCTTCCCAAAAACTTACTGAATAAAGAAGAAAACACACTGAAAAACACAATTGTTTTCAATAATCCTTCTTCAGAATGTAATATGAAGGAGGGAATACAGACATGTATGTTTCCTAAGGAAACTGACATTAAAACTTCAGAGAACACAGCCGAGTTCAAGGAACAGGAGCTCTGTCCACTGAAGGCCTCCAAGAAACTACCTGAAAACCATTTACCAAGAAACTCACCTCAGTACCACCAGCCAGACTTGCCAGAAATTTCCAGGAAAAATAATGGTAATCTTTTCATCCCCTTTGATAATTCTCTCCTGTTTGTCCCGAGTCTGTTTTTGATGGAATTTGTTCTCACCTGTAACCGTTAGTTTTAATTGTGGATGCTGAGTTTTTTAGTTTTAGCAAAGGTTTAAATGTTGAAAAAAGACATATAAAAGTTCAAGATGAGACATCAGGTTTTAAAATGTTGTGACTAAGAGGTTTAAATTTTAGTACATAGGTTTAGAAGACTATGAATATCGTATTTTCTTGTTGGGACGACATGGACACCTTTTTCTAAATTAATTAATTAATTTATTTATTTGTTGAGATGGAGTCTTGCTCTGTCGCCCAGGCTAGAGTGCAGTGGTGTGATCTTGGCTCACTGTAACCTCCGCCTCCTGGGTTCAAGTGATTCTCTTGCCTCAGTCTCTGTAGCTGGGATTACAGGTGTGTATCACCACACCTGGCTAATTTTTGTATTTTTAGTAGAGACGAAGTTTCACCATATTGGCCAGCCTGGGCTCAAACTCTGACCTCAAGTGATCCACCCACCTCAGCCTCCCAAAGTGCTGGGATTACAGGCATGAGCCACTGAACCTGGCCTTAATTATTTTTTAACTCAGATTTTCAGACTATTTGTAAAAATTAATCAGCCCATGAAATGTTTCTGACTGAACAAAACTTCAGCTATTTTATTTAATAGCTGCCTGGCCCTGGTTCTTCTCTAATTGTATTCCTTGGTTAAAAGAAGACAGATGTTCTCATGTATTAAAAACAGTTAAGGAAAATACATGCCAAAGTAGACTAGGGGGACGACCTCCATAGAGAATTGTCATTATCCTTTAATAGATCCCTTTGGCCTATTGTGCTTATTTATAAGTTTAGAAAGGTCTGTGCTTATTTTCTTTTTTTGTCCATCCTGACCATTTTAATATACACATTTCTGTACCTGTTATAGTCAGATTTGTTTTGTTATGTTTGAAATAAGGTCTGGCTCTGTCACCCAGGCTGGAGTGCAGTGGCGCAATCTTGGCTCACTGCAGCCACCACCTCCAGGCTCAAGCCATCTTCCCATCCCAGCCTCCCGAGTAGCTGGGACTATGGGCACATGCCATCATGCCCAACTAATTTTTGTATTTTTTTGTAGGGATGGGGTTTCACCGTGTTGGCCAGGCTGAGCTCAAGCAATCTGCCTGCCTTGGTTTCCTAAAATGCTGGAATTACAAGCGTGAGCCACCACTGCTGGCCTATAGTCAGATTTTGACACTTTTAATCTGGGAAAACTCAGTTGCCTTTTGTCTTTTTGAAGCATCTAAACACAACTTCATCTTTTTCACTTCTTGATATTGGAGAAGAGGTACAGAAATTTTATGGATTGACTACTTGTGATGAGCTTTATGCATTCGGTGAAAGTCCTAAACTGAATTTAAAATGTTGTATAAAAGGACATTTCTAATTTAAAAGAAAGTTGGAGTCCTCTGAGGGGAATGTGGTCTAGGCAGCTGCACACATGCATTCTTGGTGCACTTAGTACAACCCGTTTGTACTGTTTCCCCTGGCAGTGGTGCGCATGCCTGAAGTGGACTTATGTCTGCAGGGTGGACACTGTGCCCTGTGTCTCCTCCACCTGGCTTGTGAGTATGCCCCCTGGTAATGCAGTTAGCCAGATCTTCACATGAAACCATGGTGTACCTTGTCTGTGGATGTATTACGATGGGGTGATTGGGTGTCTTATTCTGTTTGTCTCAGACACTCTCTGGGGTGTAGAATACAAAACATTTGTGAAAGGGTTAATTATGGGGTGAGACCTGTTGGACGTTTCTCCTGTTATGTTAGTCTTTTGGGCTTGAGCACAGTCAGGATGACTTGGCACACACTTGAAATTAGAGTTGTTTGAGGGAATCCTCCCTCCAGAAGTGCTTCTTCTGTGATCCCTTGTGCCCACAAGAGATATGCACCTGCAAGATGCAATGCCTGTGGCAGTGTGGTAGATGGATGGGAGGGACCTTCTATATCTTCATACTTTAAAGCAGTTGAAATATAAAGGCATGGAGGAGAAATATGGTGTCAGAGTAGGTCAGAGGATTTGAATTCTTCTTCAGGATCCTCCTGTCCAGTACTTGATGTTCAATGCCGATAGCTGAGGCAAGATTAGCAGGTAATAACACTTTAATAAGCATGAATAAATTTAATATGGGAGTCTGGAAACATAGGATTTGCCTGTATCGTTGTAGATGGTAAACCTGCCCAGAATCTTTCCTTCCTGTACAGATGAATAGTGTGCTTATAATGTTTTAAATGGCAACAAATCTTTCACTGCCAGAATTTAAAAATACCATTTGGCTGGATCAGCAACATGTTAAGTGGTACCAGAGTGATTGTTGATCAGATCAAATAAGAACTGAGGAAAGAACTTTTACTTTCCAACATGTTCAGACCAGCAAATTCAGAGGTGCTAATTCAACACAGTTCTCTACTTGTCTACAGAAGTAATATGTTAGCAGGAGATTCCTCCCAGGGAAGTTCGTTCATTGACAGGCATTTTGTTCTGACTGTTTCATGTTCACAGCACTGTCCTAGGAAAATATCAGAGATGTTAAAAAGTGAATAAATCGCCTGCTATCCATGTACAATTTAAAATTTTTCAGGAATTTAAAATATTAAATATAAGAAAGGACTGAGAAATCTAGGGAAAGATAATTATAGTCTGAAGGGAGGGTTTGGAGTTTTAATAATATTAAGGGTTTGGGGCTCTGTTGAATTTCAGAGGAGAGCATTGCAATAACTTGGCAAATGGTAAACAGGCGTATAATTGACAGGTAAGTCACAAGTGCAAAGAATGCTTGAGAATGAGAAAACCATATATATAAGAACCTTCAAGTTTTTACTTCCAGCTTTGAGCATTAGTTCTTTGCTAGTTTTGAAAAGTATTTTACTTTGCGAAATGTGTGTTGTTTCCATTGTAAGATCTTTTCTAGAATCTGAAGAAAACAGCTTGGTCTTTGAGCTGGGCTCAACCTGCCTGATAGCTGAGAGTCCTAAGTGCCAGTCACGTTGTCTACTGTGTGACTGGCAGTTAGGATTCCAGCAGAATGGGAACTCAGTGTGTTTGCTACATTTTAGCCATTTCTCCCAAAGTATACAAATGGTCGTAGAAACCATTCTAGTCACAAGATTGCCTTTAAATGGAAAAAGGGAAAGGTGGGGACATTCCTGCCTCTTAAGAATACTTTAAGTGATTTTCCTAACCTATCAAAACTCCTAGAGGCACCTGAAGAATCTGCCTTCTCCTATTCTGAGGCTTTCCCCCTGCCAGGTGTAGTTTATTGTGTGAGAAGAAAATGTTCTAGGGTATGTATGCATGACTTTGACTACATACTTGTCATCAAGAAACAGAGTAATTGTAAGTAACAGAAAATGTGTCTTATTTGGGAGGCCGTGGTGGGCAGATCACTTGAGCCCAGGAGTTCCAGACCAGCCTGGGCAACATGGTGAACCCCTTCTCTACCAAAAGAAATGTAGTAGCCAAATGTAGCCAGGTATCGTGGTACATCAGCATGGGCCTGTGGTCCCAGCTACTTGGGAGGCTGAGGTGGGAGAATCACTTGAGCCCAGGAGGTCAAGGCTGCAGTGAGCCGTGATTGTGCCTCTGTACTCCAGCCTGGGCAATGAGTGAGACCCTGTCTCAAAATAAAAGCAAAAATAAAAAATGAAAAAAAAAATGTGTCTCTTTTCTACTCCATTTCCCCTGCCTGCTTCGGAGAGGCCTATAGGAAATAATTAATTAAAATTCCCAATAGAAATAAAGTCTGCTGACATTCTTTAAGGCTCTGTTTTCTACACTTGTTTTGGCATCAGCTTGTCAAACAACTATCAGTTAAACTTGTCAAACATTTGTTACACGTTCCAGAACCTCTTGGTCATCTGACAAGAGTTGGGCTTTATGTGTAATGTAAATGATCTTGTGAATATAGCTCTTTTTAAATGTTTGTAACCATTTTCACTGTCTGATCAAAATAATGTAGATTTAGAATTATGGCTAAAGACAAGCTATGTTTGGCTGCAGCACTACCAAGGAGAAATAGTGAGCAAATTATTTCATGGCTTTCTACCTGTGATAATGTAAGGTATAATTAAATTTGATAATAGCTTAAGCCTTGAGCTTAACAGTACCTGAAGGTGTTCACTGAATTAGATACCTCAACTTTCTGAAATTACTGGTATTTGCAGAAATTCAAAAAATGTTCCCATTTACTTAAAGATACTGTTAACTTGAAGATTTAATGGTTTATTCAAAACAGACCACGTGATTGTGATTAGATTTGAGACAGTACAACTTTAAGCAGGTTACTGAGGGAGGTCACTTGTTTCTTGTTCTTCCATTTGCTTCTGTTTTTTAACCACTTTTTAAAGGAGCTATTGACCTATAAAGCTGTACATAATGTATGCATCTTGATGAGTTTGGGAATAAGTATACATCGTGAAACCATTACCACCGTGAAGGTCATTAACATATTCACCACCCCCCTCCCGCCAACATCTTCTCCTGCCCCCTTTATTATTATTAGTGTTCTTTCCATTTGTTTTTGATTTTTAACTGTGGTACAAACACTCTTACTCCGTGAGGTCATGGGGAAGTTGCATGCTTAATAGGATGACTTGGTGTATTAGGCTGTTCTTGCACTGCCATAAAGAAATATCGGAGACTGGATAATTTATAAAGAGGTTTAATTGGCTCACAGTTCTGTGGGCTGTACAGGCTTCTGCTTCTGGGGAGACCTCAGGAAACACAGTTATGGTGGAGGGGCGAAGGGGAAGCAAGCACATCTTGCATGGTAGGGAGCAGGAGGAAGAGAGTGAAGGGGAAAGTGCTGCACACTTTTAAACAACTAAATCTCGTGAGAACTCTCTCACTATAATGAGAACAGCCAGGGGGAAGTCCGCCCCCATGATCCAGTCACCTCCCACCAGGCCCCTCCTCCAACATTTGAGGATTACAATTCGACGTGAGATTTTGGTGGGGGACACAGAACCGAACCATATTGCATGCCCTATTTGTAAATGACATATGTATTTGGTGTCCCATATTCTTGAATACTTTCATGTTAGAATTTCTCAGAGTTACTGCAGAACTTGTTGTTAACATTCATTTTATTGTTTTTCCTGATTCTTGGCCCCAAGAAGGCATTACTAATTTTCTAAAAGTCTGTGCATTATTACTTTTTGGGGATGGTTTTGTACTGGCTATTAAATTTGGATCCTTCCTAAGAAACTTCGATGACTAATACTTTCAGTGCTATATTCTTGGCCTAAAGAAAACTGAAGGAAATCCATTTTCTTACAAATTAGGACACTGGAGGAGTAGCACCTATTTTTTGAGGCAAATATCTGCATTGTATTTCATGCTTATGGCTTCCAGAATTCAAAGCGATATTCTTGTGCTTTCTTTTTCTGGTATGGACCCTGTCTGCCTTGCTTTTGGCTGTCTGCTTTACTCTTTCACAGTGCTTGATGTTTTCCTTTGTGGATATCTAACCGTCAGTTTGTGTTTTAGAAGGAATTAAATTTCAAAGGTGATCTCTGCTAAAGAATGACTTTTAATTTTGACAAGGTAGGAAATGGAGGGTAATGATTCCACAGGGCTGCTGTAGGATGCTCATGGTTCGGAAATGCACAGGTTTGAAAGGGATCTGAAAGATGTGTCCCAGCAGTCCTCTCAATGAAGTCGATCTAAACCCTCTAGGCAAATAGTTGACTGTCCTATAGAGACAGAAATTCCTGGGAAGTAGCCTTAGTAGCCTTTGATTCCGATTCTTCACTAACTCTAAGTTACTCCCAGTTATTAAAGGAAGCAGTTGATAGTGATCAGCTTTGTCTCTGGATGTGACTTTGGCCATTGTATTTCCATCACAGCCAAAAGCATTAAAAACATTATGTAATGAGTCTGGCCAAAGGATTTATTTTCTGTATTCATTTTGTAACATTTGGAGAATATAAACTTAATTTTGGGATAGAGTCCCTTTTTGTGAAAGTGTAAGACCTAATATGTCCTGGTTGTACTTAAACCATAAAAGCCTGCATTACTTCACAAGGTGTGTGCCATTTGCTTGGCTAGCATTTTTATGGTTACATAATATTTATATAATTTTCTGTTAACCAAATAAAAGTATGTTTACCTGGTAAGTGTTATTTGAAAACTTTATGTATCTTGCTTTGAGTGAGTTTAATTTGTAGCCTCAGAATTTCAGAATCAGAGGGGACTTGACTCCTCCTTTCCTTCTGTGGGTGAGAGACCTGACCTGCCTCGAGTCCCACAGAAGGGCTGGATTGGAGCCTCTGCTGATAATCTGGTTAGGTTATCCTGCTGGAGCCTGCAGCCTGCTTTGCTGGGAAATATTTGCTCTGCCCCGTGGTCATCTCAACTTCTCAGATTTCAAAGGTATCGTTAGGGATTCTTAGTTCAAGAAAAAAGAAGGTACTGAATTAGAAAAGACATTTACTGGTAAGAAAAAAAAAAAGAAGCTAGGAAATTGGTCAATCCGCAGAACTTCAAGAAGATGGCTTTGAATGAAAACAGTGAAACAAATGGAATGACGGACTAAAACGTGTATTAATTAGTTGAGCACATTACTCAATTACAGTTCATCATCTTTGCCCACTTTTAAAGGACGAGATGCACAAATAGGTATCTATACTTGCCTGCTTTTTAGCATTTTGCCATGTTTCAAACTGTGCCTGAACTTAGCCATAAATATATGCTTTAGCATATATGAATCTCAGAAACCCCATCACCAGCCCAGGTCACAACCAGCCCACTGTGATCTCACTGCTTCCGAACTCACAGCATAACACTCTCAGTAATTAATCATTCGTGCTTGTGACATTTCCTATAATGTATATTTAACATTTCATAGTTTTATAATTTGCCAGTGTATCCATGCCCGAGCCATCTCAATTAAATTGCAAGTCTCTTGAGTCAGATTTCACGTCAGTCCTGCAGAATGAATTGTAAACAAAGAAAATGTGGCCGGGTGCGGTGGCTCAAGCCTGTAATCCCAGCACTTTGGGAGGCCGAGACGGGCGGATCACGAGGTCAGGAGATCGAGACCATCCTGGCTAACACGGTGAAACCCCGTCTCTACTAAAAAATACAAAAAACTAGCCGGGGAGGTGGCGGGCGCCTGTAGTCTCAGCTACTCGGGAGGCTGAGGCAGGAGAATGGCGTGAACCCGGGAGGCGGAGCTTGCAGTGAGCTGAGATCCGGCCACTGCACTCCAGCCTGGGCGACAGAGCGAGACTCCGTCTCAAAAAAAAAAAAAAAAAAAAAAAATGTGTGTTGATTCATTATTTAATTGATTGATTGTATCCATGTGTATTGAAATAAGTCAAACAGTATGTACAATAAAAGGTTAAAAATGTCAAAAACAAACAAACAAAAAAGGTACTGAAATACATCGTTTCAAATTAGAAAACAGGCCGGTTATTGTGGAGTTGAAGTTCATTTGCCTTTATTGTGGGATAAGAGATAGAAGAAGTATACTTATGAAATCATTTAAAAGAAAAATTGAAGAAAACATATTTTCAGAAAAGGTTCCTCCCAGCACCCCCTTTTGCCATCTGATTAATCAGCTGTTGGCTCCTCTGCCGATTGGCTGCTCCACAGGTTCAGGGCGGGCATTCACTGTAGCAGGGAGGACCTTCCATGAAACAGTCGTGTGTCCTTTGGTGGGGATGCTTTACAGTTATACCTGTTCTGTTTTCATCTTTATGACTGTCAGACAAGGGAGGCAAGGAATGGGGGATTGTGTTCATTTGATGAATAAGAAAACTAAGGCACAGGCAGCTTAGGAGACTTAACTTTGACTATAAAACTAATTAGTGGCTGTCATGACCAGAATCCAAGTCTTTATCCTTCTCACCTTCTTTGCCAGCTTAAAAACATGTATATATAAAATATACATTACATAAAAGTTATTTTAACCATTTTAAATTATTGAATTTGGTGGCATTAAGTACATTCACATTGTTGTGCAACCATCACCACTATCCATATCCATTTCCATTTCCAGAACTTTTAATCATCTCAGACAGTAAATCTGTACCCATTAAATAATAAATACCCATTATCTCCTTTCCCCAACACCTGGTAACCACCAGTCTACTTTCTGTCTCTATGAATTTGATTACTGTAGGTCCCTCATGGGTAGAATCATAAAACATTTGTCCTTTCGTGTCTGGCTAAGTTCACTTAGCATGATGTCTTCAAGGTTCATCCATGTTGTAGCATGTGCCAGACTTTCATTCCTTTTTTGAAAAAACCATCTTGACCATCTTAATCATGCAGTTCAGTAATCTTAAGTATTTCACATTGTTGTGCAATGAGTCACGCTGAATGGTATTCTGTTGTGTGTATATACCATATTTTGTTTATCTGTTTATCCATCAGTGGACACTTGGTGTTTTCCCACCTTCTGGTTATTATGAATAATGATGCTGTGAATATTGGTGTCCCCCCCACCTTTTTTCCTTGACCTCTTTTAAAGACTTTTTGTAGAACTCTTAGTATACTTTCATTTATGAACAAAATAAATTTCTAGAGCATCATGAATGTTAAAAACAATGCTAAATTTAACTCTCATGCAGTCAAATTAGTTGTTTGGTGTAGGAAAGAATATGGGGAACTATTAGCTAGAAATTGAATTGTTTTTGTTTATTAAAGGGAATAACCAGCAAGTACCTATCAAGAATGAAGTAGATCATTGTGAAACTTTGAAGAAGGTGGACACAAAGCCTTCTTCAGAAAAGAAGATTCACAAAACATCTAGAGAAGACATGTGTTCTGAGAAACAGGACATACCTTTCGTAGAGGTCTGTATTTTTTTCTTGCCTATTAAAAAGAACAAAACTCATTTTTAGAACTGAGTATTAAGTGAATATGTATATTTCATATGTTTCACTGCATTTGAATCCATATTAGTAACTGGTGAGTTTGATGTGTGTGTTCAGAAAATTTTATTTACCTTCTAATTATATAAATGTTACTACAGTAATTTTTAGAGAAACCAGATAGCTTTTACTCTGAAGAAAGTCTATTCTTAAGCATATGGGTAATTCTTAGGTAACGATGGCAGAGTAGAACTTGACTAACAAATTCCTTCTATCCAGTTATTACTGAACATCCATGTTTTAGGGCACACTCTTGCTGAGTTGTATTGCTTTTTGTTTGTCTTTGTCCTCATATCTATCATCTTCTGTCTAAAAGATGAGAAAAGTATTCATGATATAATAGAAGAAAATTTTCCTGATAGGAGGGAAGAACTAAATTTGTAGATTCAAAGGGGCACAATGTGTACAATAGGAAAAACTGATACATCATAATGGGCATAGGCATTTAGTTAAATTAATTGAACTTCAAACATAAAGAGTTGTGCAAAGACAGGAAAATCAAGAAGTACAAACTTAAGCTCAGACTTTTCGATAGGAACATCTAACACCAGGAAACAGTGGAGCAGTATCATTGAGAGAATGGAAATGTAAACAAAGAATATTGTGTCCAGCCAAGTTAATACTCAAGTACAAAGGGAACAGGCAGACATCCTTAAATACAAATGAAATCATAAGCCGTTCTTGTAAAATCAAGTTAATGAAATTTAGCCAAGCCAGATAGAAGTACAAATGAACACTCAGATGGAAGAAGGCATAATAAAGGTCTCTTGTTGAGGTTTCAATCCATTTTATATCCAGAGCAAAGACTAAAACTTTGGCAATTATAACCACAGAACGGATTGGAAAATTGAAACGTTAACCAAGTAAAAATCTAATATAATCTGCAAAAACCAGGAAGTGGGATTGAGAGGTAGGTGAAAATAAATTTTAATTTTAATATTTCTTAGTAGAGAACCAGTACTGTGAAAACATGAAATGTGTAGTTTAAAAGGGTGATAACTTAAGAAAATATTTTACAGTCTTTTCTTAACCTTAGAGAGATCCTTAAGGAATTAATATAGCATGTAATGAAGAAATAATTATTTGAAACTTGGCAGTTCCCTTGGTTCTACTTTGGTTTATTTTCTTATGTTAAATTCATATAAAATTGACCCTTACATTTTAGTTAAAATTATGTATATTCCTAGTGTTATAAATTATTCCCATCATCTGTACTGCTATTCTTTCATGTGTGTAGGGTCATAGAAAAATACTCACAGATAAGGTTTGCAGAATAATTAATGGGAGACCCTAGTTATTTCTGAGTGGTGGGATTTTGCATTATTTCTTTTTCCTTTTTTATTTTCTTCTCTTTTATGAAAACTTTGTAACAAACATGAATTTTTTAATTCAAATAAAGTGGAAATGATACAAAATAAGTATGTTGCAAGCAGTCCAAACCATGAATTTAAAGACAAGAGATTTCTGTGTAACCAAACACCAAGATTCATAGTAGAGGGGATTTCAGAGATTGAAAAGTCTATATAGGCCAGGGTGCCATGGAAAGCTCCCAGAGGAGGTGGAAACTTGTGCAGGTAGCATGTGGAAGAACAGAGAAGAGAAGGTGGGTAGTGGGCAGCACTGAGCCCCCAGGTGGAGGAACCGTTGAGGCATAATTGGGTGCAGTTAGGGAGCCATCTGACTGAGAAGAAGCTACCTTTGGGGAAGTAATGGGAGGGAGAGGACAGAGTCCTCCTAGGTTGGAAGGCCATCGAATGCTGATTGAAAGTTCAGACTTTTGTCCCGAGGTCTTGATGGGAAACACAAATGGTGACATAAGGCTGAGTGAAAGCAATAGGAAGGTGGTGGTATCCGTAGAGAACAGAAGAATTGTTACCTGCTAAGGAATTTCAGAATCAAATTTGTTAAAAGCACATTTGTCCAAACAAAAAGTTGTTTTGGAGGATTTGGCCTGAGGATTGTTGCTTTGGGACCTTTCTGCAGATTTGGGGGAGCTATTGAAGGTTTCTGAGCTGGTGGGGGGCGGGGCGGGGGGAGCAGACAGTGGTTAACAAACTGAAAGCAACCTGTGGGCTATGATCTTTCTGAAGGTAATAATTGGATATTGTTCAATTCAGTTTTATAAAGACTGTCAGGATGCCTGTTACATAGAACCAGTGTAGTTGAGTAAATACTTTGAATGAATGTGAATATAAGACATTATTGGAAGATCATTCTCAATGTTTTGGAGATTGAATTAGAGAGGGAAGAAATGGATACCAGCTCTTTTCTAACAAAGAGGCTGTTACTCTGCGGGGAGATATATGTAATCAGGGTTTACATTTGAGCAGGAGTAAAGGATAGGAAAGTAGATAAGAGACATTTTGGAAGAGAAAACCATCAGGACTTCTTAGCACTAAATGCATACGGGAGAGGAGTCATTTTTTTACATGACCATTTACAAAAGGTAGCTCCAAGGTTCCAAGCCTGGGCGACTAGAATGGATAATTCTGATGGAGGTGATAAGCTCATTTTTATGTCTGTCAAAGCAATGTTGTTATCATAGTTAAGAGCTTGCACTTTACAGCCAGGCTTCTTCTGGATTTGAATCTAGTTCATCATGTATTCATTCTGTAATATTTGGTTAGTTACTTAACATTGCATTTTTATCCTTCTGCAAAATGAGGATGATAATTGTATCCTACCTCAAAGAGTTGTGAGGATTAAATGGGTTAATATGAGAATTGCTTTAGAATGGCAACACTTACAAAGTATTGACAAGCAGTAAGTCTCAAAGTGATAGGTATAATATTGATCGCTACCAACAGAGAGGGATGGCTGACCTTTGAAGTGAGATGTGTAGTAGACATTGGGAAGTGGGGAGCTTAGAGCTTCTGCAGCAAGTTAGGCCTGGAGCTTAAGATTTAGGGGTTACCCATTTGGAGGTTAGACATGGAGTCTGTGAGGTGTGCACGGAGAAAAGACAAGGGCCCCAAGTTCAAACCTTGGGGAGGAGGCAGTGTTAAATTTGCACACTGGCTGATGGTGCAGGTATAGCAAGTATACAGAAAGCTAGGCCTGAAGGTGAGGGTAGGGCACACTTTCAGGAGCAGAAATAGTCACTGAATTTGGGTTAGGAGGGAATGAATGAAGTTAGGAGTTTAACCTAACATCCTTTTGACATGGGCTTTGGAGTCTTACCTGTTGCCCTGCAATGAAGTAGAAACTGATGCTGCCATGCACTGACTCCAGCAGATGCACAGCCTTGTGTGCTGGGAGGAGAGACTGGAATGATTATCCCAAGGTCCCCTCAGCCCAAGATGGCACTAAGGAATAATGGTGCTGCCACTGGCCTCCACCTGCCACATGCGTGGGTGCCATTGCCTATCTCAGACTCTCCTCCCAGCACTGAAGTCTTCCTGGCTGTCTGTGCCAAGCTTAGTTGTGCCCTTGGTTATGGCAGTTTTCAATTTCTTCAAGTTACTTTCTTCTCTGTGTGTCTTTACCATTAGATCCCTGAGGGCATGCGTCTTGCGGTTTACCTCTGTCCCTAGAGCTCAGGGTCGTTCTTGCTGTCGGTCTCAGTGGTTGTATGAGACCCTCTCTCCTTGTTTGGTCTGTAAACCTGTGTAGGACAGACATCTACATCTAATGGTGGCAGCCAGTTCATAGGAGACATGCCCATCAGAGGGATGTGGATGGCATAGGCCGTACTTTGTGGCCCAAGGTTGTCCCCAGCCAAGTCAACCAAGGTGGATTCTCTGGTGCAGATCTGGGGGCAGTGGTTTATCGTTTCTTTCCTGTCTCTGTGACTCACTCCTTGTTTTGTAGAACTGTTCTTTAAAATCCTGTGAGTGTATTAATACTTTCCATTTCGTTGTTCATTTGGCAAAAATCATTCTCAATAAGTACATTCCCAAGTGCAGTGCCCAGTGTTTGTTTTTCTTGCACATTCTTAGAGCCTAATTTTGCAGCTTACAAAATTGTATAAATCTGTGTATATAATACATGTGGAACATTCCTCTGGATTTACTGGCAAGGAAGATTGAAGCCCAGGTTTGGAATCCGCAAACTAAATTTTAACCCTAGCTTTGGCTTTTTATTTTCTTTTAAGCAGATTTTTTTTTTCCTTAGACAAGTAATTCATAATTATTATTATAGAAGCATAAAGAATAAAGTAGAAAAGATCTATCCAGAATAAACCACTTTTAACATTTTGTATTCTTTTCTATGCAAATTTTGAAAACTAGTATCTTAAAATAGTTAAGATAATTATTATTGTCTGTAACTTTGCCATAAGATTATAACTAAATTTTCCATAAAAATTAAATGGGGAGCTTTGTCTTCAGTGGTTACATAACATTTCATCATTTAACTGTGCCATAATTTAAACCATTCTCCTGCAGTTGGACATTAAGATTGTTTCCAACTTTTTACTTTCATAAATAGGTCTGTGATGAGCAATTTTGTTCCTCTTACCTGTGCACCTCATAAGGCTTTGTTATAGATGTCAAAAAATAGAATGAAAGGGTATTGATATGGTTTGGCTATGTCCGCACCCAGATCTCGTCTTGAATTGTAACTCCTACAATTCCCACATGTCATGGGAGGAACCCGATGGGAGGTGGTTGAATTATGGGGGTGGGACTTTCCTGTGCTGTTCTCATGATAGTAAGTCTCATGAGATCTGATGGTTTTAAAAACGGAAGTTTCCCTGCACAAGCTCTCTTCTCTTGTCTGCTGCCATGTGAGACCTGCCTTTCACCTTCTGCCATGATTGTGAGGCCTCCCTAGCCACATGGAACTGTGAGTCCAGTAGACCTCTTTCTTTTGTAAATTGCCCAGGCTCAGGTATGTCTTTATCAGCAGCGTGAAAATGGACTAATACAGGTATCAACTGCGTAAAGCTCCTATGTGTGCTGACAGATTGCTTTCCAGAAAGTTGGTACTGATTTGTTCACATGTCATGTCTGAGAATGCTGCTTTCATTCTCCTCTGTGCAGCAGCAATTGTTTGCAAAATCTTGGTCAGTGTGATAGGTGAGCAGTCATGTTTTGGTTTTCTTACTAGGAAAGGGTGAGCATTTTCCTTCATTTCTTGTAGAAGGCTGAAAAACACAAAAAAACTGTTCATCCAAAACACTACCACTGAAAAGAAATTCTAGAAATTTAGAGGTAAATGGCTAACCTAGTTCTGCTTCCACACTTCAGAGGCAGACACAGTGAACAGGATCCTGCTTCCCCAGCCATTTCCTAGTGCTTATGCATCATAAACACATTTGTGTTTTCTAAAACCAAAATGGAAAGAGGAGACCACAAGGTAGTCTGTAATTTACCTTTTCTAAAACATTATTTTATGATGAAATATTTTGGACGAGCTCTTCTTGTTTTGTTTTGCTTTTATATTTCTTTCATGAATTTGTATTTCATGTCTTTTGCCCATTTTTCTTTTGAATGTTTTATTCTCTGTAAGAGCACTTTCTGTGTTAAAGATATCAACTCTATCAAATATTGTGTATCAGAGTTTTTTCTTAGTTTGCTAAGAAACTAAGCAAACTTAGTTATTGCTTATTTGATTTTACTTATACGCAGTGGCTTTAAGAATGGCTTAGTGCAGTAAGTTTGTGATTTCTCTTGATTTCTTCCTTTACTTTTTTAGTAAAGTTTAGGAAATCTTTGTCCACACTGCCATCTGTTAAATCATCACCTCTATCAGAGACCTCAGCAAACTTAACTAGTTCAAGTAGTTCAGCTGACGCAGGAGAATCTCCTGAGCCCGGGAGTTCAAGACCAGTCTGGGCAACACAGCAAGACCCCTTCTCTGCAGGGAAAAAAAAAAAAAAAAAAAAAAAAGGCTGCTGGGCATAGTGGCACTTGCCCGTAGTGTCAACTACTCAAGAGGCTGAGGTAGGCGGTTGTTTGCGCCTAGGAGGTTGAGGCAGCAGTGAGCCATGATTGTCTCACTGCACTCCAGCCTGAGCAACACAGCAAGACCCTGTCTATAAAAACAAAACAAAAAAAAAACCACCAAAAAAACCTCCAAATAACCCAATAATAACGATGACGATAACTAAGTCTCATGTAAATAGCTTATGAGATGATAGGTAACGTCGTCCACACAGTGCTTTGAGGATGACTCAGGAAACTGAGGCAGAGAGGCTAAGTGTCAGAGAGGCTGAGTAACTTGCCCAGGGTTACACAGCTGGTAATCAAGTCACAAGATTGAAACTAGGCAGTTTAGCCTCCGAGATATGCTCCTAATTGCAGCTCCATGTGACTCTTCAGTTTCCTGGTTAGTCTTGCCCTTCTCTGTCTGGGACCCTCTGTACCAGAAAGCAGCCAGGTGGTGCTTTGCTCTTCCTCGGATTTCTTGACAAGTCTGTTGCTGTGTGCTCTGGCTCGCTTTCCCTCCCTGTTCCACCCGCTGCCTCCATTGCCGGCCTGTTCTGTCTCAGCTACATCCCAGTGCTCCCTGCCACTCTTTCTGGGATATGTCTTACGCCTCTGAATCTAGCTTGTCCTGCATTCTCCTTTTCTTGGTCATACTCACGGAGAACTCTTTGATGCTTCTGTCACCGAGTCCCGCCTCTCAGTAGTCCTGAATGTACTCACCCTTTTGCTTGCACAGGATGACAGTTCCAACCAGGTGGATTTGAGAAAGGCAGCCAAGTATGAGAGTGACTGCTTACCAGCTCACGCTTTCTCAGACCCCACCGAGAGACTGATTTTTTGTTTGTCCCTGACCCTGGAGGGATGGATAGGCTCAAGTACTTGCTGTGTCGACAAGCCTTTGTTGGCCCTTGAGTGGACAGGGGGTGGGAAACCCCCCCTCCAAGTTAGAAATACGCCAGGGAACAATACATGAAGAAATGTAGTGCATGTCTGTTTAACATTAAATCCTGAGTCTGCGTGTCCTTCTGTTTAGCTTCAAACTTAAGCAATTAGCATAAGGTCCTGTAGGATAGGGCTTTGTATGTTTAACTTGTCAGGTTTTAAATTACCTTCAGAATCAGAAAAAGGTTAATACATACTTACTGGGGGAAACAAAGGTGTATAAAGGAGAAATAAACAATGTCATAATTCCACTGCCTGTACAGTTAAAATCCCATTTGGCTTCTAGGGTTTGTTTCTTGTGGTATGCACATTGCTCTAAGAGATGCATGAGGGTTCGAATATCCCAGACATAGAACTTACAGGTATTGCAGGTTATCTAAAACCTTTTCTTTTTCTCCTTCCAAGTTATTTGTGTTAGTCGAGTGTATGTTTCAACTTCACAATGCCTAGCTGGGCCAACCTTCTGAAAGAGAAGGTAAAATGAGCCAATCTTTGCTTTCCATGAACTGTGAATCCGTCAGTCAATAGGAAGGGGACTTTTCTGGATCTAGGGGATTTGCCTCTGTGAGGTGCCTGGAGAAGACATCTTCCTCCTGAAAGGACCTAACACCCTGAAGAGATGTGTCTTTTAAGCCCTTGGGTCTCGGTGTGTGAGCTCCCACCACCGCCTACCCACTGGCAGTGAATCCACTTTAAGGGGGCAACATATGGAAGGAAGAGGAATAATAAGTATTAGAAGATGTTAAAGACTTGAGCTACTTCATAATTTGAAAGGGCAAGGGGAATCCCTCTCCCGTTGGGTCTGTTAATAGACCATGACGGACATTTAAAAGAGGAAAAGGCTCCAACTGAGGCTGAGAAACGTACTTCTCAGTTTTCAACAGACTGGGACATTCTGAATTCAGATGGAGTCGGTCTTCAGACGCTTAAACATGTTTTTATTCATATTTAGTTGAAACCATTAAACATTGACTTTTTCTTCTTTAGCAAGAAGATCCTTATAGGAAGAAAAGCTTCAGGAGAAAAGAGACGGAAATTTACAAAATTTAAATTGGAATAAAAGTCGAACATGTAGAAAGAACAAGAAAAGGGGTGTTGCTCCAGTCTCAAGGTGCGTGATTCTTACTATCCCTTTAATATTTCGATCTGTTTTTCACTTTATAATTTTGCATTTGGCTATTAACTTTTAAACTTACTTTGGTGATGTTAGATACGGATAATGTGAGAGTGTAGATGTTTATATCTTAAGATTAAAATATGTTTGCAAAATTATTTTCCCATTATGTTTCTGTTTTGTTAAAAATACCTTAAAGTGACCATTTTGTATCTTTCCTTTATAAAACGCTAACAGATTTGGTAGTTTTTAGGGGAAAAGCATAAGCCATCCCTCCGTGTGGAGACCTTCATTCTGCTTATGAGAGGCAGGGGCATTTGTGGAACAGGAACTAGAGAAAACTGCGGGGCACAGGCAGGTCTCTGCTATTCCCTGTTCAGCCACTGACCCACCTGTGCTACCTGGGGTCATAATAAACAGAATAGTTACCCCTCAGGTCACCCTTGCTTCAGTCCTGCAGAAGGTAGGTTCTTACAGCTGCAGGAAGTGAGATGCCCAGACAGTATGTGGTTTGACAAGCTGGTAAGGGGCAGATCCAGAATTAGAACCCAGGCAGTGTGGCACTCTGCTTTGGAAACCTTGCTTCTTTGAGACACTTAATTTCCCTGACAAAATCTTTTTCTTATTGGTATCCCTTTCTGCTCATCATACTCTTCCACCAGACCCAAAGAGAGGAGGACTCCTATTGTCCCAGATTCATATTTTCACCTCTAATAAGTCATGGAAAGGCAGTCTGCATGTGTACATGATAAAATACAGATGTGGTTTTTTTGTGTGTGTGGCTCTTCCAGGCCTCCTGAACAGAGTGACCTAAAGCTTGTGTGCAGTGACTTTGAGAGGTCTGAGCTGAGCAGTGACATCAATGTAAGAAGCTGGTGTATACAGGAAAGCACTAGGGAGGTTTGTAAAGCAGATGCCGAAATTGCAAGCAGTTTGCCTGCTGCCCAGAGAGAGGCAGGTATGTGATGATACTACAAATGGTGCTTCTGTTGAAATTTTTGTTTTCTCAAGGAAGTATCTAATAAGAGAAATGACACCTCAATGATTTTACCTCTACAGGCAACTTAGCTAATAAGCTAATAACTAAAGCCCCAGTGGAAACCTTTCAGGGTGAGACCAGAAAACTAAGAATCGTTTGAGTCCCAGTAGGCCTCTAGTGCTGCCCCTCACCCCCCTAGTCTAGCCAGTCGTAACTATCCTCAGGCATGTTGCTGAAGGAATGATGCTTGCTTGCTGCAGATGGGTCCCCTTTGGCGAAAGCAGGGAGTAGCCAGGTGAGATAGTGCTATCCCCGTACCTGAGTCCAGCAGTTCTGCAGAGCCAGGCTGCTGCCCCACCCAAGGCCTGCTGGGCAGTGTCCCTGGGAATGGTAGGTAGAGGGACACCCAGTGCTGAGTCCAGGAGCTGATACAGGATAGTGGGGGCTAGGGCAGTACATGTAGGGTATAGGGTGGTTGGGGTTGCAACCCTCCCAACCAACACCCACTTTCTCCAGACACATGCCCCATGTCACGACACAGGCCAGTATGCTTAGCTGGTTTCTATCTCCACCCTCTCTTTTTCATTCCCTTGACACACGTGTGTTGCTTTTGGTCTTACTGAAGAGTCTTCCCACCCACGTATCAGTATTTTGAAACTCTTAGTGGACATCTTATTAAAAGAGAGGGGGAAATTCACCTATGAATCTCCGGTGCAATAGAGTAGCCTCAGTCTTCTTGGTAGAAGTTATTTGTTATTTCTAGAATCATTATTAGATCATGCTTATATAGTTAGTGTTGGCCCTCTTAGCCCCTAAAAAAATGCTCCTTCCATAGGCAGAGTAGATAGCCCATCCCCTACTGTTTCTCAAAGTGCAACCATTAGTTTCCATGAACTCCTCCTTTCTTGCAAGATGAGCAGAGGTAGCTGAAGATGAACCTGGCCTTCCTCCTCCCATCACCTCTCTCCTTCTGTTAGAAATGCATGAGGTTGACAGTTGTTTCAGGGAAACATGACTGCTCTCACTCTTCCTCCAGAGGGTTACTACCAGAAACCTGAGAAGAAATGTGTGGACAAGTTCTGCTCTGATTCCAGCTCCGACTGTGGGAGCTCCTCGGGCAGCGTGCGTGCCAGCCGGGGCAGCTGGGGGAGCTGGAGCAGCACCAGCAGCTCTGACGGAGATAAGAAGCCCATGGTGGATGCCCAGCATTTTATGCCAGCCGGTGAGTCCTGAGCGGAGCCCCAGGCACTCTCAGTGGCCCTTCCTCTGCCCTCCCACGTACCCAGTCCACACAGTCTCGATCTGCCTTCAGGAGTGCAGAGGACAGATGGGACAGTGGCCTTGACCTTTGCTTTGGACTTTACTCACTTTCTTTTTCTTTCCTCCCTCCTTCTTCCCCTCCACCCTTATTGTAATCATCATTGTTTATCAGTGTCTGTCTTGGAATAGTTCATAGAGTTTCTGCATTTAGTTTTCCATTTGTACATTCATGTGTCATTGTGTTGATTCTTAGATGTGGAGTTCTATGGCACTAAGTGCATTGCATTGTGCAGCCATCACAACTGTCCATCTCCAGAATTTTTTATCTTGCAAAACTGAAACTCTGTACTCATGAAATAATAACTCTGCATTGCTCCCTCCCTGTAACCCCTGCTCACCCCTCTTCTACTTTCTGTGTCTGTAAATTTGCCTACTCTGGGTATCTTATATAAGTGGAATCACACAATATGGTTTTTTTTGTGACTGGATCATTTCAGTGAGCATAATGTCTTCCAGGTTCAAAAACATTGTAGCAGCATGTGTCAGCATTTCCTTCCCTTTTATTGCCGGGTAATACTCCATTGTATGTACAGACACTTGGATGATAACTCTCACCTTTTGGTTTGTTCAAATAATGCTGCTGTGAACATTGGCTGTCCCTTATTTTTGAGAAAGTTTGAGAAAGTTAATGATGTAGGAGAGGTCAAAGAAGCACCTGTGTTTCAGTTACCCAGAACTAACAGCTCTTACTTTTGCCATATTTGCTTTTTTTTTTTTTTTTTTAAATCATCTGTTCACTTCTCCCTCCCCAAGAGAATCACTGTTTACTGTCATGAATTTGGTCTGGGTACTTTTAGTCCATTTAAAATTTTACATTCATATATCCATCAACAAAATATTGATTCTTAGTCTTTAACTTACATAAATGAAATCATACTTCAGTGTAGCCTTCTGCCTTTTGCTCTTTTCACTCAGGTTTTGTTTTGTTTTGTTTTAATTATTTATTTTGAGAGTGAGTCGCTCTGTCGCCCAGGCTAGAGTGGAGTGGTGGGATCTCGGCTCATTGCAACCTCCGCCTCTCGGTTTAAGTGATTTTTGTGCCTCAGCCTCCTGAGTAGCTGGGGTTACAGGCATGTGCCACCAGGCCCGTTTAATTTTTGTACTGTTAGTGGAGACGGGGTTTCACCATGTTGCCCAGGCTGGTCTCTTAACTCCTGGCCTCAAGTGATCTGGCCACCTTGGCCTCCCAAAGTTCTGGGATTGGCGTAAGCCACTGCGCCAGGCCTACTCAGCGTTGTTATTTTTACCTTTACATCTATGTGAAGATGTAGTTCCATTCCTTTTAACTGTTGTTTTCAACATAGTAAACTTTTAACCTTAGTAAAAAGAAAGGGTGGTGAGGTTGCGCAGTTCCTGTTTGTGTGGCGCCTTGCATTTGTCAAGCATGCTCACGTGTGCTCACGCGCCCTGTGAGAAGGGGAGGGCAGGTGTCCCAGTTCTCACCGTCATCTGAAGACTCAGCCTCAGAGAGGTTGCCTGGATCCTTTGACACCACGCAGTCAGTAGCGCAGGCTTGAACGTGGGACTTCTTCCCTAGATCCCAGTGCACTCCCCACCTCATCTCCTGTTTTCCTCATGGGCTGTTCTACCCGATGAACACAAGCCATAGAGAATTTCCTTCAGCCGCCTGCAAGCTGTACCATTTCTTCTGTCTCTCACCAGCAGTGACACCTTAAAAGAAAGCCTTGTCTGAGAGAATAGTACAGTAGCAGCCATGAAAACATAGAGGATGTGCCTGCATGTATGTGATTCCACTCAGCAGTTCTCTGCGTTTTCCCTGTCTTGTCTCCTTCAGCCTTTTCAGATATTATTATCTTAATGGCCCCCCAGAAAGTGTTCACACCACTGATACGTTCTGTGCATGTGCATCTACCACAGAAGACTGAAGGTTAGCCTGATGATTCCAGTGTGGGATTTTAAAAATGGAGGCCAGGTGCGGTGGCTCATACCTGCCATCCCAGCACTTTGGGAGGCCGAGGCAGACAGATCACTTGAGGTCAGGAGTTCAAGACCAGCTGGCCAACATAGCAAAAGCCCATCTCTACTAAAAATACAAATATTAGCTGGGCGTGGTGATGAGCGCCTGTAGTCACAGCTACCGGGAGGCTGGGACAGGAGGTGGAGGTTGCAGTGAGCCGAGATCACCACTGTACTCCAGCCTGGGTGACAAAGCGAGACTCTCTTGACAAAAGAAAAAAAAAGGGGGGGAGGTACATTAGTTAAGAAAAACTGCAGGTGTGTCTTTTGCTTGAGGCAAAGGCTCACATTAATAGAATGATGAAAATTATTAAGTACTGCTGTATAGTAGCATAGTATGCAGTGTTGTGTTTGAAGGTTATATCATAGCAGGAAAATGTCCCCAATGTAATAAATAGTGTAAAAAAAAAGACAATGTATATATGAAATACGATTCCAATTTTATACATATACATACACACATAAAGGAGATTGTAAAGAACTGGGAGGCCGAGGCAGGTGGATCACCTGAGGTCAGGAATTCAAGACCACCCTGGCCAACATGGCGAAACTCCACCTCTATTAAAAATACAAAAATTAGCTGGGCGTGGTGGTGCATGCCTGTAATCCCAGCTACTCGGGAGGCTGAGGCAGGAGACTCGGTTGAACCCAGGAGGGGGAAGTTGCAGTGAGCCAAAATTGCACCATTGCACTCCAGCCTGGGCAACAGAATGAGACTCCGTCTCAAAAAAAAAAAAAAACAACAACGAGAAGAGATCGTAAAGAAATACACCTAAATGTTCATAATTGTAGTATAATTCCATGATTCATGTTTAATGTTTAATTAAAAATTAAATGACTAAATGTGTGAATATCAGTTTAAAGTGAAAAATCAGTCATTATGCATTAATGATATTAATAACCTGTGCATTTTAATACCGAATATACAGTTGAAGTATACTTTCTAAAACTTGTGATAATGTGTTTCTTTTAATGCAGGAGATGGTGTTTCACAACATGATTTTCCTTCTGAAGCTCCCATCTCCTTGAATCTTTCTCATAACATCTGCAATCCCATGTAAGTTTTTTGTTTTCCAGCTTTTACAGTATGTTTTGTGTACTGTGTTTTCTACCAATTAGTGTGTTTCTTCTTTGTACTTGGTTCTGCAGGTTAAAATATGAAAACTTTTTAAAGATGCAGGGAAGTACAATCTGATTTTATTAATAATTCAGGAGTGGTGCAAGTAAACATAGTTCATGTGGGAGAGTCTCAGGTATTGCTGTTTTTTTCAGACAGGTAGCCACGTTAGAAAATACCTAATTTTCTGAGGCCAGCTGTGGTGGTTCACACCTGTAATCCTAGCACTTTGGGAGGCCAGGGTGGGAGGATCTCTTGAGTCCAGGAGTTCAAGACCAGTCTGGGTAACATAATGAAACCCCATCTCTAAAAAGAATTTTTTTAAAAAAATTAGGCATAGTGGCACACGCCTGTATTTCCAGCTACTCCCTGAGACTAAGGTGGGAGGATCACTTGATCCCAGGAGATGGAGGCTGCAGTGAGCTATGATCACACCACTATACTATAGCCTGGGTAACAGAGCGAGATCCTGTCTCAGAAAAGAACACTTTTTTTCTGAATGTAGAAGGAGGAAGCAGTAGTTATTATAAAGATGGGAATCATTTACCCTTTTCTAGGCCTTGAAATAAAACTAAGCATTGATAATTTAGGAAATGTTGCAAGAACCCGGTAGATACATGTTTACAGTTCCGCCCTATGGTGATTTCTGCAGCACTGGACAAAACAAGAACGTTTTATTGAGTGAGAGAAAAGGAGGGTGGGTAAGAAGGAGGAGAGTTCAGTGTGAGAAATGAACTTGGTTTCTTAGGTGCCTCCCTTATATACGTGAGAGGACAGAGGATGCAGTTAAGTGGGTGAGTTTGTGAGGAAGGAAACTTGGCTAGTGCACAGGAAAGGTCTGCATGGGTTTATTGGGGGGAGGTTGTCAACAAAAGAGTAAGAATTGCTGCTAACTGCTGATGGGTAGATTTAAAACAACAGGTTACCATAGTTACATTAGTTAATTTTTTGTTGTTGATTATGACAAGACTTTGCTGGATCTTGGGAATTTAATATTCCTCAATTCTTTTCTGGCTGTATAACTTTACATCTTTCATATCTGTGTGTTTCTTGGGGAAGACTTCAGTTGAGTGAAAACTCAATCAGACGTGGTTATACAATATCAGTATTTCCTTGTGCCGAAAAAAATCATTCGTTCCTCCTTTGCTGTCTTCCCCACAGGGCAGTGAATAGTCTCCCACAATACGCAGAGCCTTCCTGTCCCACCCTTCCTGCCAGGCCCACAGGTGTTGAAGAAGATAAAGGTGAGATGCATACCTCTTGTTGCAGACATCAGCCAAGGGTTCTGTGCTATCTGTATTCCTGGCTGATGAGTTTGAGAAGACAGAGCAGGCGGGACAGGGCTGTTGCCCCACCAGCCCCCTCTCCAAGCCACACGTGCATACATCAGGAAGGCACCTGCTCTGTGGACGGGCATGAATACCGAACCCCCTCCCTACAGCTGAGGCACAGATGCCCCATGCCCTAGAACCATCCCAGGCCCCTCACAGCAGACTCCTGATGCGTTTAGTTCACCCTTCCCTAGTCAGAGATGACAGAAAAGTACAGAAGGGAGATGCGTGGCCCAAGGGAAGGAGGCTGATTGGGGAGGGTGCCTAGGCTGAGGGTGCAGCACCTCACCTGCTTACCACTTTTCCTGGCCTGCTCCCTTCCTTCCCAACTCACTTTGTCTTAGAAGCCTGTTAATTCAGCCTCAGCAGCCTTGGGGACCCGCTTTGCTCAGGCATCAGGGCTGAGACCTTCTGCCTGCAGAGAAGGCAGTTGCCTGGGCACCTAGAAATAGGAGTGGGTGGGAGAGAAACCTCTCCTTCCTGGGGGCTCTGCTGGGAGGTGAACCCCAGTCCTCCCTCATTTTTCTTCTCGTTTCCTCCTCTTCTGCCTCTATTTGTCTTTTGTTTCCTGTTTGATTCTAGGGCTTCTTTCTTGCCTAACGTGGGTCAGGAATTATGGCAGGATAAACCTGACCTTCATTCTCTGTGTCTGTAATACACATACTTGCTTTTAGTCATAGAATTTAATGCTGAATTTAAAAGCTGCTCTGCACATTGGAGAATTTTAACCCTTGAAAGCGAAAGACTTTATGTTGTTCCTTGGATAAATTTTGGACTTGTGCAGTTATCAACAGAAATAGTGAATCTAGTGACTAGTCCATTAAAATAAGTGTTTTCAATTAAAAAAATCTAAAATTCAATAATCCATAATTTGCAAAGGCAAGATGTGGGGGCAGTTTAGATGGTACTGCCTTTTTTTCTGTGGGGTAATAGAGAAAGGTAGGATTTTAATGGTGAGGAAAAATAAAAACTCAGAGCATCTGCCCTTCAGCATATGTCATTCTGCTTTGCTGGCAGTTGGAGATTTATGTGCAGTTTGGTGTCTTAACCCAGGTTTGTGTGTGTACTTCAAGTGCCTTTACCTTCGCTCCACTGACAGAGTACATCTTGTCCACAGTCTGTTGCCTGCAAAGCCGTGGGCCCATCACCTTTGTACTCCCTCACAGCCATGTTTTCCTTCTTGCCCAGCTGAAATGACCTGATGCATTGTTATAGTCATTTCCTCAACTCCTCTCCCTTTGTTGCTTTATTGCAAAGGCCCAGCCATGGTTTTTCCCAGTGCCGCACCTGCTCCACCTGCTCCACCTGCTCCACCTGTTCCTGTGCAAGCAACTGAAGCTGGAGAGCAGCATTCTCCATGCCAGCTGCCTCTGTGGATTCCCCAGCACCCACTTCACATAGTGCCTCTGTCCTCCCACCCTGCCCCTCTGTCACCACAGTTCCAGTGCCTCCTGCCTCATTCTTTTACTTGATCTTGCTGCTTGCTTTACTGGAAGAGAGAGAAGTCGTTAGAGGCCTTCAGCAAGCTCCCACTGCCCTGTTCACCTGCCCACCGTGTCATGCCATTCTCCGCCTCTCTCCTGTTGCAGCCTGAAGAATTGTCAGTGCAACCCTTCTATCCAAGGGTATTCCTGCAGATTCCCTCCCACATCATCAGTTTTTCTCTAATAGGTCATTCTCATCAGCACACAAATCTACTATAATACTTCCCATCATTAAAAATTTAACAAGAGCCAAAACTCTCTCTTGACTGCCTTCTTCAGTGGCTGCTCTGTTTCTCTGCCCCTGTCGTTAGGAGACGCCTTCGAAGAATTATCTGAGTTGCCCATTTAAATTCCTCTCCTCCTGTCCTCCCTGGAAACCCCTGTAATCTGGCTTTTGCCACCATTGCTTTTTTGAAACCGTGCTGTTGGGGTCCCTGGTGATTTGCACATTGCTGAGTGCTTGGTTAAGTCTTTTCAGTCCCCATGTTGACCTGTGACAGACATTGGACGTTCTGTTCTGGCTGGTAGACCTTAGGTTCCTGACCCAGCTTCTCCCCATTTCCCCACCTCATGACCCTGGAGCCCTCCAGAGAGCAGGCCTTGGTGCTCTGCTCTTCTCTGTCTGTGCACACTTTCTTGGTGATCTCATCTGCTTTCAAAGGTCTGAGTCTTTCTTTGACCCAGACAACTCCCAAATGTATATGTAGGAGACATTCATTCTATTGTGTTGGACTTTAAGCAAACTTGTGCCTTGCCCCAAAGGGAGACACTCTTCCTTCTGAGACTTTGCATAACAAATGCCCTGGGAAAGATAGGTCAGAATAAAGGAGCCAGTGCTGCTTCTAGTAAGAAGTGCTATTCTTCCAGTAAGACGAAGTAAAGAAGGTCTTGCTTTACCTGCAAGACCCAGGGAGAATTGTCTCACAACATACACACCTCTTATTTCTACGTAGCCTTGGCTTCTGGTAGATTTTCACATGCATACATCATTCCATAAGCAATCCTTAATTAATCTGACCAAGGGAAGGTGGAACCAAATCTGCTTTGTCTGTCTCATACATTTATTAACAGCGGCTGTCCACAGGATCCTATGCAGCAGGATGAGGCCACTTTGCAGTATTGACCTCAGCCATGCCCCAGAGTCTCAGACCCAAGCAGCTGAACAAATCCCATAGACCACCAGGGTCTACCTTAGAGAGCCAGATGGCTTTCTCTTTAAGTTTCTGTATTGATCTCTCCACTTGGCCAGAAGCATTACTCCAGGTACAGCAGGATGTATTAGTGATTGCATAGACTGCACCTTGGCCTGTGAGGAGAACATCTGGCGCCATTCTGTCATTTGTAACAACCACGGCCAGTGAGTTGAGGCTGATCCAAATGCCTTCCAGGGACCAGGTGCTGTCTTCCATCACTTCAGCTAATATCAGCAAATTCCATACCAGCGGTTTCTAACTGGGTAGCTCCCTCCTAGTGATTACTGCCCATAGGATGTGCATGAACCAGTTATCCTTCCAGGAAGCTTACTTTGTGCCCGGTGTGTGATTCTGGAAGTGTTGCCATGTCTGGGGGAATGATGCATCCAGGCAACAACAATGGCAGCCTGGGTGGTGCAGACCTGATCAGTATCTTGATTCCAGCTGGTCTCAGTGGAGAACAGAAGGACCTCTATCTTGAGTGGCTCCAAGGTTTAATTGGAAGCCAAGATCCATTTTCACATTTCAGAACCCCAGAGAACAGTGTCTTTAATCTGCCCATCTGTTGCTTCCCAAGTGGCAGACCAAGCACCTAAGCCGTTGGCAATAGCCTAAGAGTTGTTTACACCTAGCAAGGTTCATCAGGGCAGAATTAGCCAGAGCTGTGGAACCGCTTTGGGTTCTGCCCACTGATCAAAATGGCTGTGTTCCTTTTCAGTTCTGCATGGTGGGCATTGAGGTGGGACAGCTGCAGCCTCGCAGTAGATGCTGTCTGATTTCAGCCCGACCCAGCCATCAGTGAGCCAGGCCCAGGCATTTAAGGGAGCCCCTGGGAGTTGAGGGCCCAATAAGCCAGCAACTTCACTTCAGGTGCAGAGTGGGAGATAAAGTTTCCCTAGTGGGGTAGCTGCTATGTTTCCACATAAAGCGGAAATATAGCTGGGGCAAGCCCACTTCATGAGCACCAGCCTCTTTGCATGAGTTCCCCTGAGCCCCAGGGGGATGACTCAGACAGCCCTAGATGGATGCCACACACAGTGGGTTGTGCTGCGGGAGAAGAACCCTGAGCTTTGGGATGCCAAAGCTTTCGTAATAGGCAACAAGCATGCTCCTTTGCTCCAGAAAGAGACACTATATGTTCCAAGGCTTTTGCTTAACAAACATCTATGAAAAGATAGTCCAGGAGAAAGGTTGTCAGTGCCTCTGCTTACAAGATGTGCAGAAATGGGAGAAATCCCTAGAGCCTTGTGTCCAAGAAGTCACTCTGTTCAAAACCTTCCAGTACCTTCAAAGTAAATGCCTAAATTCTTCAAGGGGCCCATAGGCTCTGTCTTCTCTGCTCCCAATCAGCTCTCTATGGCCTCATCCCCTACTCTTTCCCTTTCCCCTCTCCTTCCTGGCTACACTGGTATCCTTGCTGTTTGAACTCTCCAGGCACACCTTGCTTCAGGGCTTTTATGTACTGTTTCTGCTGCCTGGAATGCGCTTCCCTGTACCCACTGGGCTCACTTCCTCACGTCAGTCACGTCTTTGAGGACCTGTTTTCTCAGTGAGGCCTTTGACCATCCTATCTTAAATCGTTGTATTTGGCCAGGCATGGTGGCTCACGCCTGTAATCCCAATACTTTGGGAGGCCAAGGCGGGCGGATCAGTTGAGGCCAGGAGTTTGAGACTATCCTGGCCAACATGGTGAAACCCCATCTCTACTAAAAATACAAAAATTAGCTGGGTGTGGTGGTGTGTGCCTATAGTCCCAGCTACTCAGGAGGCTGAGGCATGAGAATCACTTGAACCTGGGAGGAAAAGGTTGCAGTGAGCCAAGATGGCACCACTGCACTACAGCCTGGACGACAGAGCGAGACCGTCTCAAAAAAAAAAAAATGCTGTATTTGCCGTCACAGCACATACATTATCTGCCATGCTATACTTCGTTTGTTGTTTGTCTTTGCTCGCTTGAATGTAACTTGTTCACTGCTGTATCCTCAGTATCTCTAATGGGGTCCTGCAGAAAGTAGTTCCTTAAATATTTGTTATGTGAATCTCATCTTCTTATCCAGGTCAAGAGACAATCGGACACTGTCTGAAGAAACGGTCAAAACAATATGCCGTATTTCAGAATTATATCCTGAAATTATATCCCAAAAGGAGTCAGTCAGCATGTGTGGGTGACATCAGGGAGTGTTTTCTGGAGGGAAGAGCAGGCGCAGGAAGGGTAGGATGAGGGCCAGGTGAGGATAGGGTGGACTCAGGCCTTGTTCTCTTCCGTAGGTCTTTACTCACCTGGAGACCTGTGGCCCACTCTGCCGGTATGTGTGACAAGCAGCTTAAACTGCACCCTGGAGAACGGCATGCCTTGCGTGATTCAGGAGCCGGCCCCGGTTCATAATAGGTACAGCTTCACTTCTCTGATTGGTGCCTTGCTTAGTCTAAGGGCTTGCAGTTGGAATTGGAGTTCAGTTTCTTGGGGTTTTCTTACAAAAATGAGGGCTAGCCTTCTTCCTCGGTGTACTTTAGCTGTGCGTTTCCTCCTGCCTTTTAGAGTTGCACTGGGACTAAACCAGTCTTTGAGAGAAACGTGAAAGGAAATCAAAGAAATAAAGCTGGTTACAGTGTCATTATTTTTAAAAAATTGAAAAGATGATTTATTCATGTATTAGAGGCAGATTTGGAAAAAACACTCGTAATTCCTAACTCCTAGCAGAGCAAAGCTGTTCATTTTTCTGTGGTATTATTCTTGAACACACTTAACATTGTATTTATTTGTTTATTTTTTAGAGGCAGAGTCTTGCTCTGTCACCCAGGCTGGAGAGCAGTGGTGCAGTTATCGCTCACTGCAGCCTTGAACTCCTGGGTTCAAGCAATTCTCCCGCCTCAGCCTCTCAAGTAACTAGGACTACAGGTGTGTGCCACCATACTGGGCTAATTTTTTTTTTTTTTTTTTTTTTTTTGTAGAGACAGGATCTTGCTTTGTTGCCTAAGCTGGTCTTGAACTCTTGGTCTCAAGCTGTCCTCCTGCCTTGGCCTCCCAAAGTGTTGGTATTATAGGCAGAAACCACCACACCTGGCCCACATTTAAAATTTTAAAAGATCAAATAATTTGAGTGTTGAAAAATAGTTGCACAATGGCAGTTTCTCAAATTTGCTATCTGTTGATACGTCATTCAGTTAGGGAGTCTTAAGAAAATGTTAGATATTTAATCACAGAATCCATTTGATGATTTTCTTGGTTCAGTTTATTACAATAGTATTTCCTAACTCATTTCTATAATAAGAATCTAGGTTGCAGTAGGGATCAAAGTATAATGAAGTATAGTCTTTATAGTTATGACTTCTCTAAGATGAATGTTGGTCTTGCTCTGAGTGGACATTTTTAATAGAACATGTTTAAGTCCTTCAGATGTGCACAAAGACACTTAAAGGTATTCCAGCTGTTCTTTCACAGTGCTGATAAAGCCACGGCTCTCTATTCTGCCTCTAGACTTAACAAGCATGGTTAAAAACAAGTGTGCTCCTCGTCCAGCCATTCATCCTGCAGAAGGTGTGTCATTAGTGATGAGCATTTAGTAAACCTTTGATTCTGTGACTTGAGAAAGTACATGTTTATTTTCCAAAACTGGGGAATTCACAGTGATTAGGATGCTAGGCAGTAAAATCATTTTCTGTTTTCTTTACTTGATGTCTTGACATCCTGTTTCTGAAACTAGACCGCTTGCTTTTTTGGCAGTTTCATTGATTGGAGTGCAACATGCGAAGGCCAGTTTTCCAGCGCATACTGTCCATTGGAATTGAACGATTACAATGCCTTTCCAGAAGGTAAGGGCTCTTTAGACAATTCCAATGCCATTCTTTTATTCTTAGAAGCTGAAAGCAGGAAGTGTGTGGACTTAGAAGAATGTACCTTTTAACAGTGAGCAGACTTTGAGAATGAGCTTGCAGTAGACTGCCGAATGGCTTCCTGTGGATCCAATTGTGCACTGATGCCATGTATAATTTTATATGACCCTCAAAAAGCCCTCAATTTGGGGTGTTTGGGGGCTTCAACAATAACCCTAATCCATTTAGTCCTTCCAGTTAGGTAGAACTAGGTAATTTGGATCCATGTAGATGTAACATTGTTGGTTATCCATTGGGAGGCCGGAGCTTTAGCTGCTTGCGCTTCTCTTTAGGCAGTCAGTTCCCATGTGAAAGAGAAACATTGGCCTGCATCCTATTATGTCCTTAACTTCTCTGTCCATGGGTGGTGCTGCAGAAGGAAGGAAAGGAGCTTGGAGGGGAAATTGTGGAAAATTGCAGATGCTTGGGCTCAGGCATCTGTAATAATAAAAAAATGAGAGCTGTAGGATTTCCCTGGTCAACTGGAAAATGCTCTATTGTGCACTACTGTTGGATCATGGTTTCTTATACTAGAGCTGCCTTTTCAGGGAAGGGATGTATCATTCTTACCTAGATTTTGATGCATGCATTGCCCCATGCTAACCACAAGGGGGTGCTTCGGTAATGTTAATTATGATTGTGAGGGTCTGTGTTCAGTATGTTTGATGATACCTAAGGAGTCCTTGGTTTTGGATTGCTGTATCAGCCCATACGATATATGTGTAGGTGGCTGAGGTTGGCATGACAGGTAATAAAAACATTTTAAAGACTGGCAAGAACCTTGATACTATTTAGATCTCTAGTAGTATTTTAATGTATTTTGTGTAATAGAAAGATTCCCATCAAGTAATCAAATAGAGAAAAACAAGCCCGGAGGAAGACCTTCCACATTGAGGGCTTCCCAGGTTGTGTGATAAACAGTTTTAGTCTTGAGAATGATGTTGCAACAACTCTCCTGGTCCACACAGACCAAGTATTTATGTCTATAACTTGTCAATAGTATGGTGAGGCCTCGAAAGCTTTTTTGCCTGAGAGTGAGAATTCAGTTCTCAGTGAAAATGTTTACCTGTGATGATATTCTCCCATTCTTTGTAGAAAACATGAACTATGCCAATGGCTTCCCTTGTCCTGCAGAAGTTCAGACAGACTTTATTGATCACAACTCTCAGTCTACCTGGAACACCCCACCCAACATGCCTGCTGCCTGGGGACATGCCAGTTTCATCAGCTCTCCGGTGAGTGTTGCACATCCTGTGCTGTGAACCCCTGGGCACCTCTGAATTGTTTCCAGTGCTTCCTTAATCCTGGTCTCAACTAGCTTTAGCGTTGGGTTTGGACCAGCCAAAGCCTGGCTTCTTTTAGATCGCAGAAGCCAGAGCTGGCCGCCCTCTGAAGGAAACTGACATGTAATAATCAGATGGGTGGGATCTCGCAGACATTGATTGACATTCTGGCCACCCCAAATGAAAAAACATCCCCAAATACACCAAGCCCTTTGTAGATAAAATTGAACATGGGCCAGCCCTCTGTGTGTCACAGCCGTCTTTATGTGGACTCACTGATCTTTACTTCACTGATAAGAGATGAAAGTCCCAGGAAGGTCAGTGGGTGGTCAGGGTTCCAGAGCTCCCTGCCTGTGAGCACACCCTCCCTGCTCAGAAGCCCAACGGCTTCTCCTTTCACATCCGCTTGACACTTGCTTTTGTTTTTTTCCAGATAAAGGATAAAGGGTATTTGGCCTGTGGGTTCTTCCCTGGGTTGCAAATAAGTTTATCCCATTAGATGAGGGTTTCGCAGTCCTCCCTTGGAGAAAAAATGGTGTTAAAGCAACCCAGATTTAAATTGAGAGTAGTCTAATAACTTCTAAGTAACTTGATACCATTGTAGTATTCACTGCTGTGTATTCACCTTTCTAAGGCCCTTTTTTTTTTAAATTTATTTTACCTTGCTCATTTATGCTTCAGCCCTACCTCACAAGCACCCGAAGCTTGTCTCCAATGTCTGGACTTTTTGGTTCCATCTGGGCCCCACAAAGTGATGTGTATGAAAATTGCTGCCCCATCAACCCCACCACGGAACATTCGACCCACATGGAAAACCAAGCGGTCGTGTGCAAGGATTACTACCCGGGGTTCAACCCGTTTCGCGCCTATATGAACCTGGACATATGGACTACCGCAGCAAATAGGAATGCAAATTTCCCACTGTCTAGAGACTCCAGTTACTGTGGGAATGTGTGAAAATAATTGGAGTTTTAAACAATGTGAATAAAGAGGCTTGTGTTTTGATTACTAGTGTAAACTGGTTATTGAGATAGATTATGACATTGGTGGATATTTTGGCACTTTTATATGAAAATAAATTTTTTAATGAAATCTGGGTGCTCTATTTTTTTTTTAACTCTTCATAAATCAGTGGTAAAAGCAAAGCATCCGTATGTCAGAACTTTCGAAAGTCAAGAAGTGTGTCAGATATGCCAAATGTTTTAAATCTGAACAAGGGGGACTACTTTTTTTTTTTTTTTGGAGACAGTCTTGCTCTGTCGCCCAGGCTGGAGTGCAGTGGGGCGATCTTGGCTCACTGCAACATCTGCCTCCTGGGTTCAAGCAATTCTCCTGCCTCAGCCTCCCGAGCAGCTGGGATTACAGACACACGTGTGCTACCACATCCAGTTAATAGAGATTTTCAGTAGAGATGGGGTTTCACCATGTTGGTCAGGCTGGTCTCGAACTCCTGAACAAGGGAGACTTCTAAGAAGGTAGGAGTTGAGCAAGAAATGGCCGCTATGTTCCTGAGCATCACAACCATCTGGGGAGCATCCTCCCCCTGAGCATCTGGGGAGCTTTCAAAAATGAACTTGCTCAGCAGTTGAGAACTGCTGGAAAGCCCAGCTTAACAAGATGCTTGCTTGGGCGGACTCTGCCTGGGGTGCAGCGGGGGATTCTTTCCAGTCCTGGTGTGTTGCTGGGAGGAAGCAGAGAGCCCTAGAGCTGTTCTCTCCATCCCACTTATGGCAAGGGCTGTTCCTCTGTCAGGCCAGTGCTTGGGGGCAGTGACAGCAGCAGAATCATTCTGGTAAGTGTGTGGTTTCCGTCCCAGTGAGCAGGCTAACCCTGAGTATAGGAACTTAGGGGAGGTTAGGTGGCTGATGCATGTTTTCCAGACCAGTTTGTATCTGCTTGTCATTGATCTTAGAAGTCCATATTATGGTGGAATTATCTATTTGCATGTGTAAACTTTGAATATGTTTTTAACTTTTAATAAAAAGTTATTTTTACATTTTGTTTTGTTTTTATATTAGAAGTTCAGTAGGTGTGATTTGTGAGTGGAGTGCAGGGTTTGCTTGCTCTGAGTTTATTTCTCTTTGCTGTGGTTGTGTGGAGGCCTGAGACAAGTGTCTTGTAAGCTTGGGGCCGCCCTTCTGCACGGAGAGCCTCCAGGCAGGTACCGCCTCTAGAAAGTCCTGTTACCAGGTTAGAATCCTGATCTGCATGAAGCAGATACTCCCCTCCCCCACCCCCAGTATTGAATAACATTAAAAATAATTAGGTTCTAGGCATATAGCCAAAAGAATTGAAAGCAAGGACTTAGATATTTTCACACCCAGGGTGATGGCCGCATTGTTCACAATAGCCAAAAGATAGAAACAACCCAGATACCCATTAACAGATAATGAACAAAGTGTAATGTGTCCATACAAAGGAGTATCATTCTGCCCTAAAAGAGAATCAAATTCTGATACATGCTACACTGTGGATGAACCTTGAAAACATTATGTAAATGTAATAAGCCAGACACAAAAGGACAAATAATAGGTGATCCCACTTCTATGAGGGATCTAAAGTCAAATTCAGAGACAAAGAACAGTGGTTGGCAGGGGCTGGGGGAGGAGGGAATGGGGAGTTACCGCTTGATGGGTGCAGAGTATGTTTGAGATAATATCAACATGAAGTTTTGCAGTTGGATGGTGGTGATGTCTCCCATTCCTACCAGAGAGAGTGAGACATTACTATTCTGCTTTGGTGCTATTGTTGTACTTTATTTTTCTACTTTCATCGATCCTCATTTCCCTACCAGGAAAACATGAGAAAGCAAAATAAGATTTTATTGTACTATATATACAAAGGAAAGCAAAAATCTCCACTTTTATTGGAATATTATCTTTAGCCCTAATACTAAAATAATAGGGAAACTGGAAGATTTTTATTGAAAAACATTTACTGGGTACCTCCTAGGAGCTGTCCCCGGGACCGTGGATACAGCAGAGAGCAAGACAGACACGGTCCTGCTGCCAGGTCACATTCCAGAAGGGGAAGGTTAGGGAAGAAAAGGTTCAAACAATATTTCAGATACTGATGCATGCTGTGAGTGCAACAAAATGGTGATGTGATGAACTGGGGGAGGCGGCAGCCAGTCCTTCTGAGTGGTCAGGGAGGTCTCTGTGAAGAGGTACATTTGAGGTATAAAACTTGAATAGAAAGAAAGCCAGAGGCCAAACATGGTGGTTCACATCTATAATCCCAGCACTTTGGGAGGACAAGATGCACAGATCACCTGAGGTCAGGAGTTTGAGACCAGCCTGGCAAACATGGTGAAACCCCTTCTCTACTAAAAATACAGAAATTAGCTGGGAGTGGTGGCAGGCACCTGTAATCCCACCTGTTTTGTTTTTCTAAGACCACCAGAGCGGGGTACAAGAAGAACCAGCGACTAGCAAGGGTAGGAGCAAAACTTGCAAGTTTATTTTGGTCACCTAGCTTCAAGGGAAGAAGGGTGGGTAAGGGAGAGGTCTGTTGGCCCCCGACAAAAGGGGCCCAGAGTCCACCCGTACAGCTCTCGGAGAGTTCCCACATCCTGACATCCCGACAGGAGTGGAGGGACTGAGGGAAAGGGCGCGTTGGCGCTGCCTCCGGAGGCTTTCTAGGGTGGGAGGGAATAGGCGGGGCACAGGCGTGTCAGGGGGCGTTTCCACAGGTGCGGGACCAGGTAAATCTGGTCTCTTCAGATTGACATCACCTTTGGCGCGTGCCTAGTCTGGTCTATGCACCTTCCCGGGTCGCCGGCTGGATTTTCGCGCCCGCGGGAAAAGTTGGGGGGGGGATGAAGAACCCGGAAGTGCGCCATCTTGCCTCCGTTCATCCAAACACCACCTACTTGGGAGGCTGAGGCAGGCAGATTGCTTGAACCCAGGAGGCCGATGTTGCAGTGAGCCGAAACAGCACCACTGCACTCCAACCTGGGCGACAGAGCAAGACTGGCTCAAAAGAAAAAAAAAAAAAAAGCCAGTGTGCCAAGATCCCTGGGCAAAGCTTCCTTGCAGAGCAAACAGCAAGTGCAAAGGCCCTGAGGCAGGAGGCCACAGTGGAAGGAGGTGAGGCTGAACAGGCAGGCAGAGGCCGCCTTTATAAAGCCTTATAGCCACCAAAAAGAGGATGGGTTTTACTCCAAGTGCAATTACGAGCCATCGGAGCATTTTTTAAAATTTTTTTTGAAATGGAGTCTCGCTCTGTTGCCTAGGTTGGAGTGCAGTGGCCGGATCTCGGCTCACTGCAGGCTCCACCTCCCTGGTTCATGCCATTCTTCTGCCTCAGCCTCCCGATTAGCTGGGACTATAGGCACCTGCCACTACACCTGGCTAATTTTTTTTGTATGTTCAGTAGAGACGGGGTTTCACTGTGTTAGCCAGGATGGTCTCGATCTCCTGACCTCGTGATCCACCCGCCTCGGCCTCCCAAAGTGCTGGGATTACAGGGGTGAGCCACCGCGCCCGGCCTGCATTTCTTATTTTTTGAGACAGGATCTCACACTCACCATGGCTGGAGAACAGTGGCACAATCATGGTTCACTGCAGCCTTGAGCTCCTGGGCTCGAGTGATCTTCCCACTACAGACCCTGAGAGTAGCTGGGACTACAGGTGTGCACCAACCATGCCCAGCTAAGACTGGGTTTCACCAAGTTGTTCAGGCTGGTCTTGAACTCCTGGCTTCAAGTGATCAGCCCACCTTGGCCTCCCAAAGTGCTGGGATTACAGGTGTGAGCTATCGGGCCCAGCCCATTGGAGCTTTTTAAGTGAGAAAGAATGTTATCTGACTCAAATTTTTTGGAAGTCAGGTGGCAGTTGAGTGGAGAAAGGATTCTGGGAGTTCAGGAGTAACGTAACACCAAATCAGGGTCAGCTGCAACTGTGGAGATGCTGGAGGGTGGACTTGTTATATGTGCACATTCAGGCTGGCAGGGTGTGGTTGATGGGGAGTAGGAAGGCAAGAAATCCTGGTTGGGCCTTGAGACCCGGGTCCTGGACTGAGAGAAAGCTCCTCTGAGGAGGATCTGGTGGGAGGCAGGAGATGGAGAATTGTGGCCTTTCACACATGTTCCGTGTGAAAGGCCCAACATATCCATGCGGAGAGGCAGTCAGGCAGTCCATCCACAAACCCGAAGCTCTGTGAAGTTCTGGGCTGGCGACATCAATGAGGCGCCTTCGGTCTGCTGACAGTGTCTAAAGCGAGGGAGGGAGGGAGCCTCGTGGGGAGGAGCAGCTGGGGGCCCAGTGTTGAGAGGCAGGGCAGAAGAGGCAGCTGCGGGAGTTTGGAAGGAAGACTCGCTGATGAAGGAGCAGAAGCCGTGAAGGGCAGGGAGAGGTCACGTGTGTTGGTGCCACAGACCAAGTTACGTGGACAAGGAGAGGGTGTGCATGCTGGGGTGGTGTCGGTGGCTGGCATCCTTGCAGCCAGTCCAGCTGGAGTGAGTGGAAGAGAGGACAGAAGGTGAGATGGATGCAGAGGTGGCCAACTGGAAAGGGGAGCTGCAAAGGGCAGTCACTGGAGGGGGTGTGAAGCTGGCGGTGGGAGACTGCTGGGGGCTGGGAACCAAGGCTCAAGCTGAGGCCTAAGCATGAACTGAAGCAGGAACGCTTCACCCTTTGGAATGCGTGTGGACAAGAATGCGAGCAGCTGGGCTTCATGATGGGAAGAGAGGCTTCAGCTGCGTGCGTGCTTCTCCGCTTGCAGACTGGATTTTTCTGCCTCCCCTGTGCCCAGGTGGGACTGCGTTGCATGGGAGCAGAAGTGATAGGTCAACTGTAAGGAAGGGGTGTGCCCTTCCCTGTCCCTCTCTCCACTGGGAGAAATACTCAGCAGACTGGGTGCTGATGAGGACAGCACACTAGGGCCTTGCTAAAAGAGTGGTCTGTCCACTGCTTTGACTTTATCCCAGGGCTTGTTGGAAACGCAGATTTACTGCACCCGAATTCTCATTTCGGCAAGCTCCTCAGGTAATAGGTATGCACATCAAAGCCTAAGGAGCATTACCATAGGGGAAGGATCAGCAGATCATGGCCTGTGGCCTGCTTTTTGAATAAAATTGTATTAGAATACAAACATTCAGTTACCCGCAAATACAGTTTTGACAGGCACAGCCTAAAATAATTACTCTCTGGCCCTTTACGGAAATTTTGCCAACACCTGCTCCAGGGTATGGAAGAGCAACAAGGTAAGTGCCTGGGCCTCCTAAACCATAGAAGCCCCTGCCATTCTAAGCCCTGGACTCCTGCCCCGGGGACTGTGAAACGGAAGAGAAATAGAGTGTCTTGTTTCAACTACTACTGTTGGAGGTCTGTGTTGCAGTATCACAATACAGCCTTGCCTGCTTGTCTAAGTGTTGTCTCTAGTACCCGTGGTGGTATCTGGTGTACAGTAGTGTGTATGTGAAAGAAAAAGTATGGGAGGGATACAATTACCTAGTGGTTAAAGAAGCGAGTCTTTTTTTCTGAGAAAGAGCCTCACTCTGTTGCCCAGGGTGGAGTGTAGTAGCGTGATCATGGCTCACTGCAGCCTCCAGCTCCTGGGCTTAAGTGATCTTCCCACCTCAGCCTCCCAAGTAGATGGGACTACAGGTGCAAGCCACCACAACTGGCTAATTTTTTATTGTTGTATTTTTTGTAGATATGGGGTTTTGCCACGTTGCCAGGCTGGTCTTGAACTCCTGGGCTCAAGTGATCTGCTCTCCTCAGCCTCTCAGTGTTGGGATTACAGGCGTGAGCCACCCTGCCCAGCCAGAAGTGAGTTTTAATTACTAGAGAATATTTCAATTATCCTGTGGTTGGGAGACAAAGTACCACAGGCAAAGACAGGAAAAAAATTTTTACTACAGTCCTTAAGATGTGAACTTTCACACACCAGTCTCCATGTACAGACATCCACGTGATGATTATTACACACTGGATTATGCTCATGCTGGGGGAAACGAGAACCACCTGAGTAATAAAGGAGGCCGAGGAGAAAAACCGCTGCTGGTTTCTAGAACTTTCCATTTTAGTAGAGGTTCCATTAAACAGCATATTATTTGGGGCCAGGCTGCCTGGATTCTAACTCCAGTTTCACCACATAATTAACCTCTCCATGCCTCAGTTTCCTCCTCTGTAAAATGGGGATGATAACAGCAACATACCTCATGCAGTTGTGAAGTTTAATGAATTAGTATTTGGATAGTGTTTGGCACATAGCACCCCTAATTGACTACTGTTACTGAAACTGACCAAATTTTCCCATAAGCAGAGTGCCCATAGAACTGAAGCTTGAGAACTTAAAATGAAACACACCTGCTACCTGCTGACCTACTCCTCTTCCTTACTCCTCCCTAATTTCCATTTCCCTGCAGTGGTTACAATGAGACCCTAGACTCCTCATTCAACCGTCTGCTGCCTATTAACCGACTCATCTCCCTTGCCCCACCTGTTTTCCTTCCTTGCTATATAAATCCTTAACTTTAGGCCTGGGGAAGGAACGGATTAGAGGTTTGGCTTCTGCCTCTTCGGCTGACATCACCCGTAATGTAATAAAACCTTCTACCCTAGCAACACTTGTCATCTCAGTGATTGGCTATCTGTTTTGTGAGCAACGGGGCCTAGACTGAACTCTGGGTGTTTCAGTAACATTGTTATTCCATATAATTGCTATCATCAATTTAAATGAAAGAACATGAAACAACAGGAAAAATATAAAATTGGGCCTCAGGACTGGTGGGGGCAAGCGAGGCAGGCACTTTTATACATTGTGGGATGGGATTATAAATTGGTTGTTTGGCCGTATATGTAGTGCACCTTAAAACCTTCTAGGAGGCCGGGCGCGGTGGCTCAAGCCTGTAATCCCAGCACTTTGGGAGGCCGAGACGGGCGGATCATGAGGTCAGGAGATCGAGACCATCCTGGCTAACACGGTGAAACCCCGTCTCTACTAAAAAATACAAAAAAACTAGCCGGGTGAGGTGGCGGGCGCCTGTAGTCCCAGCTATTCAGGAGGCTGAGGCAGGAGAATGGCGTAAACCCGGGAGGCGGAGCTTGCAGTGAGCTGAGATCCGGCCACTGCACTCCAGCCTGGGCGACAGAGCAAGACTCCGTCTCAAAAAAAAAAAAAAAAAAAAAAAAAAAAAAAAAAAAAAAAAAAAAAAAAAAAAAAAAACCTTCTAGGAATTAACTTCTAAGGAAAACAGCAAAAGTTATGCACAAAACTTAGGTATTAGTGTTTTTTTTTATACATTCATTATTGTAACCAACTTTCTCCCAAAATAGATTTATAGCATTTAGTAATTAAAACACATACAACAAAAACATTGTGTAGATATAAACATATTTTAAAACATTTACTAGTAAGTATGAAAATCAAAAACACAATTCCTAAGGTGTTGTTTTATTTTCTCTCCATTACTAGCTCTTTCCCCATTTGGAAGCTTCCTTTATGTTTTTTAAAGCTGAGCAAGGGTGACGTGTTCATGTGTATTATACAATGTAAAGAATAAAACTGTGTGGTAGCTCACACGTGTAATTTCAGTGCTTTGGGAGGCCAAGGTGGGAGGATAACTTAAGGCCAGGAGTTTGAAACCAGCCTGGGCAACATAGTGAGACCCTGTTCTCTACAAAAAAAAAAAAAAAAAAAAAGGAAACCAAGAACAAGCCGCCACACTTGATTGGGCCATCTGGGACAGAAAAAAAAGTGTTGGTACGAAACCGTAATGTAGTTTTGTATGCTTGACAAAAAAAAAAAAAAAAAGCATTCCATTTTCATGACTTCTTTTAATGCTCTACATGATTCTTTGCATGGCTTTCAAGAGCACAATGATCATGTCTACTCGTTTATTTTCTTCAAAATTAAGGATACAAATCTTTACTCGAGAGGGTTGAGGTGGGAGGATTTTCTTTGAGGCCAGTTGGAGACCCAGCCTGGAAAAGCATAGGGAGACCTTGGTTTGTAAAAAAATATAAATAAAAATAAAAGAGAAAGCTCTTCAGACTTCACTCAGTAGGTTTTTCCTACCAAATAAGTGGTTAAGCGATGGTTGTTCATGCGCGTTCACCGAAATAACTGATGATTTTTAGTTGGCAGCTTTTTTATCCTTTCTGAATTCTGGTCCAACTCATGTCTCTTGCTTTTCAGCTTCCTTTTCCAACAGTCTGCACTGTGATATGTGGATATTAGATATAATCCCCTATGTTGCCCCCTAGTGATTAATATGAACACCATAGGAAAAGTCCTGTAGACTCTCGTCAAGCTGTTCAGAAGCTGTGGGGCTTCTTATCAATGCAGGATCTACCTGCCTCACTTTCCATTATTTTAATTGTTTATGCTTTAATAGCTTGAGTTTTTAATTATTGTTATTATATCAAGTCCGAGCTAAAACTGTTTATTCTATATAGAAAAACAAGCAAGCCACAAGCAGACCAAGAAAACGCATTGATAATCAATAAATATTATCAACCAAGAAAAAGAAATACACCTCCTTTTAAAATTTATTTCTTAGGCTCTATTTTGTGGACTTGCTTTTACCAGAGAAATAACCTAAAGTGCAATGGTCTATTAAAAGTTTAATTGACCAGGCGTGGTGGCTCACACTTGTAATCCCAGCACTTTGGGAGGCTGAGGGCAGGCGATCACTTGAGGTCAGGAGTTCGAGACCATCCTGGACAACATAGTTTGAGACCCTCATCTTATTTAAAACAAAATTAGTTGACTGCTGGTGATGCGTGCCTGTTAATTCCACGGCAGCAACTCAGGAAGCTTTGAAGCAGGCAGAATTGCTTGACCTGGAAGGGCAGAGGTTGCAAGTGCACCGAGATGTGGCACTAGGCGCTTCCAGCATGGGGTGACAGAGTGAAGAGCCTCGTCTCAAAAAAAAAAAAAAAAAAAATCGATTTTCTTACTTTTTATTTCCTGAATATAAAGAATGACAAGCAGGATCTTGAATACCTTGTGAAAAGGTCTGAGATAATGCACAGTGATGCTGTCTACGAGCCTTGTCTTGTGAGGCCTTCATCTATAAGTTTTTCCTTACCCCTTTGGTAGGCACCCCCACCCCAGCCTTTTTTTTTTTTTTTTTTTTTCAAAGGACAGGGTCTCACTCTGTTGCCTAAGCTAGAGTGCAGCAGCACAATTTTGGCTCACTGCAGCCTCAACCTCCAGGGCTCGAGTAATCTTCCTACCTCAGCCTCCCAAGTAGCTGGGATCACAAGTATGTGCCACCACGCCCAGCTAATTTCTTATTTCTTATAGAGACAGAGTCTCACTATATTGCCTAGGCTGATCTCAAATTCCTGGGCTCAAGTGATCTTGCCACCTCAGCCTCTGAGTAGCTAGGACTCACAGGCATGCACCACCACACTCGGCTAATTTTTGTATTCTTACTGTAGAGACGGGTCTCATTTTGTTGCCTAGGTTGGTCTTAAACTCCTGGGCTCAAGTGATTCTCCTGCCTTGGCCTCCCAAAGTGCTGGGATTACGGGCTTGAGCTATGTGCCCAACCCCCTTTGATTTTTTGTTTTTCTTCTTGCTTGCTTATACTCATAGGAAAGAATATACACATTTATAAATCCTGATTCAAAGACTACTTTTGTGTAAGGGTATTGAGTTTGATTTTTTTTCTCTTTCCATCTAGCTCGTGTGGCCTTTGGGAGGTGTGTGTGTGTGCGTGTGTGGTAGGATATGTGTTTAATTTTTTAAATTTATATTTTGGTGCTGTATGTTGTGAAAGATTTGTTCATAGTGGATCAATGAACCATCTTTTCTAGGCAGTTTTGTTGAAAATGAAGGTTTCTCTTTGATTTCAAGAATGACTAAATTAAAAAACAACAACAAGGTATTAATTTTCTATTGCTACCATAAAAAATTCTCACAAACTTAGTGGCTTAAAACAACACAAAGTTATCTTAGTTTTGTATATCAGAAATCTGACACCTGCCTCCCTTGGCTATAATGAAGCTGTGGCAGGGCTGTATTCCTTTCTGGAGGCTCTAGGGGGCAGTCTGTTTCTGTCCTGGCCTTTTCCAGCTCCTAAAGGGCGTCTGCATTCCTTGGCTTGTGGCCTCTTCCTCTGTTGTCAGAGCCAGCAACGCAGCATCTCCTTGACCCTGCTTGTATCTCACATCTTTTTCTCCGAACACAGCCAGGAAAGGTTCACTTATTTTAAGGACTCGTGTGATTAGGTTGGGCCCATCTTAAGGTTCTTAATTTAATCACATATTTCATTATGCAGTCACATATTCAGAGGTTCCGGGGATTAGGATGTGGACCCTTTTGTGGCAGGAGTTATAATTCTGCCTATTACAAATGATGTAAGAGCATATACATTACAGTGTTTAAAATAGTAATGAGTTGGAAATAAACATTCTACAATAGGAAAATGCTTAAGTTATAGGACAAACAAATGTTGGAGTACTAGAAGCCTGTAAAAGTCATTGTAAGAGAATAACATAGGTGATGAAAGAAGTAGAATACAAAATTTGTAAACAGTGTGATCCTGTACTGCATGTGGGGTGGGGTGATGCCCCACTGGGTGTGTAGAATTGTGAGTGATTTTCATTCTCTTTTTTTGTATCTTTCTTTTTTGGGGAGGGAGGGTACTGTCTGCTGTAAGCATGTGTTACTACTATCACATCCATCTCCCCCCAAAACTTTTAATTAAATCTTAAGGGAAAGTGTATTTTATTTAACAGTGGTAAAAAGTAAGTATCTTAAAAGCAAATGCTAAAGTCCTAATAAAATTTACATTATACTATAAAGGGACATAATTTAAAGGCAAAGGCAAAGTGAAACTTTCAGTAAGCATTCCCTAATAAAAGTCCTATAAAATGAGGTATGTAGTAATTACTTGGGCTGGGATTAAAGGGACATAAGAATGTCTTTACATACAAGTATAGCCAATATACAAAATGCACAACAGTCTAGTTACCATTAATCAAAATGGTGGGCAAGTATTATAAAAGTCACCATTAAAATATAGCTTTGTTAAAATATATATACTGTAATATTTATGCAAACTAAAACTGACATTTCAAAATAATTATTTCTGTGTGCCCTAGACATTTGAGCAATTTAATACTTCTGCTGGAATACAGAGAGGAAGTCAGTAAGATGGAATGTATTTGAATTTCAACCAGTTATTTTTAAAGGAAAGCTATTACTTTAGAAACTAAAACAAAACAAAAGCAAAACTTTAACCAGTGTCCCTTCATCTGGCTAATTAAATGTTGTTCATTCACTATAGATATAGAATTTATTTAAAACCTCAAAATGATTGAAGTAACAGACTCAGCACTCTGACTTTGGGATTGAGTAGGCTATAAGAGTAGGGTGAAATATGACCACACATTCTCTAATTCAATATTAAAACAAATTCCTACAACCAAAGAAACAAGTAGCACTGGGTTAGGCCAGGTTCCCAAGTTCATTGTGTATTCTAGATCCATAGTGCTAATAAAGAGAAGACAATCACTTGTTTGCCTACCTTATTTCATTGTTAAAAAAAATCACTAGGTCAAAATAATGGGTCAAGTTGTTGATTGAAAAACCCAGAATTGATTTTTTGTATTTGCTGGGATAAGCTAGATGTCTTAGTTCATTTTGTGCTGCTATAACAGAATACCACAGACTAATTTCTAAAAAAACAGAAATATTCTTGTAGTTCTGGAGACTGAGAAGTCCAAGATGAAGACACTGGCATCTGGTGAGGGCCTTCTTGCTGTCTCATCACATGGCAGAAGGGCAAGAGCACAAGAGAGAGAACTCATTCCGGAGAGTGTTTTTCATAATGGCATTAATCTATTCTTAAGGGTGGAGCCCTCATGGCCTAAACACCTCCCATTAGACCCCACTTCCCAGTGCTGTTACATTTGGGATTCAGTCTGTAACACATGAATATCTGGGAGACACATTCAAACTATGGTACTGGGTTATTCTGTAGTAACAAATTATTCCCTAAACAGACACAGATGATGCTCCAGGGCAACTGTCCCCTGGTGTGAATCAGCAATTCAGGTCACTTAACTCTTGTGACTGTGGCATCACAGGGAGACAAGAGGTCTCCCTGTTTTCTTTTTTTTTTTTTTTAACTTTAAGTTCTAGGGTACATGTGCACAATGTGCAGGTTTGCTACATATGTATACATGTGCCATGTTGGTGTGCTGCACCCATTAACTCGTCATTTACATTAGGTATATCTCCTAATGCTATCCCTCCCCCTACCCCCCACCCCACAACAGGCCCCGGTGTGTGATGTTCCCCTTCCTGTGTCCAAGTGATCTCATTGTTCAATTCCCACCTATGAGCGAGACCATGCAGTCTTTGATTTTCTGTTCTTGTGATAGTTTGCTGAGAATGATGGTTTCCAGCTGCATCCATGTCCCTACAAAGGACAAAAACTTGTCCTTTTTTATGGCTGCATAGTATTCCATGGTGTATATGTGCCACATTTTCTTAATCCAGTCTGTCATTGATGGACATTTGGGTTGATTCCAAGTCTTTGCTTTTGTGAATAGTGCCGCAATAAACATACGTGTGCATGTGTCTTTATAGCAGCATGATTTATAATCCTTTGGGTATATCCCCAGTAATGGGATGGCTGGGTCAGATGGTATTTCTAGTTCTAGATCCTTGAGGAATCGCCACACTGTTTTCCACAATGGTTGAACTAGTTTACAGTCGCACCAACAGTGTAAAAGTGTTTCTATTTCTCCACATCCTCTCCA
>NW_016805059.1:4633749-4652875 GCF_001698545.2 Rhinopithecus bieti | reverse complement strand
AAGGATTGCAACCCCTGCTTTTTTTTGTTCTCCGTTTGCTTGGTAGATCTTCCTCCATCCCTTTATTTTGAGCCTATGTATGTCTCTGCATGTGAGATGGGTCTCCTGAATACAGCAGACTGATGGGTCTTGACTCTTTATCCAGTTTGCCAGTCTGTGTCTTTTAATTGGAGCATTTAGTCCATTTACATTTAAGGTTAATATTGTTATGTGTGAACTTGATCCTGCCATTATGATATTAACTGGTTATTTTGCTCGTTAGTTGATGCAGTTTCTTCCTAGCATCGATGATCTTTACATTTTGGCATGTTTTTGCAATGGCTGGTACCTGTTGTTCCTTTCCATGTTTAGTGCTTCCTTCAGGATCTCTTGGAGGGCAGGCCTGGTGGTGACAAAATCTCTAAGCATTTGCTTATCTGTAAAGGATTTTATTTCTCCTTCACTTATGAAACTTAGTTTGGCTGGAGAGGTCTCCCTGTTTTCAACTACAGCAGAAAGCATGAGTAGTATGCAGCCCACCTCTTCTATGCTTGGCCCAGTGGTGATATACAGTATATTTCTTCTGCTTACAGCCCATTGGCCTGAAATGGTCATGTGGTCCCACTCAAGGGGGAAGGAGGCTGGGAAATGGAAGCTTCTATGTGTCCTGAAAAGAAATGATTTGCATATTGCTGAGCACTACTTATGTTTAAACACACCTATACAATTTTGGAGAAGCTTTCCTTTATTTTTTATCCAGTTGGAGAGACTTTGGTCTCTAAACTTCAGAGCTGCAGGTAAGACCTGGTCCTCATTCTAGAGAAAGTAGCTCTACTGTCTCAGCAGAAAGAAGCCTGACTTGAAGCTCCACCACTTTGGCTATCTGTTGGGTGTTCTTCAAAAGTGAGTGCCAGTTCACTGTGGTACCTGGCACCTGGCCTTCCATGCTTTCATGTATTAGGGAAACTAGATTTGTAGCACAGCTACTGGAGAGTACTAGGATCCTAGTAACCTGCCTTTAGAAACATGGTGTGTACTGCCTAGTTTTGCTTTTATTTCAGAAAAAATAAAATGTAAGATAATAGGAGCAAATACATTTGAACTGCTGGACAGCTATTCAAAAATAGTTTGCCAGAGTAACTTGTAAGCCTGAAATCTGTGTAGCCATGAAAGGGCTCATCATCAGCTTAATTCTGAAGCTGAACTTGGTGAAACACGTGGTAGTTATCTTGGAGGTAAAATGCTGGCTTCCCGATGGGAAGTGAAAGTGTCAATCAAGTTGTGTTGGGAGATGCGATAAAGGCAGAGGCAGTCTTGCAGCCCATGATTGTATGCACGGGCTAAGATGAGAAGGATGTTCAAAAAAAACCAGGGGATATTATTGTAGCTTTTGAGCATGAGACAGCCTCAAAGCACTGGGAAAGCTGGATGCTAGCAGGAGGCAGTAGAAGTGCAGGTGTGAGAAAAATAAAGGCTGGGCCAAGGTGCTGGCAGGAAATGGATAAAAAAGGCAGGTCTGATAAATGTTTCAGAAAAAGAGAGCTGTCAGGATGAGATAGATTGAGCTTGGCAGCCTGGGAGTTGGCATGCCATTGATGGTCAAGACCAAATGCTGCTTATCCTATGCAGCCAGAAATTTTGCTTTAGAAATGACCTTAGGGTTTTGCTCACAGCAACCACTGTCCTCTCTCTCATTCTGCCTGTCACTGGGTTACCTCCTCCTTGTCAATGACCTCTTCTGTGATACTATCTCTTCAATCTACCATGGGCTTTTTCTCTGATTTTTTAAGAATAAGTGGAAATACCTAAATTGTTTGTTCTTTCAGTTGTAGAAAATATTGAAAACCAAAAGGAAAGAATTTAAAAACACTGTAACTGCACTACCCACCAAGAAGCACTTATGTTGGTATACAGTCATGTGTTGCTTAATGGTGGGGATATATTTTGAGAAATGTTTTATTAGGTGACTTCATTGTTGTACAGATATCATAGAGAGTATTTATACAAACTCAGATTGTATAGCTGACTACACACCTGTGATAGATGGTACAGCTGGCTGCTCCTAGTCTGCAAACCTGTACAGCATGTTACTGTACTGAATAAGGTAGGCAATTGTAACACAATGGGAATCATTTGTTTATTTAAATATATCAAAACACATTTTGGTGCAGTAAAAATACAATATAAAAGATAAAAAGATAAGAAATGGTACACCTGTGTGGGGCACTTACCATGAGTAGAGCTTGTAGGACTGGAAGTTGCTCTGGGTGAGTCAGTGAGTGGTGAATGGATGTGAAGGCCTAGGACACAGCTGCACACTACAATTCATAAGCACTGCACTTAGGCACACAACATTTATAACAAATATTGTTCTTTAACAAGAAATTAACTTTAGCTTACTGTAATTTGTTACTTTATAAACTTGTTAACTGTTAACAACTTTTCGATTGTTTTTTAAGCAACATTTAGCTTAAAACACGAACTCATGTACAGCTGTACAAAAATATTTTCTTTTTAAATATCCTTACTCTATAAGCTTTTTTTATTAAAAAATTATTTTACTTCTAAAACTTTTGTTAAAACAAAGACACAAATACACACATTAGCCTGGGTCTACACGGGGTCAGGATCATCAGTATCACTGTCTTCCACCTCCACATCTTGTCCTGCTGGAAGGTGTTCAGGGGCAATAACACACATGGAGCTGTCATCTCCTATGATAACAGTGCCCTCTTCTGGAGTACCTCCTCAAGGAACTGCCTGAGGCTATTTTAGAGTTAACTTAAATAAATAAGTAGAAGGAGTACACTCTAACAATAAAAAGTGTGTAAATACATAAACCCAGTAATAGTCTATTATGATTAAGTGTTATATACTATACATAAATATATATGCTATACTATTATAAGACTGGCAGTGCAGTAGGATTGTTTACGTACAGCATCACCACAAACGTGAGCAATGCATTGTGCTATAACATTCTGATAGCTATGACATCATTAGATGATAGGAATTTTTCAGTTCTGTTATGATCTTATGGAAAAACTGTTGTATCTGTGGTCCACTGTTGGCCAAAGTGTCATCAGGAGATGCATGACTGTATCTCCTTCCAGACTTGTGTTTATGTGTGTGCTTTTACAAAAATGGAATATACACACTATTCTGGGAACTCCTTTTCTCATTTAATACTCTGTGAAAATCTAGACTTATTTATGAATGCTTATGAGACGTTTTACTGGCATTTCACACAATGTGACAACACCATCCTTATTTCTAACCTATGCCTCATTTTTTTAAATTTTTCATTTCATTAACTTATCCAACATCTTTTGAGCCCACAGTAGGGGCCTAACCACTTGATAATTGTCTTAGTTTGTTTTCTGTTGCTCTAACAGAATACCATGGACTGGGTAGTTTATAAAGAAAATAAGTTTATTTAGCTCCTGGTTCTGGAGGCTGGAAAGTCCAAGAGCATGTCACCACCAGCATCTGGTGAGGGTTGTCCCATGGCAGAAGGGGGGAAGGACGGAAAGTGGAGGCAAGGGCACAAGACAGAGAGAAAATTGGGTCAAATTCATCCTCTTTATAAGGAGCCCACTCCCGTGATAACTAATCCACTTTCATGATAATGACATTAATTCATTAATCCATATAATCACCTCTTAAAATTCTCAAACCATAGCAATGGTTAAAAATAAGCTCAGATACTCTCTGTTTTCCTTACCTTTCTCACATTTAATTGTCTCTAAATCACTCATTCATTCAATAAATATTTTTTTCACCTGTCGTTACATGGCCTGTATGCAGGCTGTGCCCTCATGATTTTCTCATTCAGTAAAATTGAGCACCTGCTATGTGCCAGATTTTGTTTCTGGCTCTGGGCATACCAAAGTGAACCAAATGGGGAAGGTACCTTCTATCATGGTGCTAGTATTCTAGAGGGGGAATAAATAATACTTCAATGTATTAGTTATCCATTATTGCATAGCAAATTACCCCAAAACTTAGTGACTTAGAATAATGACATTTACTCTTTTACTGTGTTTGTGGGTTAGGAGTTGGGGCATGCTTTAGTAGGTCCTCTGCTTCAGGGTCTCTCACAGGCTGCAGTCATCTCAAGACTCGACTTGGGGAGAATTGGCTTTCAAAGTCATTCATGTGGTTGTTGGCAAGATTCCATTTCTTGCTGTGTTGGCTACAGGCTACCGTCAGTCCTGGCCACATGCACCTCTCTGTTAGGGCAGCTCACAATGTAAGCAAGAAAAGCCAGAGAGAGACAGAGAGAGAGAGAGAGGGAGAGTGCCGGGAAGACAAGAGTCGTGGTGTTTTATGACTGATCTTGAAGTGACATTCCATCACTATGCCATATCTTATTTGTTAGGAACAAGTCCCTAGGTGGCCCATTGAAGGGGAGGGCATTACCCAGGGTTTGAATACCGGGGAATGGGGATCAGTGTGAGCCATTTTAGAAGGCTGCCTCCCACAGTCAAGAAACAAGACAATTCCAGATCATACTCAGTGCTAGAGAGAAAATAGGATGGGGATAAGACAAAGAGCATCTGGGAGTGTTGGGGAGGTAGTCTTTAGTGAGTGTTTAGAGAGGACCTCACTTTAGTCTTCAGTGAAGCAGAGAACTAAAGGGCAAGAAAGGGCCCACCTGGAAAGATTCAAGCCTTCCAGACAGAGGGAACAGAAAAGGCAAAGTGGCAGAATGAGCTCTGCCTGTTTGAGGAAGAGAGTGGAGCCCAGTGACATGGAGTGATGAGCATGAAGGAAGTGGGCGCTGCTGAGATGAGGCCCTGGTAATGAGCACATGAGTGAATACTGTCTGTGTTTTGAAATACTGAGCAACTTCCCTATGTCACAGCTTGTAAGTGACACAGCACAAACAATGATTTGAACCCAAGTCCATCTGATGCTAAAATCCATGTTTTTGCCACACTAGTGCCTTACAGAATTTACTAGAAGGGGATGCTGCTGGGTGGTGGTCAGCCACTCCAGGTGCCCACCACGTAAGTAAGACTTTCAGGGCTAAAACCAGGATAGTCCTGAGGAAATTGGGATAGCGGGTCACCCTCAAGACACGACAGGAGCACTGAGTTCTCTGACGTGATATGAAACCCAGCATGAGCCGGCAGCCCAGAGTCAGCCTAACGAGAAGTCGGCTGTGTCTTTTGTTACCAAGAAAACAAAACTGTAGCATAACCCCACCTTGTTGAAACAAAATGTTTACATTCTTCTGTTCTGCTTTGCTTAAGTCATTCCTGTGGGACAAGCCGGCTTAACATACAGGTATAGTCAGGGGCTAGGAGAGACTTAGACAGGCCCCTGTACATTCTCAGTCACTGAAGTGAGACCTAGGGGCTCAGGAAGGACTCCCAGCTCCCTTAGTCATCATTCCCTCTGGGCATCCTGCTTTTGGCATAATTATTGATACGAGCACCTCATGTCCCTTCCTGAATTATACCTACCCCCCTACCTCCCTGCCCCCTGTACACGCTTTGCACAGTATCTGGCCCATGGAAGTGACTTCATGGAAATTCAATGGATGAATGACTGGACAATGAACAATGCACAGCAATGTGTGGTGTGGCAGAAAAGGCTGCACCAGCAAAAATTGGAAGCTGAGCTTTGCGTATTTCCTTGCCTTGGTCACTTTGCAATTTCCTGGGTGCTTGAAACAGAAAGTCATGGATTCTAAGCCCCTGTGGGATCTGGGACCTCCCATCAAGGTATCTGGAAAGTCCTCATTCTTCACTTCTCCATGCGATCCTACCCTGCAGACCAGCCCTGCTTTCGGAACCTCTCCTGTTACACATTCTGTGACCCTGAGACTCTCTTTTATTTTATTTCATTTATTTTTATATTCCTGTGTTTCCAAAGGCATAATAGGGCTGTTAAGTATAGCTATGACTATGCCTTTCCATAGCCCAGAAGAGTCTGGAAACCTGGGAATACCCAAAGCTCAGGATGATATTGCGCACACAAAAAGTACTAGGTGGAGTAATGTTTAGATAGAAAGCAGACTCAGTCATATAAAATATACACATGATAGCATGATCTGCATTTCTGTGATGCTTCTGAAGTACAGAAGCATTCAGCACTTTCGTAACTCTTATTGCAAGTTACCTCTTCAATCATTTTTAAAAATGCTTTAAAAATGTTTTAGCTTATTGAGGTATGACTGACAAAAATTGTATATACTTAAAGTGTACAACATGTTTTGATATATGTATACATTGTGAAATGATGACCACAATTAAGCTAATAAACATATCCATTATCTCACATTACATTTGTGTGTGTGTGTGCATGCACACACATAGTGAGAACACTTAAGATCTACTCTCAGCAAATATCAAGTATTTCAAGTATATCAAGTATGCAATATATTATTACTATACACTCACCATGCTGTACATTAGGTCTTCAGAACTTATTTACCTTATAACTGAAAGTTTGTACCCTTTGACCAATGTCCCCGTTTCCACCATTCCTAGTGACCACTGTTCTACTCTGTTTTTATGAGTCTGGCTTTTTTTAGATTCCACATGTAAGTGAGATTATGCAGTATTTGTCTTTCTGTGACTGGCTTATTTTTCTTAGCATAATGTCCTGCTGGTTCATCTATGTTGTTGCAAATTGCAGGATTTCCTTATTTTTTTGAGGCTGAATAGTATTTCATTGTGTATGTATACACTATGTTTCTTTATCCATTCATTCATTGATGGACACTTACATTCATTCCATATCTTGGCTATTGTGAATAATGCTGCAATAAACACAGGAGTGTAGACAGCTCTTTGATACACTGATTTCATTTTCCCTGGGTATATGCCTAGAAGAGGGATTGCTGGATCATATGGTGGTTCTAGTTTGAATATTTTGAGGAACCTCCATATTGTTTTCCATGATGGCTATACCAATTTACGTTCCCACCAATAATGTGCAACAGTTCCCTTTCTCCACATCCTTGCCAATACTTATCTTTTGGCTTTTTGGTACTAGCCATCCTAACAGGTGTGAGGTGATATTTTATTGTGGTTTTGATTTGCATTTCCCTGATGATTAGTGATGTAGAACACCTTTGTATATACCTGTTGGCCACTTGTATGTCTGCTTTGGGAAAATGTCTGTTCAGATTCTTTCCCCACTTTAAAATCCAGTTATTTGTTTGTTTGTTTGTTTGTTTTTTTGCTATTGAATTGTATGAATTTTTTATGTATTTTGGCTAGTAACCATTTATTATATGTATAGTTTACAAATTTTCTCCCATTCTATAGGTTCTTTTTAAAATTTTACTACAAAGTTTAAAATTTTGTTTTAATTTTTGTGGGCACATAGTAGGTGTGTATATTTATGGGGTATGTGAAATGTTTTGATATACGCAAATTTTGTCACAGAAAATGAGGTATCCATCCCCTCAAGCATTTATCTTTTGTCTTATGATACAATTATACTCTTAGTTATTTTAAAATGTACAATTAAATTATCAACTATAGTCACCCTGCTGTGCTATCAAATAGTAGGTCTTATTCTTTCTAACTATTTTTTTGGGTACCCGTTAACCATCGCCACCCCCACCTCCTCCTTACCCCACTCTATAGGTTCTTTTTATTTTGTTAATTTTTTCCCTTTGCTGTGCAGAATAACATACGTTTTCAAAGCAAGTTAAAGCTGCTCTCTACTTAGATTAAGAAATCAAAACATCTGAAGTGGCTCCAGCAGAAGGAAAGGCAAGATGGGAATCAGCAAAGTTTAATCTACATTCTTTCTGCTTCTCCTTTTCTACCAACACTGTGTTCAACTGTATAACAATAGTACCAGTAAGCATGAGAATGATAGTTTTTAGTTTAAAGACTATTTCAGTTTTAGTCAGACTACTTCAGACCTCAGACTCCACATTTCAGACTCCAGACTTTAGACAACAGACTTCACACTCCAGACAACAGACTTTTAGACTCCAGCTTCAGACTTCAGACTCCAGATTGTACACTTCAGACAACAAACTCTAGATAACAGACTCCAGTCTCCACACTTCAAACAACAGACTACAGACTCCACACTCCAGACAATAGACTTTTAGACTCCAGAACAGACTTCGAACTTCAGACTCACTCCAGACTTCAGACTCCAGAACAGACTTCAGACTCCAGACCCAGATTTCAGACTTTAGAATTCAGACTCCAGACTTCAGACTCCAGACCAGACTTCAGATTTCAGACTCCAGACCAGACCTCTGACTTCAGACTTCAGACCGCTGACCCCAGATTTCAGACTCCAGGCTTCAGAGTTTGGACTTTGGACTACTTCAGCTTTAGTCAGACAGCCAATTTCAGTCAGACCATTTTTCACCTCTACCATCTAATCTCATCTTTTAAACAACCCTCTAAAAAGGTAACATTCCCAAGAAACTGAGGCCCAGAAACACTGAATGATATACTCAAGACTAACCACCTAGTAAGGGGGAGGCCACAGTTTCCCGTGGCTTTCTACTCTACCATTCATGGTAAATATATCTATTTACCTCTTCATCCTTTGAAGGCAGGAGACAATTTGAAAAGCCTAGATTGTTATTCAAGCCCTTACCCTGGCAACATGCACATGGCAGACCCTTCACTTAGCTGGTAGAAAGAACACAGGCTTGGGAAGAAGATGTCTGATGTTCACTCCCTGAGGACACTCTTGCTTGCTTGTCTGATCTCTCTGAGCCTTGGGTGGCCCATCTACTAAACAGGGATAAGTTCTTTCCTGGGGATGCTAAGAGCCTTCTGCCTCATGCCTGCAGTGCTGCTCATGTTGCCCCCCTTGGAATTACTTGTTCAACTTCTTTCCTCCCCACTAGACTGTGAGCTTCTTCAGGGCAAAGACAAGGGCTTTTTTGCTGTTAACCCCAGCAACTATCACCATGCCTGACCAAAGGGCATGCTGAATAAACATTGATTGTTCAAAACCACATGCCTGGTCCCTAGTAGGCACTTGCTGGTTACTGCTTTCTTCCCACCCTCCCTCTGCCACCCTTACCTCTCTGAGTCTGGAGAGGATGGCCATGTACTTGGCAGGAGGCAGTGTTCATAGGAAGTTAGGTCTTTTGCAGCAGTCAGTTTCATTTCCTATGATTAAAATTTCTGTGAAACATATTATGCAAGAATAGAATTTTAATATAGTCATTCCCTGGACGGTCTGGGCAAGACAGACCTACCCTGTACCAGTTCCTGGCATGGCTGGTGTTGGCCCAGTTATGCAAGTTTCTGAGGTTTAAAACAGAACAACAAACTTCCAGTGTTGCTATGAATGCCAAAGCAAACTTTCTCAGCAGAGTGGTTCCTCATTCTTGGAAAAGAGAGGAATGTCCTTTTCTTTTCCCTGTCTCCTCTTCTCTGAGAGAAAAGCGATAATTTATTATTGAGATTGCAGATTGGGCCTTGACCCCTCCTTTGACAAAGAGGCAAAACAAAATAAAATAAAATTTTCATTAATGCATTCCTCTCTCCCCTTTCTCTGTCCCCTCCCCTTTCCTGTTCTCTATATCTCTGCTTCTGAATGTACCCCCAACTTGTTTCCAAATACTTCCTCCTGCACTGTCCCACCTGAACCTCTGCTAGGTAATGCCCTCTGCTCCCTTTTTGCCATCAACAGTCTCATTTCCTGAGAGACACTTAGCTCATCTAGTTGGTTAGAAGAAAACATTACGATTGATCTAATTCATATTGAAGTGTGAATGACTGAAAGCCCAATATATTTACATTCCTTCATATAATTGCCTTTTAACCAAAGGGGCTTATTAATCCAAGTGAACACTTTCCACGTAGAATTCCCGTAAAGAATCTTGGGCTAGTTATTTCTCTGAGTGTCCCTCAGGGAATGACAATTTCTTCATAACTTTTGTCTTTCTCTTCAAGAGTAAAATGAAGGGAATTGTCAGTGATCTCATATTGGGTCTGCACTGGGGATTATACCCTCAGTGAGCTAGACATGGGACAGGTTTAGGGACTGATTGTCTTAGAGGCAATCATTACCTGGTAATTTTCCTGGCAATTGAATTATGATCTTAGAAACAAATGCTTTTAAATAAAAGGTCAGCTGGGTATGGTGGCTCATGCCTGTAATCCCAGGACTTTGGGAGGCCAAGGCAGGCAGATCACTTGAGGTCAGGAGTTCAAGACCAGCCTGCAACATGGTGAAACTCCGTCTGTACTAAAAAAAATAAAAAAGTACAAAATTTAGCCTGGCGTGGTGGTGCACACCTGTAATCTCAGCTACTTGGGAGACAGGAGAATCGCTTCAACCCGGGAGGTGGACGTTGCAGTGAGCCGAGATTGCACCGCTGCACTCTAGCCTGGGTGAAAGAGCGAGACTCCGTCTCAAAAATAAACAAACAAAAAAACCAACCAACCAACCTTCTGGTCTTGGTGGGCGGTAGTAGTAGCCCCAAGTTCTCAGAGATCTCAGTGCTGATCCGGGACGATGCCCGGGAGGGCAACGACTCCAAAGAGAAGCTGGTGCTGGAGTTCACCTTCACTAAGCCAGTGCTTTCTGTGCGCATGCGCCACGACAAGATCGTGATGGTGCTGAAGAACCGCATCTGTGTGTACTCCTTCCCAGACAATCCCCGAAAGCTGTTTGAGTTTGATACCTGGGACAACCCCAAGGGGCTCTGTGACCTCTGCCCCAGCCTGGAGAAGCAACTGTTAGTGTTCCTGGGACACAAGTGTGGGAGTCTGCAACTTGTGGACCTGGTGAGCACAAAGCCTGGCACCTCGTCTGCTCCATTCACCATCAATGCACACCAGAGTGACATAGCCTGTGTGTCTCTAAACCAGCCAGGGACTGTAGTGGCCTCAGCCTCCCAGAAGGGTACCCTTATTCACCTCTTTGACACACAATCCAAGGAGAAACTGGTAGAGCTGCGCCGAGGCACTGACCCTGCCACCGTCTACTGCATTAACTTCAGCCACGTCTCCTCCTTCCTCTGCGCTTCCAGTGATAAAGGCACCGTCCATATCTTTGCTCTCAAGGATATCCGCCTCAACTGCCGCTCCGCGCTGGCTCGCCGTGGGCAAGGGCCTATCATTGGGCAGTAGTACGTGGACCCTCAGTGGAGCCTGGCGAGCTTCACTGTGCCTGCTGAGTCAGCTTGCATCTGTGCCTTCTGTCCCAATACTTCCAAGAACGTCAACTGTGTCATTGCCATCTGCGTAGATGGGACCTTCCACAAATATGCCTTCACTCCTGATGGAAACTGCAACAGAGAGGCTTTTGACGCGTGCCTTGACATCTGTGATGATGATGACTTTTAAGGACCCTGGGGGCTGTGCTAGGGACCTGCAGTGGCAGACTGCAGAGCTGAGCCTTGGCAGTGGGGTATGCTTGGAAGCCACCAGCCAGCAAGCGTTAATGGGGCGGGTGCCCACTTTCCACTCAGCAGAGCTATGTCTAAATAAAGAGCTCACTTCCCCCCAGCACTTCTTGATGACTGTGTGCCCCAAGGGCTAGGCCAGAGACCTAGGAAGGCAGCGACCCCTTGGGATCCCTAACCTGGAGGAAATTGTCAGGGACCCAGAAGGAGTGCCCTAATCCAACCTGGGGATTTTTAAAAAGCTTCCTAGGAAGAGATGATTTCTGATGTGATGAATACAAATAAAAGACCCTTAATGGCAAACAACAACAACAACAACAACAGAAAAACAACAAAAAACAGACAAACATCAGGTACTGTTGGTAATTTACATGTGCCATCTCACCAAATTTTCATAACAACCCTATGAAGTCCATTTCACAGAGACGATAACTTGCTCGAAATCATGCAGTTAGCAGGATGGCTCAGAATCTCTATTCATAACCACTATACATACTGCCTTTGTTATGTTTCATGTTATCAGAAATGTTATCACTTTGGAATGTTATTTATCACAACAGACAAAACCTAATCAACAGACATCATCCTAACCTTCTAAAAGTCAATCTGAACAGTTTGACAAAATGAAAGCTTAATGTAGACTAAGACCCCATTGTACCCAACCTTGCATACTCAAGGTTGATGAGGTACTATTCCTGCTGTTCTCTAGTTACTTGGTGAGGCCATCACTAATCTCAGCAGATTCTGGGGGTTTGAAGGCAGTGACCACTTGAATCAAAAAATAAAATGTTAACTACAAGCAGAGCAAGTAACTGTATGATATTCCTTTTCCCCAGGACAAATGTTCCCACTATTTTCATTCTGATCCATCAACAATGTGATTAGACTTCCTGGTCCCACTGCAAACCAGAGATGGAACTAAGTTCTCAGTTTAAATTCTAAGGCCTTTCTTGAGAATAATAGCTAACACTGAGCATTTAACCAGGTTCTAGGCACTATATTCTGGATAAGAATTACCTCCATTTAATAAATGTGAAAACTGAGTCTTGTGAGATCTGCTCAGTTATAAAGATAGCATGTGGAAGAATTAAGATTTGAATCCAAGTCGTCTGACCGCAAAACATTTGCCCTTGCCAACCACACTACATTGCTCCCATAATGTGGATGGCAGGCATGACTGAATTGTGCTGAGCCCCGGGAATCAGTGAACATAGCTTTGGATTTGAGGCATGTGAGCCACAGTTGATGGCTGCCTTGAGACAATCCAGAAGCTGATTTATGGCAGTGATTCATAGTGGGTCCTTTAGAGCAGGAGTCCCCAACCCCAGGGTACTGGTCCGTGGCCTGCTAGGAACCAGGCCGCACAGCAGGACATGAGAGGCAGGTGAGTGAGCATTACTGCCTGAGTTCTGCCTCCTGTCAAATCAGTGGCAGCATTAGATTCTCATGGGAGCACGAGCCCTATTGTGAACTGGGCATGCAAGGGATCTAGGTTGTGTGCTCCTTATGAGAATCTAATGCCTCTGAAACCATTCGCCCCACCTCCCTGATCTGTGGAACTTGTCCCTGGTGCCAAAAAGGTTGGAGACTGTTGCTTTAGAGCCAGTATAGCATATTTTTAAGATACTATATTTTAGTATTATGCAATAAATAAATGAAAAATTTGCAATGAAGAGTTCTTGCTATGTTGCAGGTCAGGGATGATGATGATGATGGCGATGATGTTAGCTAACAACGATTGAATTCCTTGTGTCAAGCATTCTGTTAAGCACATTATATGCATAACCTCATTTAAACAGGAAAGAAAATCAACTGTCATTTGAGTGGTATCCTGTACTTGAGCCATTACTCAATCATCATTTGACTTCCTTCTTGGACTTAAAATAGTATATGGCATTGTTTCAGGCAAGATTTGTTGTTACTTAAAATTCTCATTTGAGGCAATCGTACCTGAATTTTGCAATGCATTTGGGCAATATTTGTATGAAGAAACCATGTGACAAAATGGGAACATGCACACACACATACAAAACAAACAACAAAAAATAAATAAAAATAAAGATTTCAGCCTTTTCAGGAGAATTGCTTAAACCCAGGATGCAGAGGTTGCAATGAGTCGAGATCATGCTACTGCACTCCAGCCTGGGTGAATCAGCGAGACTCTGTCTCAAAAACAATACGAAATTCGGCCTTTTGTATTATTTGAGTGTTTGGTTATGCTCTCATGGAATAACAAGATTATGAAGAATGGGAAGTCGGTTTATGGAGATCTAGTGAAATGCATGGCATGTGGGCTCTGAAATCAAATGGAGGTTCCAATCCCAACTATGTTACTTGGCAAGTTTGTGAACTCTTCTGAGCCTCCTTGACTAAAATGCAGATAATACCTGCCTCGTAGACTTCTTATAGGATTAAACAAAAACACTTAAAACAACCAGAAGAGATCTTAGCTCAAGATAGGGTCTCAACAGAAGTAATTGACTTCCAATCCTCAACCTTACTTTGGATTCTACCTGCCAAACTCTACAATGTTTACTGACTTCTCCTTCCTTCACCCTCTGTTCTAGGTCCCATTTTTACAGTTTTGTATTTTCTAATTACTTTTATTTACTCATTTATTTATTCAAAGGTATTTACTCAACAACTGCTATATATGAGGTACTAGAATAAGCACTGAGGAGACAATGGTAAGCGAAACCAAACAAAATTTCTGGTTATGGAGAGAGACAGGCATTAATCACACAAGAAGGAAGAAAGCTACAAACTGAGCCACATGCTTTGAAGGAAAAGATCACATCTCTAGACTGAAAAGTGAGGGAAGTGAAGTTGGGTGGGGCCTGAAGAGAATGAGCATGGTCTATAATAGGTGATGCTGGTGCTAGTGGACGTGGTGGTGATGGTGGAGTTGATGGTGGTGATGGAGGCAGTGGTGATGATGGAGGTTATGGTNATTTATTTATTCAAAGGTATTTACTCAACAACTGCTATATATGAGGTACTAGAATAAGCACTGAGGAGACAATGGTAAGCGAAACCAAACAAAATTTCTGGTTATGGAGAGAGACAGGCATTAATCACACAAGAAGGAAGAAAGCTACAAACTGAGCCACATGCTTTGAAGGAAAAGATCACATCTCTAGACTGAAAAGTGAGGGAAGTGAAGTTGGGTGGGGGCCTGAAGAGAATGAGCATGGTCTATAATAGGTGATGCTGGTGCTAGTGGACGTGGTGGTGATGGTGGAGTTGATGGTGGTGATGGAGGCAGTGGTGATGATGGAGGTGATGGTGATGAAAAGGTGGTGGTGCTGGTGGAGTTGGTGGTAATGGAGGTGGTGGTGATGGTGGAGTTGATGGTGATGATGGAGGTGGTGGTGATGGTGCAGTTGATGGTGATAAGGTGGTGGTGATGATGGAGTTGGTGATGATGGAGGTGGTGGTGATGGTGGAGTTGGTGGTGTTGATGGTGGAATTGATGGTGATGATAGAGGCGGTGGTGGAGTTGGTGGTGGTGATGGAGGTTGTGGTGGTGATGGTGGAGTTGATGGTGATAAGGTGGTGGTGATGTTGGAGTTGATGGTGATTATCGAGGTGGTGGTGATGGTGTGGTTGATGGTGATAAAGTGGTGGTGATGGTGGAGTTGATGGTGATGATGGAGGTGGTGGTGACGGTAGAGTTGATGATGGTGATGGAGGTAGTGGTGGTGGTAGAGTGGATGGTAATGATGGAGGTAGTGGTGATGGTGGAGTTGATGATGGTGATAATGTGATGGTGATGGTGGAGTTGATGGTAATGATGTGAGGTGGTGGTGATGGTAGAGTTGATGATGGTGATGAGGTAGTGGTGATGGTAGAGTTGATGGCAATGATATGGTGATGGTGAAGTTGATGGTGATGATAAGGTGGTGCTGATGGTGGAGTTGGTGGTGATGAAGGTGGTGGTGATGGTGGAGTTGATGATGGTGATGGAGGTGGTGATGATGGTGGAGTTGATGGCAATGATGTGGTGGTGGTGATGATAGTGGAGGTACTGGTGATGGTGAAGGGAATGTGGTAGAGAGTAGCATTCAAAACAGGGAATAGTATATTCAAAGAATCGGTAGAGGTGGAACCTCTGCATGTCTGAGAAGCTGAAAGACTAGTGTGGCTGGCATGTGGATGGTGAGAGAGAAGGAGCAGAGATCAAAAGGAAAGTAGAATCCACACCACAGACCCTGGAGGGCCTTGTAGAATATGTTAAGCATTTGAATCCTAATCCTAAGAACTAGATGCCACAGAAAAGCATAAACATGGGGTGAGGTGCGGTGATCAGATTTGCATTGTGAAAAGATCATTCTAATTCTTTATGGTCCAATAATGGTAGCTACTAGCTACACATGGCTACTGAACATTTGAAATATTGCTAGTTTTAGTAGAGATGTAAAATATTCACAGCATTTCAAAGACTTAGTATAAAAAATGTAAAATATCTCATTAATTTAAAAATATTAATTATATCTTGAAAAAATATTTCAGATTAAATGTAATTAAAATCAATTTAAAAATTATTTATAAAAACAATTACTAGGCCAGGCATGATGGCTCATGCCTCTAATCCTAGCACTTTGGGAAGCTGAAGTGGTAGGAGTGCTTGAACCCAGGAGTTTGAGACCAGACTGGGCAACATAGGGAGACCTTGTCTCCAATAAAACAAACGAAACAGTTAGCTGGATGTGGTGGTGCACACCTATGGTCCCAGCTATTCGGGAGGTTAAGGCAGGAGGATCACTCGAGCCCAGGAGGTCGAGACTGCAGTGAGCCATTATCATGCCATTGTACTCCAGTCTGGGTGGCAGAGAAAGACCCTGTCTCAAAAACAAACAAACAAAACCCATTTCTCCTACTCCCCAAAAACCAATTACCTGTTTCTTGTCAACCTTTTAAAATACAGCTATTAAAATTAAAATTGGGGTGGGCATGGTGGCTCACACCTATAATCCCAGCACTTTGGAAGACCAAGGCGGGTGGATCACTTGATGTCAGGAGTTTGAGACCAGCCTGGCCAACATGGTGAAAATACAAAACTTAGCCAGGCATGTTGGTGGGTGCCTGTAATCCCAGTTACTCTGGAGGCTGAGAGAGGAGATTTTCTTGAACTCAGGAGGTAGAGGTTGCAGTGAGCCAAAATCATGCCACTGCACTCCAGCCTGGGTGACAGAGTGAGACTCCATCTCAAAATAATTATAATAAAAAAATTAAAAATTGCATATGTGGCTCCCATTGTATTTGAACTAGATGATGCTACTCTAAGTGCAGTGTGGAGAAGGTGCTACAGAGAAGGCACAGTAGACGAGAACATTTAGGAAGTTGTTTTTGTACTCCAAGAAAGAGAGGAGGAGGTAGCTTGAACTAAGATGATAGCAGTGGGAATAAAAAGAGTTGGATGAATTCAAGGTAAAATCAGCAGGACTAAGAGCTGCAGCAGATGCATCTGGATGGATGGGGAGCTTCATGTTGAAATACAGAACACCAGAAATAAATCAGCCTTGATGATATGATTTGGCTCTGTGTCCTCATCCAAATCTCATCTTGAGGTATACTCCCATAATTCCCAGGTGTTGTGGGAGGGACCTGTTGGGAGATAATTTGAATCGTGGGGACAGTTTCCCCCATACTGTTCTCATGGTAGTGAATAAGTCTCATGAGATCTGATGGTTTTATAAGGGGTTTCTGCTTTTGTATCTTCCTCATTTTCTCTTGCCGCTACCATGTAAGAAGTGCCTTTCACCTCCTGCCATGATTCTGAGGCCTCCCCGGCCACGTGGAACTGTAAGTCCAATTAAACCTCTTTTTCTTTCCATTCTTGGGTATGTCTTTATTAGCAGTGTGAAAATAGACTAATATAGTAAATTGGTACCAGTAGAGTGGGGTGCTGCTGAAAAGACACCCAAAAATGTGGAAGCAACTTTGGAACTGGGTAACAGGCAGAGGTTGGAACAGTTTGGAGGCCTCAGAAGAAGACAGGAAAATGTGGGAAAGTTTGGGACTTCCTAGAGACTTGTTGAGTGGCTTTGACCAAAAGCATGATAGCAATATGTACAATAAAGTCTAGGCTGAGGTAGTCTCAGAGGGAGATGAGGAACTTGCTGGGAACTGGAGCAAAGGTGACTCTTGTTATGTTTTAGCAAAGAGACTGGTGGCATTTTTTCCCTGCCCTAGAGATTTGTGGAACTTTGAACTTGACAGAGATGATTTAGTGTATCTGGCAAAAGAAATTTCTAAGCAGCAAAGCATTTAAGAGGTGACTTGGGTGCTGCTAAAGGCATTCAGTTTCATAAGGGAAGCAGAGCAGAACATTTGCAGCCTGAAAATATGATAGAAAAGAAAAACCTGTTTTCTGAGGAGAAATACAAGCCACTACAGAAATTTGCATAAATAATGGGGAGCCGAATGTTAATCCCCAAGACAATAGGGAAAATGTCTCCAGAGGTCTTCACAGCAGCCCCTCCCATCACAGGCCCAGAGGCCTAAAAGTAAATGGTTTCGTGGGCCTGGTGCAGGGTCCCCATGCTGTGTGCAGTCTAAGGACTTGGTGCTCTCTGTCCCAGACACTCCAGCCATGACTTAAAGGAGCCAAGGTACAGGTTGGGCTGTTGCTTCAGAGGGTGGAAGCCCTAAGCCTTGGCAGCTTCCATGTGATGTTGAGCCTGTGGATGCACCGAAGTCAAGAATTGAGGTTTGAAGAACCTGCACCTACATTTCAGAAGATGTATGGAAATGCCTGGATGTCCAGGCAAAAGTTTGCAGCAGGTGCAGGGCCCAAATGGAGAACCTCTGCTAGGGCAGTGCAGAAGGGAAATGTGGGGTTGGAGTCCCGACACAGAGTCTCTACTGGGACACTGCCTAGTGGAGCTGTGAGAAGAGGGCCATTGTCCTTCAGACCCCAAAATGGTATATCTGCCAACAGCTTGCACCATGCAACTGGAAAAGCCACAGACATTCAACACCAGGCCATAAAAGCAGCCAGGAGGGGAGCCATGCCCTGCAAAGCCACAGGGGCAGAGCTGCCTGAATCCATGGGAACACCCCTGTTGCATCAGCGTGACCCAGAGGTGAGACATGGCATCAAAGGATACCATTTTGGAGCTTCAAGATTTGACTGTCCTGCTGGATTTCAGACCAGACTTGCAAGGGGCCAGTAGCCCTTTTCTTTTGACCAATTTATCCCATTTGGAATGGCTGTATTTACCCAATGCCTCTATCTCCATTGTATCTAGGAAGTAACTAACTTGCTTCTGATTTTACAGGCTCATAGGTGGAAGGGACTTGCCTTGTTTCAGATAAGACTTTGGACTGTGGACTTTTGAGTTAATGCTGAAATGAGTTAAGACTTTGGGGAACTGTTAGTTTTGAAATGTGAGGACATGAGATTTTGAGAGGCCAGGGGCAGAATGATATGGTTTGACTCTGTGTCCCCACCCAAATCTTATCTTGAATTGTACTCTCATAATTCCCACATTATGGGAGGGACCTGGTGGGAGATAATTTGAATCATAGGGACAGTTTCCCCCATACTGTTCTACGTGGTAGTGAATAAGTCTCATGAGATCTGATGGTTTTATCAGGGGTTTCTGCTTTTGCATCTTCCTCATTTCCTCTTGCTGCCACCATGTAAGAAATGCCTTTCACCTCCTGCCATGATTCTGAGGCCTCCCTAGCCATGTGGAACTGTAAGTCCAATTGAACCTCTTTTCTTTCCAGTCTCAGGTATGTCTTTATCAGCAGTGTGAAAAGGACTAATACACCTGGCAA
>NW_016805059.1:4566538-4633309 GCF_001698545.2 Rhinopithecus bieti | reverse complement strand
GTGGTAGTGAATAAGTCTCATGAGATCTGATGGTTTTATCAGGGGTTTCTGCTTTTGCATCTTCCTCATTTCCTCTTGCTGCCACCATGTAAGAAATGCCTTTCACCTCCTGCCATGATTCTGAGGCCTCCCTAGCCATGTGGAACTGTAAGTCCAATTGAACCTCTTTTCTTTCCAGTCTCAGGTATGTCTTTATCAGCAGTGTGAAAAGGACTAATACACCTGGCAAAAAATATTTTTTTTTTTTTTTTTTGAGACGGAGTCTTGCTCTGTGGCCCAAGCTGGAGTGCAGTGGCCGGATCTCAGCTCACTGCAAGCTCCGCCTCCCGGGTTCACGCCATTCTCCTGCCTCAGCCTCCCGAGTAGCTGGGACTACAGGCACCCGCCACCTCGCCCGGCTAGTTTTTTGTACTTTTAGTAGAGACGGGGTTTCACCGTGTTAGCCAGGATGGTCTCGATCTCCTGACCTCGTGATCCGCCCGTCTCAGCCTCCCAAAGTGCTGGGATTACAGGCTTGAGCCACCGCGCCCGGCCAGCAAAAAATATTTTGAGCTCAGATTGGGACATATTGAATGTGCATGCTCTGAGACACCCAAGCAGACAAATGTCTCAAGTAGGCAGTTGCCTATCTAGATCTGGAGCTCAGGTGAGATATTTGGGCAAGAGATTTAAATTGGAAAGTTATTGGGTTATGGACAGCATAAATGAGATTCATTAAGAAGAAAGCAGCCCGTGAGAAGTGGCCTCAGACCTAGACTTGGGAAATGGGGCAGGGAAGGATAACCTTGAAAAAGAGGGTTTAAAGGAAAGACTAAGTATATGGGCTCATACAAGCAAAAGGAGAGAATGTTTAAGAAAGGAATGGCCAGCTGGGTGCAGTGGTTCACACCTGTAATCTCAGCACTTTGGGAGGCCAAGGGCAGTGAATCACCTGAGGTCAGGAGTTCCAGACCAGCCTGGCCAACATGGTGAAACCCCATCTTTCCTAAAAATACAAAAAATTAGCCAGGTGTGGTGGTGCGTGCTTGTAATCCCAGTTACTTGGGAGGCTGAGGTAGGAGAATTGCTTGAACCTGGGAGGTGAAGGTTGCAATGAGCCGATGAGCCAATCAGCTTGGATGACACAGCAAGACTTTGTCTCAAAAAAAAAAAAAAAGAAAAGAAAAAAAGAAAAATAAAGGAGTGGCTAATCACATCTGCTCTGAGAGGTTAAATAACACCAGGACCAAAAGTTGTCTGGGGGAGTGAGCAATGCAGTGGTCCCTGGTAACCTTTGCAAGTGCTGTTTGGATGGAGTGATGGGGTGGAAGCCAGACTGGAATAGAGGGAAGACTGGGTAAAAGGAGAGGAGATAGAGACAGTAGGTACAGAAAACTCTTTAAAGGTGTTGGGCTGTGAAGTGGAGAGAGAGAGAAAGAGAGAAGCTTGAAAGAGACCAAAAAGATTTTTTGCTTGTTGTTCATTTTAAAAATAAATATGGAAAACTTGAGCATGTGTGAATATTGGTAGGAATGGTCTGGATAAGATGGAATAGTAGAACACAAGAGAAAAGGGAGGGATAATAAGCAGAGCATCTAGATAACATCTACATAGGACAAGTGGGTACCAAGGATCCTCTGAGGTCCCCTCTTTTACTGTGGTAGGAGGGTGGAGGGGGTGTGTGGGTAGAAGTTCAGGTCTGGGAAGTTAGAATTTCTCTAGATGGCTTTAATTTTCTCTGTGAAATAAGCAATAAAGTCATTCCTGGAAAGGGTATGAGGAGGCAGAGGCTGCTAGTGGCTGGACAAGAGTGTAGTAAACTTGAGAAAGCATTGCAGGAATTGCAAGAGAGCTGGCTCAAGAAGTGCAGTAAAGTGCCTGGTCTCCTCTAAGAAGGCAGGTCACAGGGTTCTTTTAGGTTGGGGGTTTTGTCATATAGGGACATAAGGAAAAGAGACAGTGGTGGCTCCAGAATTTCAATTTGGTAGAGCTTTAGAAGAAACAATCTGATTGGGGATAGGAGGGCTTGAAGTGTCTTGTACAGTATTTTACGTTAGGTATATTAAGAAAACATCAATTGTTCATATAGAAGAACAGGGAAGAGGCAGGAAAATTGAGAATGAGGTAAAGCCCTCTCCTGTAATCTTGTGTTCTCCAACACCACTGGAAAGAGGGTTTCTGGTTTTGGCAAAGGTGATATGGAGATTCTGAAGCCCGGGAGCTCTTCCAAAAGTGAGTAGGAAGGGCTGTGCACTGTCTGAACTTCCCTGAAGTAGTTCATTCCAGCATACCTGGCAGCTGGCATTCATGTTCAGACCATCTGGTGGCAACACTCACGATGGTTTTTTTCCCTATAAAAGGGGGTCAGATATCTCTTTTGCAATTAGCAATTTGGGGGCCAAGTATGACTCCCTATAGTATGCTATGAGAATGGGAAACCCAGGGATCTGCTGATTCTTCTGCTGTGAGCTCTAACTTGAACCAAGTGTTTGTCTGAGAAGAATGGAGGTAACAAATGGATTGGAGAGAGGAGGGATCAGTGGACTCTGATCAAGATGTAGGAAGTTTGAATGAGTCGTTTTGAAGGCTGGTTAACTGTAGGTAATGACAAAGTCCAGGGCGTGGCTGAAGTGGCATAGAGGAGAAGATCCCTGCAGAGGAGGAGGTAAAGGAACTGAGCAGCCAGGGTGTTGGGTAGGTAATCTTTGGGAACATTGAAGGCATTGGGTCTCCTGGAAGATCTTGAGAAGAAGAAGACTCTGAGCAGCTCCTAAAGTCTTCAGAAAGTAAGAGGAGTAACTAGGAGGTCAGCAGATGGTGACATAGGTTGAAGGGCATGAGGACAATGTGGTGCAATGGCATGAGACCAGAGCCTCATGGGAACTGGTTTTCTTACACCATGTTGCTCAGGCTGGTCTGAAACTCTTGGCCTCAAGTGATCTGCCCAGATGGGCCTCCCAAAGTGCTAGGATTACAGGTCTAAGCCACCACACCTGGCCTATTTTTAGTTAATTTTTTTTTTCTAAGACAGAGTCTGGCTCTGTAACCCAGGCTGGAGTGCAGTGGCATGATCTTTGCTAACTGCAACCTCTGTCTCCTGGGTTCACGCGATTCTCCTGCCTCAGCCTCCTGAGTAGCTGGGAATACAGGCACCTGCCACCATGGCTGGTTAATTTTTGTATTTTCGGTAGAGATGGGGTTTTACCATGTTGGCCAGGCTGGTCTGGAACTCCTGATCTCAGGCGATCCACCCACCTCGGCCTCCCAAAGTGCTGCGATTACACACGTGAGCCACTGAGCCTGGCTATTTTGAGTTTTTAAAGGAACCTCCATACTGTTTTCCATAGTGGCTGTATTAATTTACATTCCTGCCAACAGTGTACAATGGTTCCCTTTTCTCCACATTCTTACCAGCTCTGATATTCTGTCTTTTTGATAAAAGGCATTCTGACTGGGTGAGATGGTATCTCATCGTGGTTTTGATTTGCATTTCTCTGATGATTCATGATATTGAACATTTTTTCCTATACCCATTGGCCATTTGTATATTTTCTTTTAGGAAACATCTACTCATATCTTTTTTCCCATATTTTAATCAGGCTTTTTTTGTTTGTTTGTTTGTTTGCTATGGAGTTGTTTGAGCTCCTTATGTATGCTGGTTATTAATCCCTTGTCAATGGATAGTTTGCAAATATTTTCTTTCATTCTGTGAGTTGTCTCTTTACTTGGTTGTTTTTCTTGCTGTGTGTAAGTTTTTTAGCTTGATGAAGTTCCATTTGTTTATTTTTGCTTTGATTCTCTGTACTTTTGAGATCTTATGTAAAAATTCTTTGCCCAGACCAATGTTCTAGAGTGGTCCCTAAAGGTTTCTTCTAGAACTTTCATAGCTTCAGGTCTTAGACATAAGTCTTTAATCCATTTTTATTTGATTGCTGTATATGGTAAGAGATAGGAGTTTAGTTTCATTCTTCTGCATATGGATATCCAGTTGTCTCAGCACCATTTATTGAAGAGACTGTGCACTCCCCGTTGTATGCTCTGGTGCCTTTGTCAAAAATTAGTTGGCTGTAAATGTGTGTATTTATAGCTGGGTTCTCCATGCTGTTCCATTGGTCTGTGTGTCTTTTTTTAAATGCCAATATCATGCTGATTTTGTTACTATGGCTTTGTAGTATATTTTGAAGCCAGATAGAGCTATGCCTTTGGCTTCATTCTTTTTGCTCAGGACTGCCTTGGCTATTCAGAGTCTTTTGTGGTTCCATATAAATTTTAGGATTGTTTTTCTATTTTTGTGAAGAATGTCATTAGTCTTTTCATAGGGATTGCACTGAATCTATAAATTGTTTTGGGTAGTATTGTCATTTTAACAATATTAATTCTTTCAATACATGAGCGTGAAATATCTTTCCATTTTTTGGTGTGTGTTCTCTTTAACTTCTTTTCCAGTATGTTATGATTTTTCTTGTATGGATAAATGAAATTGCTTTCTTTATTTCTTTTTCAGATAGATTGTTCACTGTTAGTATATATAAATGCTACCGATTTTTTTTTTTTTTTTTGGAGACAGGGTCTGGTATGGAGGGCAGTGGTGTGATCTCAGTTCACTGCAACCTCCACCTCTAGGGCTCAAGTGATCCTCTCACTTCAGCCTCCCAAGTAACTGCAGGTGCATACCACCATTGCAAGGTAATTTTTATATTTTTTTGGTAGAGACAGGGTTTCACCATGTTGCCCAGGCTGGTTTTGAACTCCTGAGCTCAAGCCATTTGCCTGCCTCTGCCTCCCAAAGTGCTGGGATTATGAAGTGAGCTACCGTGCTCAGCACTACTGCTTTTTTTATTTTGTATCCTACAGTTTTACTGAATTTGTTCATTAGTTCTAATAGCTTTGTGTGCGTGTGTGTGTGTGTTTAGTTTTTCCTAAATATAAGATCATGTTATCTGTGTACAAGCCAGATTTGATTTCTTCCTTTCCAACTTGGGTGCCCTTGATTTCTTCCTCTTGCCTAAATTCTCTCACCAGTACTTCCAGTATTATGTTGAATAAAAGCTGTCAAAGTGGGTATCTGTGTCTTGTTCCAGGTCTTAGAGAGAAGACTTTCCATTTTCCCCCATTCAGTATGATATTGGCTGTGGGTTTGTCATATATGGTGAGTTATATTCCTTCTATACCTAGTTCATTGAAGCTTTTTTATCATAAAATGATGTTGAATTTTATCAAATGCTTTTTCAGCATCTATTAAAAAGATCATATGGTTTTCGTTCTTGGTTCTGTTAATGTGACAAATCACATATATTGATTTGCTTACGTTGAAACATTCTTGCATCCCTTGGACAAATCCCACTTGATCATAGTGAATGATCTTTTTAATGTGCTGTTGGATTCAGTTCGCTAGTATTTTGTTGAGGATTTTTGTGTCTATGTTCATCAGTGATATTGGCCTGTAGATTTTGTTGCTGTTGTTGTGTCCTTCTCTGGTTTGGGCCTCAGGACAATGCTGGTTTTGTAGAATAAGTTTGGAAGAATTCCCTCCTCACCAATGGTTTTTGAAGACTTTGACTAGAATTAGTATTAGTTCTTTAAATATTTGGTAGAATTTAGCAGTGAAGCCATCAGGTCCTGGGGTTTTCTTTGAGAGAAACTTTTTATTGTGACTTTGGTCTCATTACTTGTTATTGGTTTATTGAGATTTTCTATTTATTCACAATTCAGTCTTGGTAGGTTGCATGTGTCTAGGAATTTACCCATTTCTTCTAGGTTTTTCAGTTTGTTGGTGTATAATTGTTCATGCTAGTCTGTAATGATTCTTTGTATTCTGTGATATCAGTTGTAATGTCCCCCTTTCCATTTCTAATTTTATTTATTTATTTCTTCTTTTTTCTTAGTCTAGCTAAAGGTTTGTTGACTTGATCTTTCAAAAGCCAACTTTTTTTTTTTTTGTTGGTCTTCTATATGGTTTTTTTTAGTCTCAATATCATTTATTTCTGCTATGATCTTTATTATTTCTTTCCTTCTATTAATTTTTGGTTAGTATGATGGTTAATACTGAGTGTCAACTTGATTGGATTGAAGGATGCAAAATATTGATCCTGGGTGTGTCATGAGGGTGTTGCTAAAAGAGATGAACATTCGAGTCAGTGGACTGGGAAAGGCAGACCCATCCTTAATCTGGGTGGGCATAATCTAATCAGCTGCCAGTGGGCTAGAATATAAGCAGGCAGAAAAATGTGAAAAAGAGAGACTGGCCTAGCCTCCCAGCCTACATCTTTCTCCTGTGCTGGATGCTTCCTGCCCTCTAACATTGCACTCCAAGTTCTTCAGTTTTGGAACTCAGACTGGGTCTCCTTGCTTCTCAGCCTACAGACAGCCTATTGTGGGACCTTGTGATCATGTGGGTTAAAACTTAAAAAACTTCCCATCATATATACATACATATTTTAAATATATATATGTGTGCATATATATACAAATATTCCATTAGTACTGTCCCTCTAGAGAACCCTAATACAGTTGGTTCTTGCTTTTCTAGTTCCTTGAAGTGCATCATTAGGTAAATTTATTTGATGTATATTTACTTTCTTGATGTAGACATTTATTGCTATAAACCTCCTTCCTAGTATTGCTTTTGCTGTGTCTTATAGATTTGGATTTGTTATGTTTCCATTTTCATTTGTTTCAAGAAATTTTAATTTTTTCTTCTTAAGTTCTTCATTGTCATTCAGGAGCATGTTTCATTTTTATGTGTATGTGTAGTTTCCAATATTCCTCTTGTTATTGACTTCTAGCTTTATTCCATCGTGGTCAAAAACAACACTTGATATGATTTCTCCTTTTTTGAGTTTGTTGAGACTTGTTTTGTGGGCTAAAATATGGTAGACTCTGGAGAATGTTCCATGTACTGATTCAAAAGAATGTATACTCTGCAGCAGTTGGGTGAAATGCTCTGCAAATGTCAGTTAGGTCTATTTGGTCTAATGTGTAGTTTAATTCTGATGTTTCCTTGTTGATTTGCTGCCTGCATGACTTGTCTATTGAAGTCCCTTACTATTACTGAATTGCAGTCTATCTCTCCCTTGAGCTCCATTAGTATTTGCCTTATATACTTTGGTGCTCTGGTATTGGGTGCATAGATATTTATAATTGCTATAGCCTCTTGCCAAATTGACCCCTCTATTATTATATAGTGTCCTTATTTGTCTCTTTTTATAGTTTTTTACTTTATTTTATCTAAGTATAGCTACTCCTGGTTTTTTTTTTTTTCTTTTTTAGTTTTTACTTACATGGAATATCATTTTTCATCACTTCACTTTCAGTTTATGTGAGTCTTTATAGATGAGGTGGAATTCTTATAGTTGGATCTTGTTTCATTATCCAGTCATTTTATGTCTTTTAATTGAAGAATTAAATCCATTTACATTTAGTGTTATTATTGATAAGGGCTTACTACTGCTATTTTGCTGCGTGTGTTCTCCTTTTTAAACTCCTTTCTTACTGTCTTCCTTTGTGGTTAAGTGATTGTTTTGGTAGTATGTTTTAATTTGTTGCTTTTTATTTTTAGTGTATCTATTACAGGTTTTTGCATTGTGATCACCATGAGGCTTACAAAAAATGTTTTATAGATATAACAAGTTATTTTAAAGGGATGACAATTTATCTTAGATCAGAAAAAAAGAATAGAAACAGAGAACAAACTAAAGAAATCCTTCTATACTTTAACTCCAATACCCACCACATTTTGACCTTTCTTTTCTCAATTTACATGTTTTTATATTGCCTATCTCTAAATAGGTCACTATAGCTATTATTGTTTTTCATATACTTGCCTTATAGGTTTCCTACTAGAGTTTTGAGTGGATTGCATACCATAATTATAGCACTGGAGTATTCTAGGGTTGTCTTTGTACGAGTGGGTTTTATACTGTCAAATGTTTTCTTTTTGCATGTTATTGGTTTTTTTTCTTTCAAATTGAAGAACTCCCTTTAGCATTTCTTGTAAGACAGGTCTGGTGGTTGTGAATTCTCTTAGCTTTTGTTTGTCTGGGAAGAGTTAATTTCTCTTTCATATTTGAAGAATAGCTTTTCCAAATATAGTATTCTTGGGTGGCAGGGTTTTTTCAGAACATTGAAAATGTTGTTGCACACCCTCCTGGCCTGTATGGTTTTCGTTGATAAGTCTGTTGCCAGATGAATTGGAGTTTCTTTATATGTTACTTGCTTCTTTTCTCTTGCTGCTTTTAGGATCCTCTCTTTATCCTTGACGTTTGGGAGTTTGATTATTTTATGCTTCGATGTAGTCTTATTTGGGATGAATCTGTTTGGTATTCTCTGACCTTCCTCTACATGGATATTTCTATCTTTCTCAATTTTTGGAAAGCTTTCTGTTACTATTTATTTGAATACGCTTTCCATCCCTTGCTCTTGCTCAACTACCTCTTGAACAACAATACATTTTAGATTTGCTCATTTCCATGTTTTTTAGGTAATCTTTATTCCTGTTCAATCTTTTTTCTCTTTTGACTGTGTGATACTGAATAGCCTATCTTCAAGCCAACTGATTCTTTCCTTTGCTTGATCTATTCTGCTGTTGAGAGCCTCTAATAAATTTTTCATTTCAGCAAACATATTTCTCAGTTCCAAGATTTCTGTTTGATTTTTTTATATTATTATTATACTTTAAGTTCTAGGGTACATGGGCATAACATGCAGGTTTGTTACATATGTATACTTGTGCCATGTTGGTGTGCTGCACCCATCAACTCGTCAGCACCCATCAATTCATCATTTATATCAGGTATAACTCCCACTGCAATCCCTCTCCCCTCCCCGCTCCCCATGATAGGCCCCGGTGTGTGATGTTCCCCTTCCCGAGTCCAAGTGATGTCATTGTTCAGTTCCCACCTATGAGTGAGAACATGCGGTGTTTGGTTTTCTGTTCTTGTGATAGTTTGCTAAGAATGATGGTTTCCAGCTGCATCCATGTCCCTACAAAGGACGCAAACTCATCCTTTTTTATGGCTGCATAATATTTCATGGTGTATATGTGCCACATTTTCTTTTTTCTTTTTTTATTTTCTTTTTTTCTTTTTTTCTTTTTATTTTTTACCCATCAATTCATCATTTATATCAGGTATAACTCCCACTGCAATCCCTCTCCCCTCCCCCCTCCCCATGATAGGCCCCGGTGTGATGTTCCCCTTCCCGAGTCCAAGTGATGCTCATTGTTCAGTTCCCCACCTATGAGTGAGAACATTGCGGTGTTTGTTTCTGTTTTTTGTGATAGTTGCTAAGAATGATGGGTTTCAGGCTGCATCCATGTCCTAACAAAGGATGCAAACTCATCCTTTTTTTATGGCTGCATAATATTCCATGGTGTATGTGCCACATTTTCTTAATCCAGTCTGTCATCAGATGGACATTTGGTTTTGATTCCAAGTCTTTGCTATTTGTGAATAGCTGCCGCAAATTTAAAACATGCGAGTGCATGTGTTCTTTATAGCAGTATGATTTATAATCCTTTGGGTATATACCCAGGTTAGTGGGATGGCTTGGTCATATGGTACATCTTAGTTCTAGATCCTTGAGGATATGCCATTACTGTTTTCCATAATGGTTGAAACTTTTTTTAAAAGTTTGTACATCCCACCAACAGTGTAAAAGTGTTACCTATTTCTCCACATCCTCTCCAGCACCTGTTGTTTCCTGACTTTTTAATTTTTTGATTGCCATTCAACTGGTGTGAGATGGATCTCATTGTGGTTTTGATTTGCATCTTCTCTGATGGCGAGTGATGATGAGCATTTTTTCATGTGTCTGTTGGCTGTATGAATTCTTCTTTTGAGAAATGTCTTGTTCATATCCTTTGCCACTTTTTGATGGGTTGTTGTTTTTTTTCTTGTAAATTTGTTTGAGCTTCTTTGTAGATTCTGGATTATTAGCCCTTTGTCAGATGAGGTAGATTGCAAAATTTCTCCCATTCTGTAGATTGCCTGTTCACTCTGATGGTAGTTTCTTTGCTTGTGAGAAGCTCTTTAGTTTAATTAGATCCCCATTGTCAATTTTGGCTTTTGCTGCCGTTGCTTTTGGTGTTTTAGACATGAAGTCCTTGCCCATGCCTATGTCCTGAATGGTACTACCTGATTTTTAAAATTATTATTTCAGTCTCTTTTTTAAATTTCTCTGATAAATTTCTGAATCGCTTTTCTGTGTTATCCTGAAGACCACTGTGTTTCCTTAAAATTGCTATTTTGAATTATTTGTCAGAGAGGTCGTGTATCGCCATCTTCTTAGGGCCTGTTACAGGTATCTTGCTTTGTCCAGTTAGGGAGGTTTTGGTTCCCTATTTGCTGTTGCTTTTTGTGGATATACATCTATGTCTTTGCATTGAAGGATTTGTTATTTATTCCAGTCTTTTCTGGCTTGTTTTGGTTTTTACTTGGTATATTTGCCTAGAGATTCCTTGTAATTTACTTGTTAATTTCTTGTTTCCCCCACCACTAAGTTGTTGCCTCCTTTTTGATGCTAGAGGATGCCTTAAGCACAGGTTTGCCTCAGCTCTAGCAAAGAATCAGAGTGCTGCGAGTCCCAAATGGAAGAAGTCCCAGTGGGGATATCTTGCCAGTGTGGGAAGGCTGGCTAGAGGTTCATGCCCAAGGGACCTGTAGAAAGTACTTCCTACAGTTGGTGCTGCTCAACAGTCACTCTGATTTGGCATCTCCTTAGGCTTAATTACAGAACAGAGTTTCCTGGGCTAGGCAAGGTAGTCCCACCTCTCACCTTGTCTTTTGCTGTTTGCAGGGATATTTCTCTCTTCAGGCACTTGTGATGTTTTCTGTGGGTTGAGGCAGGTACAGTTCTCCTGCTAGGGAACTCAAGGTGATGGGGAAGCTGATTGTCTACCTCTATCTCACTTTTTCCAGGGTAGAAACTGTGAGTTGGGAGGAATTTTTCCCATGCTTCATGGCAGGCAGACTGTGGGGAGGGGCATCGTGGATGTAGAAATCTGATTCTCTTAATCTATTCCAGGTTTTTTCACTTGTCTGTGGCCCCTGGAACTGACTCATCCTCATATTTGAGTTCTGGGATATTGCTGGTGATAATCTCTGTACTGTCTATTTGTTTTGAGTTTTCTGTGGACAGGAAAATGAAGCCAGTATGCCACCATTTTGGAACTGAAATTCTCCAAAGTATACGTTTTAAGTTGCTATGATAAGCGACTCTTATAGGCCAAATTCTTTTAAACATGACAAGGCTTAAAAATCAAGTATCCACAGATTATTTAACACAAAATATTAATATAAATACTAATTATACATCTTCCAGAGGTTGCACCTAGAAACTTTTTGGAGTGAATAAGACTGTCCATATAATTGCCCAATAGGACAGCAACCTTGCAGGCTTTGAAAGATTCTTATGCACCAATAGGAAATGATTACATCATTGTATGTAATTTGGGGAATTCTTTCTTAGATACTTAGCAAGTGATATTGAGTGAGAAGCTGACAGGACTCTTGTCTATGACCCTGACCAGTCCACACTGAGCTCTAGTTATACTTAATAATAGGAACTGAATGAAAAGAAAACAGTGGTTACACAGCTTGCTCCCAACTTTGAATCATATCATGACTCATTGTTTTTCCATCTACATGGAAGTTGGCAACCCCTACACAGACTGGCATACCACAGAGAGAGAGAGAGACAGAGAGAGACAGACACGTGGAGTCTTGCTATGTCTTGCCCAGGCTGGAGTGCAGTGGTGCGATCTCAGCTCACTGCAGCCTCTGCCTCTCGGGTTCAAGCGATTCTCCTGTCTAAGCCTCCCAAGTAGCTGGGAACACAGGCCTGCACCACAATACCCAGCTAATTTCATATTTTTAGTAGAGATGGGGTTTCACCATGTTGGCCAGGCTGGTTTCAAACTCCTGATCTCAGGTGATCCACCTGCCTCGGCTTCCCAAAGTGTTCGGATTAAGGTGTGAGCCAGGCTAAGATACTTTAACACATTTTCAAGGTGCTCCAAATAAGTTAGAACTTGATAAAATTCTGCTTTCTTTTCATATTCTTCTCTGAAGTGGTCTGAAAGGCCATATAACCCTTATAGATATTAAAATGATACCAGTCACTCATGGTTTTGCTTGACTACGTGGGTGAAAATAGTGCACTATATTTCTTCATTCCCATCTTTAAATGAAGTCAGCTCTTGTGCGGTGGAGGCAAGATGTCAGTCAAGGGGCCTGGTCTAGGCTTCTCTCCCCTGAAGTCTTGTCTCTGCAATGGCCACTTCAGATGTTTATACTCCATTCCTCCAGGCCTAGCCCATATTCTGAAAAGGCAAGGCAATCCACCACTCAACAAGTATTCATTGAGTGCCTGCCATGTTCTTAGTGATGAGAATAGTTCAGTGCATAAAAGAAAACAAAATCCCCGCCCCCATGGGATTTACATCCAGTCACACTTAGCAGACGTGTGTGAATCTGGAAGGACCTTTTCTATAGCCTGATAGAATTCTTACAACAGGTGAAAACTACTTGCCTTGTCTTCGGGAGTCTTGTGCATTTGGATCTATCCCTTAACAACTAACCTTGTCTATCATCCTTACAGTCTGGCCCTTTACTTCTGGGAGGGATAGTCCATCAGAGACTTGAGGAAAAGTTTCTTTCTCTCTTTCTTTTTCCATTTTTCCAAATTTAAATTCATGAAATATATACAAGTTCTCTAAATTAAAAACAACAGGATATTTTACCGACTTTCTGTTCTGAACTAACTTAAAATTTATGTTTCTAATCCCCAGACATATGAACTAAAAAGCCTGAAATAAATATAGATCAGTCATGTGAGCTGACATATGAAGCAGTCAGCTTTACTCTGAGGGGTTTTGGTTGATCTTTCAAGTTTCTAAAAGTATTTGGAAGTGGAAAACACTGTTCTTCATATGAAATAAAAGGAAGAAAAAAGGACCTTACAGTCAGACTCATTGTCAAAAAACTAATATTAAGATAAGCTGAAGCAAGCAAATAAGAGAATTTGCAAATCACATGTTGGAGGTAAAGCTGGAAGCCTGTGCAGTTCAGCAAAATGGAAGATGAGATGGCTGAGATCCCATGAACAGACCAGGCCCAATAGAAACTATAATAACAACAGAGCTCAGTTACAGGAATTTTTGATGATGACAGAATTTTAAAGATATGCTTCTTCCTTTGTATTGACTAAAGATCTTCAGGTTGAAAGTGTCAAGATCTGCTTAATAGAAGATCCTCTGTTGCAATATTCAAAATCATCAGGATACTTAGATCTCAGTGAAAAATTGATGGTTGAAGAATAACTGAAGTATTCAGTCCATAAGGAAGCCTGAAGCTCCCTACACACCTTGAATTTCATGCTAAATAATCTACAAGTTCTGGAAAATGCTGCTTACTCTAGAAAAACTGACTAACCTTGATCTTGGTCAGCATATACTTGGTTCTTTACATATCACTTATCAATGTTCAGAAAGGGAAGAATACTTGAATTTATCCAATACAAAAATTCACAATTTAACCAACTGTTTCCCAGATATGAGGCTTACTAGATGTGAGCATTATAAACTTTTATTTAGCTGCAACTTAAAGAACTTTACATTTTCAGATACGTGTTGAAGACTCTGCCAGATGCTTTCTCCCTCTTTGAGAAGAAGCAGGAAAAGAAAACTTTCTCTAAAGGGCAACCTGACTCTTTTCACACACTGAAGACTTTGGAAGCTGGTGGCAACAACTTCATTTGCTCCTGAGAATTCTTCTCCTTCACTCAGGAGCAGCAAGCGCTGGCCAAAATTCTTATCAGTTGGCCAGAAAACTACCTGTGTGACTCTCCATCCCATGTGCATGCCAACAGGTTCATGACGTCTGTCTCTTGGTGTTGGAGTGCCATAGGGTGGCACTGGTGTCTGGCATGTGCTGTGCCCTGTTCCTGCTGATCCTGCTCATGGGGGTTCTGTGCCACCGTTTCCAAGGCCTGTGGTACATGAAAATGATGTGGGCCTGGACCCAAAAGGAAGCTCAGGAAAGCTCACAGCAGGGACATCTGCTATGATGCATTTGTTTCTTATAGTGAGCGGGATGCCTACTGGGTGGAGAACCTTATGGTCCAGGAGTTGGAGAACTTCAATCCCTCATTCAAGTTGTGTCTTCATAAGTGGGACTTCATTCCCGGCAAGTGGATCATTGACAATATCATTGACTCCACTGAAAAGAGTCACAAAATTTTGTGTTTTCTGAAAACTTTGTGAAGAGTGAGTGGTGCAAGTATGAACTGGACTTCTCCCATTTCTGTCTTTTTGATGAGAACAATGATATTGCCATTCTCCTTCTTCTGGAGCCCATTGAGAAGCCATTTGCCTTAGTCAATCTGGGCTGCTATAGCACAATGCCAATAGCGGGTAGTTATAGATAACAGAAATTCATTTCTTACAATCTAGAGGCCTGGCAAAGGTCCAAATGCCAATAGTCTGGGTAGTTTATAGATAACAGAAATTCATTTCTTACAGATCTAGAGGCTGGCAAGTCCAAGATCAAGGTGTTGGCAGATTTGGTATCTGGTGATGAATTCTTCCAGGCTCAAAGATAGCTGTCTTCTCACTGTGTTCTTACGTGGTGGAAGGGGTGAGGGAGCTGTCTGAAGTTTCTTTTGTAAGGGAACTAATGCTGTTCAGGAAGCTTCTGCCCTCATGACCTAATCACCCACCAAAGGGCCCACCTCCAGTACCTCACATTGGGGGTTAGGATTTCAATAGCTGAATTTCAGGAGGACACAGGCCTTCAGTCTATGGCTAGGATCATTCCCCAGCACTTCCGTTAAGCTTCAGAAGATAATTAACACCTAGACCTGCCTGGAATGGCCACTAATGAAGCTCAGCAGGAAGGGTTTTAGTTAAAGAAAATTCTAGTTTTAAAAGGGAGATATATACAACATGAAATATTCTCAGTTTTCAGAACTAGGTTCTATGTTAACTTAGAAGTTTACTACTATTATTTTGCATAGGCAGTATTTTGAAATGTCTTCAAAATTACAGACATATTGACATCTGTTCAGAGTAAAAAAATTCTGAAGAATGTATGTTCATGTATAAAGATCTGTAAAATAATGCAGGATTTCTGACATATTTTCATTAAGTGGTTTTTGGTGGATGAGTTTGTTATTATTTTATTTGACAATTACAAAATACTTTATGTGAAAAAGACGTAGACTGTGTGTTTTGTTTTGTTTTTTCGAAACAGGGCCTCACTGTTATCTCCCAGCCTCAACCACCTGGACTCAAATAATCCTCCCACCTCAGCCTCCTGAGTAGCTGGGGCTACAGGCGCAAACCACCATGCCTGGCTAATTTTTGAATTTTTGTAGAGATGGAGTCTCCCTATTTTGGCCAGGCTGGTCTCAAACTCCTGGACTCAAGTGATCCTCCTGCCTTGGGTTCTCAAAGTGCTGGGATTACAGGTGTGAACCACCATGTTTGCCTTGTGTTTTTGGATAACTTTTGGATAACAGTTTAGGATTTCAGTTAGATGCTCAAAACTATGAATATATACAATGAAAGTTACCTTTTCCCCAAATATTAATACATTTCATATGCCGTGTTAATTTTCTAACTTTAATCAACGTTTTTTTTTTTTTTTGGTAGAGAGTAATAGGAGGTGTTATATCTAGATACAGAAGGAGATTTGGAGTCTAACCTGGGATTTGCCACATGTTAACTATGAGCCATGCAACTCTGGGCAAGTTCTCTAATCACTTTAACCAAAGGAATAATAATATCAGAATTATTTATTGCATGTGTTATTGTAAGATTCAGATGAAATAATAGATGTGAAGGTGCTTTGAAAATGTCAAGAACTAGGCTGGGTGCGGTGGCTCACACCTGTAATCCCAGCACTTTGGGAGGCCTAGGCAGGTGGATCACTTGGTGCCAGGAGTTCGAGACCAGCCTGGTCAACATGGCAAAACCCTGTCTCTACTAAAAATACAAAAGCTAGCCAGGCATGGTGGTGCACGCCTGTAATCCTACCTACCTGGAAGACTGAGGCAGAGATTTGCTTGAATCTGGGAGGTGGAGACTGTAGTGAGCCAAGATTGCACCATTGCACTCCAGCCTGGGTGACAAAACAAGACTCCATCTCAGAAAAAAAAAAAAAAAAGAAAAGAAAATATCAAGAACTGAACAAGTGTAAGGACTGTGTCTGAGTTGGATGTGCTCATAGCTTTGTGCACTGTGTACAACTACCTTCAGTATACGCAGAGGACACTAATAATAATTTGTGGCTAAACAAATGATTTCTACTTGACTTTGCCAGAATATTCTAATTGACTTTGGGATTATAGAGCAATAGCATCAAAATTCATCTTAGGCAGTTCAACTAAGGAAGAGAAATAGAGAAAAAACAAGTTTTAGTTTCAGGAGAAATAATTTGAAGGAAGTTTTCTTGTGTCAGAAATCATAAGGTAGGGAGCTGGAGATTTGGAATTAATAAGAAAGCATTTTCAGCCAGCTGGACAACCTGATGGTCAGGATAAAGAAAAATAGTAACATAGTGACCTGTATACAAAAACCTCTCAATTTCATGTTTATGTCTATTGATTAAGTTTTCCTGATGTTCCAACCATCAGAGAGGATTAGGGATGTGGAACAGAGTAGGAGAAGCAGCCCTGGATTTAAGGTAAAATTCTGGTTTCAAATCTCAGTTCTGTCATACATAATACAATTCATATGACATTTTCTTGTGTAAGGGAGGAACAAGGATGCTTGCTCTGCTTCATATCTCACTTTGTGAAAATCAAATGTAATTATGAATATAAAAGGTAGATTATTAATATTAAGGCAGTTGAATTTTAAAAGCTTGTTTTCTTCCCTTATACGTATTCCTAACCGTGGAGACAGCTAGGTTCTGTGGCAATGAAGAAAATTGATCAATGACTGTGTTTGGTATTACTTTGGGAAATAGGGATGGAATGGGGGCAAAGAAAGGACTTAGCTTCAAACTGTAGATAGAAGTGGGAAGCCCAGATCTTTTCATGATGAGAACTCGGATGGAATGTACGTGCTAGAGATGGTGCACCAGTAGGGACTGTCACAGGATTGGGGAAAAAAAATCCGGGGCTGTCCTTATCTGTTCCCTTAGGCAAAATCATTCTGTGTTAGTCTGGAGGGTGACTGGCAAATCTATTTTAATGCAGGAGAGCACAGACTTTTGGGTGGAAGTGGACCCTGGAGATGTACTGGCAGGTGAATAGAGTGTGGAAAAGCGGGGAAAGGAGAAGTGTGATTCACGAGCCTGAATTTGGGCTTCCATGGATGGAGAAGCATCAGGAGTGGAGTTTAAAGACGGTGTGTTTCAGGTGATATGAGGTCCTGGATACCCGAAGCTTCAAGAAAATACTGGCTGGGCACGGAGCCTTCCCTCTGATTGCCATTCCCATGCAGGCCTCCTCTGGCCTCTCTATTCGCTTTTCCCTGACCAGGAAACTCCGCCAAGCCCCCAGCTCTCTTCTTCGACCCAGCCTTCCACGGGGCAGCGATCCGGGCAGGACCTGCCTCTGGCCTGCCGCAGCCTACCTCACGGTCACCGGCGGGAGCCTGCCGGGAAGCGCGGCCGCGGGGGCTCGCTCTGGGCCACCTGCCTGGAGCGCGGCGCGAGGTCCAGCGTTCCCTCCCGCTGCGCGACGGCGCGCCTGCCCCGTGGAAGGGGCGTTCCCGCACCCCAGAAGGAGGGGGTGCCGGGTCGCGCGGACTTTCCCTTTCGCTTACTTCCTAGTCCCAGGCAGGCCGGCTCGGAGGCAGCGAGAAAGCTCAGCCAGGCGGCTGCTCGGTGTCCTCCCAGGTAAGTTGCGGGCGCCGCTCGTATGGTCTCTCTGCACCCCTTCCTGGGGTCGGGTCGGGAAGGGGCAGAAGGGAACCACGGCCCGGTCACGGACTCTGGGGACCCCGGGCTCCCGCTCGGTTGCACCTGGGCCCCTAGCTCCTGTCCGGGCGGGGACGGCGGGGAGCGCATCAGGTCCCCGGGATGCCGGTGCTTCTCTGCGCCGCCTGGTGCGGGAATGTGGACACCAGCGAAGCCGGCTCAGGTTGGCCCTCGGGAGAAGCAGGAGCTACACAGACAGGGAGCCCGCGGGTCCTGTGGAGCCCGAGGTCCGGACCCCGTGAGTGCAGTGCCAACGGGCTGTGGCTGGGCGGAGAGCCCTTCCAGCCTTGCAGGCCCCTGGGGGTCGCCATGGCGAGCTTCCGCCTGGGCTCCGGGCTGCTGGCCGCCACCTCCCTCGGGAGGCCCCGGCCCTGCCCTCCCGCTTCACTGATTACCGGTAGGGTCACCCTCCCCGCCTCTTGGCCCCTCTTGGTTCTGAGCGTGGATGACAAAGATTGGGTAAAGGCTTTCAATGAGCCAGTGGAGTTGAATGCTAGCGTCTCGCGGGGGGTGTGTCCTCTCTCACTGGTTACTGCTAGGATGGAGCTTGGATTTTGGTCACCATGGCTCAGAGGTGGGAAAGGTTCCGTGCTCTGGGTCTGTCCAGGACCCTGGCTCCCTAACCCAAGTCTGGCCTCTGCTCCCCGGCAGGCTTCACCCCGACCTCTGCGTTCCTTCATTCTTAGGATGTGTGAGTTAGGTCTCTGATTAGAAAACAACTTAAACAGCGTTTAAGCAAAGTCGAGTTCTTCAAGTAAGAACGCTTTGAAGTGCCCTTTAAACTTCTTCATTTTCTATAAATATGAACTTGTATTTAGAGCTTAAATGCAAGCCAGGAAAGTCTTTTCCTTTTGAAAGAGAGAGAAAAGAGAGAAAGAGGTGATCGGAGGTGGTGGGTGGGAGAGGAGAAAGAGAAGGAGAGTAATTGTTCTGGGTGTAGACAACTCAGTTTGCTGAGATGACTTTAATCTTTTGACTCTGTTATTAAGATTTTTACCAAAGAGCAACTATAGATATGGTGGCCTGACTTGAAGGGACAGACCAAACAAAACACAAAACAAAACAAACAACAACAAAAGCAAGAGCAGAAACTATTGGAAAATGATTTATTCACCAATATTTTAAAGTTTCTTCCCGTTCTAAGCAAAGAACATCTTTAAGTTCTTTATAATGTACCCATTTTACCTTTACAAAAACTACCAGAAGTTGACAGCTTGTTTTGGGAGTTTCTAAGCTATCAGTTAATTTTTTGGGGGTACAGTTTTATTGATAAACAGAGGAAAAGAAATCTAATGGAATACCCCCAAATTTAAAAGAAGGCAAGAACAGAGAGACAATAGAACATAAAACAAATGGGACAGGAATAAAGTACATAGTTGTCACAGTCCCTTTGGTGCTGCTGTAACAAAATACCTGAGACTGGGTAATTTACAAAGAACAGAAATTTATCCATTCATGGTTCTGGAGTCTGGGAAGTCCCAGACTGAAGGGCTGCATCTGGTGAGGGTCGTCAGGCTACATTATAACATGATGGAAAGCATCACATGGTGAGAGACAGCAAGAGAGGACAGAACTTAACTTTTATAACAAACTCATTCTGACAATAACCTGCTCCCTTGGTGACAACGTTAATCCATTTCTGAGGGTAGAGCCTTCATGACCTAATAACCTCTTACAAGGTCCCACCTCTCAACACTGTTGCATCGAAGATGAAATTTCCAATACATGAGCTTTGGGGCACACATTCAAACCATAACAATAGTTCAATTACTTTAAAGCCCCAAATATCAGTAATTATATTAAATGCAATTTAATATATCAGTAATTAAATGAGAAAGGCTAAATTTTATGATAATCAGACTAATATTGTCAGACTAGACTTCAAAACAACCCAACAATCATATGCTGTTTACAAGAGGCACATTTATGGATACTAAAAGGTATAAAGTGAAGAGATGTGACCATTTATCAAAAGAAAGCTGTCATGGCAATATTACTGTTAGACAAAATGGAATTAGGAAAAAAAGTAAAAAAGTCATAACTGTAGATAAAGAGAAACATTTCACTAAGTTAAAGGTTTCACTAAGTTAAAGGTTTCACTGAGAAGAAATAAAAATTCTGAATTTATAAGTACCTATAGTAACACAACATTAAGAAACTAGAAAATAGAAAAGAATAGAGCCAAATTGACAGAACTAGAAAATATAGAAAATAGAAAATTCATAGAAAATCCACAATCATAGTGGGAGATTTTATCATACATCTCTCAGAAACTGATAGAAAAACCAGACAAAAGATCAGTAAGGATAAAGAAAGTGCAAACACAATGTAGTTGACATAAGGAACCTATACTACTTCCAACAGCTGCTGAAATCACAGAACGTACTTAAAATCTGACCATATACCGGCTCAGAGAGTAAATTGCAATACATTTTAAAGAATTTAAATCATACAGAATATGTCTTCTGACCATAATGCAATTAAAATAGAAAAGAACAAAAACTTATAGAAAATTCTCATATATTTGGAAATTAGTAAATACATTTCTAAATAACCCATGGGTCAAAAAATAATCAGAATGAAAATCAGAAAATATTTTTAATGAATTATGAAAAAAATTACATATAAAAACTCGTCAGATGCCCTAAACTACTGCTTAAAGGAAACATAACCTTAAGTGCGTATATTAGAAATGAAGAGTGACTAAAAATGAATGAGCAAGCAAATACCTTAAAAACAAGAAAAGGAATAGTAAAATAAATCCAGAGAAATCAGAACAGGGGAAATAATAATATAACAATAGAAATTAATGAACTAGAAAATAGAGGATCTATCAAGTCAGAAGTTGATTTTTTGAAAATGCTAATAAAAATGACAAACCTCTAGCAAGACAATAAAAGCTGGTACAAATAACTCATCTAAGGAATAAAATTGAGGACCTATCTTTTGTTAAATGACATAAGCAGGAAGCCATTAGCCTGAGACTGTCTCTATACTTTTAGTTCTTACATAATAAACTGCAACCTAACTTTGTATACTACATAAACAAACTGAAACCTTACTTAGGAGTAATTTTTTTTTGTAATTAATAGCCAAATTTCCACCAACCATAAATAACCAAGCTTTAGCCAGTCACAGGCAGCCAGCTGATCAAACTATGCCCAAACAAGGTAAATGCCTATTACACCATGCCCAAATAAGGCAGACTTCTAGCTGAAGCAAATCAGGTGATTACTGTGCTCTTGAGTTTGGCCTATAAAAGCTCACTGCTCACACTGTTGGGTGCTCTCTGAAACTTCTGCGAATCTGAGTGCTGCCTCATTCATGAATCATTCTTTGCTAAAATAAACTCTGTCAAATTGAATTTGTTTGAAGTTTCTCTTTTAACAGTTTTTGGTGTTGCAAGCAGGATCCAAAGGAGACCTATAGTGACCCTCAGGAGCTCTTAGTGACCACGTGAAGGTACCTGCGGGGCTCATTGTGCCCATTGCTCTTTCACTGCAACTGGTAGTTGTGGGTAAGTTCCTGCTCAGACTTGAGTGCTATACATTTGCATTTTCAGCTCTCTGACTTTATTTGAGCAGTTCTTTGACTGGATTGGCTCCAGAATTGGATTGGATTCAGTGAAGAAACTGAAACTGGACTGGTACTCTAGGAGGCCTCCAATCGATAAAGTTACTAGAAGACAGGGAATCATGGGCTTATCTGGATTTAAGGAGTCTACAACTCCTCCATCTGCAACTCCAGCTGATTTCATTTATAAGAATTATGGACCAAGAACCTGTGCTTTTCTAGAGAAATGTGTGAGCCTTACTAAAGGTAACTTAGAATTACAGTGGACTGCCGAGACAAGCTCAGTTGTGGAGACCCTAACCCAGCAGCACTAGAGAAATTAAAGACACACACAGAGAAATATAGAGTGTGGAGTGGGAAATCAAGGGACTCACAGCCTTCAGAGCTGAAAGCCCTGAACAGAGATTTACCCACATATTTACTGACAGCAAGCCAGTGATAAACATTATTTCTATAGATTATAGATTAACTAAAAGTATTCCTTATAGGAAACAAAGGGATGGGCTGAAACAGAGGGATGGGCTCGGGCTAGATATCTGCAGCAGGAACATGTCCTTAAGGCACAGATTGCTCATGCTATTGTTTGTGGCTTAGGAATGCCTTAAGTGGTTTTCCGTGCTGGGTGGACCAGGTGTTCCTTGCCCTCATCCCGGTAAACCCACAACCTTCAGCAAGGGCGTCATGGCTGTCAGAAACATGTCACAGTGCTGCAGAGATTTTGTTTATAGCCAGATTTGGGGCTAGTTTATGGCCAGATTTGGGGGCCTGTTCCCAACATGTCCCCCTTTTTTGTTTTGCAAAGCAATGAAAGCAAAGGCAACTTTGTCACAGTGGGCTACTTCTCACAGGAGTCAGGATTCGCATCTGCATACTATTCAAAGACAACACATATTAAAAGCACAATCATCATTGAAATCACAGAGCCTCCAAGTGTCTTTATCTATTTTAATGGGTTAATTGCTGCTAATCTGTCTGCAGCTCCTTCAAAGCACTCCAGTTCCTGGCATTAAGGTCAGGTGTGCCTGGGATGCTTTAAATATTTGTTCTTTTAATTTTGCAATATCCAAAGACAAGTTTATAGAGTGTCCTTTTAGATGCTTTTTTTTTTCTTTCCTGAATTTTGATCTTATTTAAGAGCCATTAATAGTTTCCACAAATCCTTATGTTTAGCTCCTACAGCGGGCCATATCATTTGAGTTTGAGGTGCCACTATACCGTCATGTTTCCAGATAATAGGAACTCTTGCCATATTTCTTACTGTTTCTACCATCTGACCATTTTGTTTAGACCAGCTGAACATAGTGTGGCCATGGGATGCAGACTGAGAGGTGCAATTTAAGCTAAACATCCCAATGATTCCAGAGGAATCATTGCGCAGCACCTCTGCCTGTTCTGCAATGCAGTCTTCCCAAACAAGTATGTTCATTATTTCTGGCCAAGTCCAATTCTGTTTACAAATAGGTTTTTGAGGATGGTATGCCTCAATTATAGAAACAGATTTATTGTGGTAAATACTGAGATAAGAAAGCATGTGTAACTGTGTCATAGAGTGATTATATCCAGGCATTATTGCCAGCCAAGATTGATAAATATGGCCAATAAGTATAATTGTTCTCTGTGTCAGCCCTTGAAGGAATACTCATGGCAATGATGATCACCACTATCATAGCTATCATTAAATTACTCATTGTGACTGGTTGTCCTGCTTTCCTCAGGTTTTCTTCCACCATCTGTGACAGTTTCTTGACCTGTCCCTAAGTAGGTGGCTGTGTTCGATGGTTGTTGCTCGTGATAGTTGGGGTCCTCCTCAGCATCATTCTCGACATGGCTCCAACCAGGGGGTCCTCAGGATCCTCCCAGAATCTCTTCTTTGGCATCTGGCTCATGATAAAGTTTCAGGTGTCTTGATGGTGTCCAAATCGGCTGTTGATTCTGGCCTGGAGAAACACAAGCATAACCTCTACCCCAAGTTATTATTTTACCTATTTTGTTATCAGGTCTCTCCACCAAGCCAGTTGTTTTGCTTCTGTCTTTGCAGCTGGTTTCTGTAGATGCTGTTCAGCTGCTGATAGCATCTGGCCTTTTAAAAAAATTTAAAGTCAAAAAATTTAAAGTCAGTAATGCCAGATTCAGTTGTACATGGGGTGTCCCGTAATCCCTGTTTCCCCCTTTTTGCTTTTGCAACTGCTGTTTCAGGGAGAGATTCATTCTTTCAATAATGGTTTGTCCTTGAGAATTATATGGGATGCTAGTAATGTGTTTAATATTCCATATAGAGAAAAATGTAGCTAGAACTTGGCTAGTATAGCGTGGGGCATTATCTGTTTTAATAGAAGCTGGAATGCCCATCACTGCAAAACACTGCAAAAGGTGACACTTAACACAGGCAGAAGACTCTCCTGATTGGCGTGTAGCCCAGACAAGGTGAGAAAAGGTGTCCACCAATACATGTACATAAGCTAGTCTCCCAAATGAGGGAACATGTGTGACATCCATTTGCTAAAGATAATTAGGTGCCAATCCTCAGGGATTAACTCCTGTGAAAGATGAGGAATACACCATTTGGCAAGTTGGGCATCACTGGATAATAGCTTTAGCTTCTTTCCAGGTACCATTGTATCTGTGTTTGAGACCAGAGGCATTAACATGTGAAATTGTGAAAGTGTCTAGCATTAGATATTGCAGCAGCAACTAGGCGATCAGCCATATGATTCCCTTCAGTTAAACGTCCTTGAGGAGGCATATGAGCCCTAATGTGAGTGATTTAAAAAGGGTGCATTCTACTCCTGACTGCTGTTTGCAATTGGGTAAATAAAGTCATCAGTTGTCCATCTGTATGAAATCATAACTGAGCATTCCCAATTAATTGTGTGGAATGAACCACATATGAAGAATCAGAAATCACAAAAGCAGTCAATATCTCAATTACAGCTATAAGCTCTGCTTTTTGTGGTGAAGTATAGGGCATCTGAAAAACTTTACCTTTCGATCCAGAATAAGAGGCTTTACCATTACTAGACCCATCTGTAAAAACATTCTCAGCACCTTCAATTGGTTTAAATTTTGTTATTTTAGGGAGAATCCAATTAGTTAATTTCAAAAATTGAAATAATTTTGTTTTAGGAAAATGATTATCGAGAATACCCACAAGGTCAGCTAAATGGGTTTGCCAAGTAAGACTATTTATAAAAGCTTGCTGTATTTATGCCTTCGTGAGGACAATAATTTTTCCAGTATCATATCCATGTAATTTAACAATCCAAGTTCTCCGATTTCTTATCATTGTAGCGATTTGATACAAATAAGGAATTAGAGACTGTGAATTAGTAAGTGGAAGAAAAAGCCACTCTACAAAGTCCTGCTCTTGTACAATAACACCAGTAGGTGAATGCTGAGTTGGAAAAATTAGCAAATCTAGGTTCTTTTCTGGATCTATTCTATTTATTTGAGCTTTATGGACTTGCTTTTTGATTAGCTGCAGCTCTGCCTCAGCTTCATTTGTTAATGCTGAGGGCTAGTGAGACTAGTATCTTCTCTAAGGATAGAAAATAGATTACTCATGGCATAGGTAGGAATGTCTAGAGCAGGTCTTATCCAATTAATGTCCCCTAGTAATTTTTGAAAGTCATTTAATGTTTTCAATTGATCCCTACGTATGGTTACTTTCTGTGGCACAACGGTAGTGTCATTGACTAAGGACCCCAAGTAGGAGTAAGGAGTAGTAGTCTGAATTTGGTCAGGAGCTATAATTAAACTGGCATGCGAAATCAAGTTTTGCAAGTTATCATAACATTGGAGTAATATTTCTTGAGTGGGGGCAACACAACGTATACTGTCCATATAATGAATAATGTAACACTGTGAAAATTTTTTACAAGTAGGTTCAATTGCTTGCCCTACATAAGTCTGGCAAATTGTTGTACTGTTTAACATGCCTTGTGGCAATACTTTACAATAAAAATGCTTTAGCAGGCTGCAGGTTGTTTACTGCAGGAATTGTAAGTGGAAACCGTTCACAGTCTTGCTCGGCTAAGGGGATAGTAAAGAAACAGTCTTTTAAATCTGTGACTATTAAAGGCCAATTTTTTGGAATCATAGCAGGAGAAGGCAGTCCTGGCTGCATGTCCCCATAGGTTGTATAACTGAATTAATGACTCTTAAGTCAGTTAACACTCTCCATTTACCTGATTTTTTCTTAATTACGAAAACTGGAGAATTCCAAGGGGAAAATGTTGGAGCTATGTGTCCTTTTTAAATTGTTCAGCAACTAAGTCCTCTAAAGCCTCCAGTTTATCTTTACTTAGTGGCCATTGTTCTATCCAAACTGGCTTATCTGTTAACCATTTTAAAGGTATAGGTTCTGGAGGCTTAACAATGGCCACCATCAAAAATGATATCCTAAACTTTGGTGGGAACGTTATCTTTCTGTTTGAAGCATTTCCTTCAAACCTTGCAAATTTTTTCTAGTCCCATACCAGGGACATACCCCATTTCATGCATCATATATTGACTTTGAGGGCTATATAATTATTCTGGAATTAGAACTTGTGCTCTTCATTGTTGTAATAAAGCTCTTCCCCATAAATTTATAGGTACAGAAGTTATAATTGGTTGAATCAGGTTGTCCATTGGGTCCTTCACAATGCAAAATATAACTACTTTGATATACTTCAGGGGTTTTACCAACTCCAACTGTGTTAAATTGAGCAGGTTGATTTGGCCATGCAGACTGCCAGTGCTGTAGAGAAATGATTGAATTGTCCGCTCTTGTATCTACCAAACCTTTAAATTTCTTTCCCTGAATAGTTATTTCACAGGTACGATGTTTATCAGTAGTTTGATTCACCCAATAAGCTGCTTTGCCTTGTTTATTTGTGCTTCCAAATCCTCCTGTTCGGTTTTTTTTTTTTTTTGAGACGGAGTCTTGCTCTGCCACCCAGGCTGGAGTGCAGTGGCCGGATCTCAGCTCACTGCAAGCTCCGCCTCCCGGGTTTACGCCATTCTCCTGCCTCAGCCTCCCGAGTAGCTGGGACTATAGGCGCCCGCCTCGTCGCCCGGCTAGTTTTTTGTATTTTAAGTAGAGACAGGGTTTCACCGTATTAGCCAGGATGGTTTCGATCTCCTGACCTCATGATCCGCCCGTCTCGGCCTCCCAAAGTGCTGGGATTACAGGCTTGAGCCACCGTGCCTGGCCCCCTCCTGTTCGTTTAATTTCACTTTTCCCCGTTTCCACATATGACATAATCAGGAGCTGTGCTATATGCTTTCCTGGCTCTGCTTTCCAGGGAACAGAAGTTGATATAACAATTTGAATTTCCCCATTGTAAGCTGAATCAGTGACTCCTGTTTGTACTTGCACTCCTTTTAAATTTAAATTAGACCTACCTAGAAGTAATCCTACCATCCCTGCTGGTGTCATCTGACTGGAGACAGCAACCTTCTTTAACAGTCCCATTACAAAAGGAGAACCTGGTCCATATTGATTAATAGCTTGTTTAAATTCTTTGAGTAATTTAAAAGGAAAAGGCTCAAATGTAGCTATGATATTTCCCTGTTGATCTGGGGGGTGTATTCTAACAGGGAACTGCCAAGCCTCTGTGTCACTCTCTCTTCTAGCTTGCTGAATTCCTGGCTGAATAGAACTGAGAGCGGTCGCTTGAGGTGCTATTCAAACAGTCACTGGGGCAACTACTTTTTGCCCAGTGTCCTCTGGAAAAGAAAGATCTGGAGGGTCAGGCCACTCTTTTTCTTCAAAGTAATGAGGGCATGCAGAAGGGTAGGGACAGACCTCTCCCTCTTTTGCCACTTTAGCTGGCAAACAAACCTGCTCTGTCACTTCTTCTGTTACTTCGTTATACTTTCCTTCCTCTGTGTGAAAAGGTTCCAAGGTGGAACGAACCAGAGCCCACACTTGTCCCATTGTTACCCGGATGCTTCTGAGTTCCCCTTCTTACTCACCACGGGGTTTACTTAAGTGTACTTGGGTGTCCTCCAGCTTAGTTCCTTGTTTTCCAACTGTCGCTCCGGTGAGCCTTTGACCCGGGTTCAAGCCCCCACGTTGGGTGCTGCTTGCTGAGACCAGCTCAGTTGTGGAGATCCTAACCCAGCAGTGCTAGAGGAATTAAAGACACACACACAGAAATAGAGAGTATGGAGTGGGAAATCAGGGGACTCACAGCCTTCAGAGCTGAGAGCCCCGAACAGAGATTTAACCCACGTATTTATTGACAGCAAGCCAGTGATAAGGATTATTTCTATAGATTATAGATTAACTAAAAGTATTCCTTATGGGAAACAAAGGGATGGGCCAAAACAAAGGGAAGGGCTCTGGCTAGATATCTGCAGCAGGAACATGTCCTTAAGGCACAGATCGCTCATGTTGTTGTTTGTGGCCTAGGAATGCCTTGAGCACTTTTCTGCCCTGGGTGGACCAGGTGTTCCTTGCCCTCATTCCGGTAAACCCACAACCTTCAGTGTGGGCATCACGGCCATCACGAACATGTCACAGTGCTGCAGAGATTTTGTTTATGGTCAGTTTTGGGCCAGTTTATGGCCAGATTTGGGGGCCTGTTCCCAACAGTGGACAAAGAAGAAAAGCTTCTTAAGGCAAACAGGCACATCTTTTTTAAAGCTACAATAGCTAGACAAACCAAGAGAGTCTTGTGTATGTTTTACTTTTGTATTTTTATTTTTAATATTTGTGGATACATAGTAGGTGTATACATTTATGGGGCACTTGAGATATTTTGATACAGGCATACAATGGATAATAATAACATCACGGTAAAAGGGGTGTCCATTACCTCAAGCATTTATCCTTTCTTTGTGTTATAAACAATCCCATTAAACTCTTTAGTTATCATAAAATATACAGTAATTTTTGTTGACTGTAGTCACCCTGTTTTGCTATCAAAGAATAAATCTTAATCATTCTATCTAACTATATTTGTGTACTCATTAACCATCCCAATCCCCCTCCAACTACACTTCCCAACCTCTGTTAACCGCCTTTCTATCTACTCTCTTATCTCCATGAGTTCAATTGTTTTAATTTGTAGTTCCCACAAATAAGCGAGAACATGGGATGTTTGTCTTTCTGTTCCTTATTTTATTTCACTTAACATAATATCCTCCAGTTCCATCCATGTTGTTGCATGACAGGATCTCATTCTTTCTTATGGCTGAATAGTACCCCATTGTATGTATGTACCACATTTTCTTTATCCAGTCATGTGTAGATAGACACTTGGATTGCTTCTAAATCTTGGCTACTGTGAATAGTGCAGCACTAAACATGGGAGTGCAGATATCTCCTTGATATATTGATTTCCTTTATTTTGGGTATATATCTAGCAGTGGGATTGCTGGATCATGTGGTAGCTCTATTATTAGTCTTTTGAGGAACCTCCAAATTGTTCTTCATAGTAGTTGTACTAATTTACATTCCCACCAACAGTGTACAAGAGTTCTCTTTTCTCCACATCCTTGAAGCATTTTTATTGCCTGTCTTTTGGATAAAAGCCATTTTAACTGGGGTGAGATGATATCTCATTGTAGTTTTGATTAGCATTTCTCTGATGATCAATGATGTTGAGCAACTTTTCATTTATCTGTTTGCCATTCATATGCCTTCTTTTGAGAAATGTCTATTTGCATCTTTTTCCCATTTAAAAAATTGGATTACTAGATTTTTTTTTTCTTATTGAGTTATTTTATTTCCTTATATATTCTGGTTATTAATCCCCTTTCAAATGGATAGTTTGTGAATATTTTCTCCCATTCTGTGTATTGCCTCTGCACTTTGTGGATTATTTGATTTGCTATGCAGAAACTTTTTAATTTGGTGTGATCCCTTTTGTTCATTTTTGCTTTGGTTGCCTATGCTTGTGGGGTATGACTTAAGAAATCTTTGCCCAGACCAGTGTAATGGAGAGTTTTCTTAATTTTTTTAATAGTTTCATAGTTTGAGGTCTTAGATTTAAGTCTTTAATTTCTTTTGTTTTTATTTTTGTATATGGCAAGATATAGGGGTCTAGTTTCTTCTGCATATGGATATCTACTTTTCCCTGTACCACTTATTGAAGAGACTGTCCTTTCTGCAATGTTTGTTCTTGACACTTTTATTGAAAATGAATTCACTGTAGATGTATGGATTTGTTTCTGTGTTCTCTATTCTGTTCTATTGTTCTGTGTGTCTGTGTCTGTTTTTATGCCAGTACCATTCTGTTTTAGTTACTATAACTCTGTAGTATAATTTTAAGTCAGATAATGTGATTCCTCCAGTTTTGTTCTTTTTGCTTAGAATAGCTCTGGCTATTCTGGGTCTTTTGTGGTTTCATGTAAATTTTAGGATTATAGTTTATTAACATACTTTTGTGAAGAATGTCATTGATATTTTGATAGGGACTGCATTAAATCTATAGATTACTTTGGATAGTAGGGACATTTTAACAGTATTGATTTTTCCAATCCATGAACATGGAATATCTTTCCATTTTTTGGTGTCCTCTTTAATTTCTTGCATCAGTGTTTATAGTGTTTCTTGCATCAGTGTTTATAGTTTTCATTGTAGAGATCTTTTACTCCTTTGATTAAGTTTATTCCTGGGTATTTTATTTGTAGCTGTTGTGAACGAGATTACTATCTTGATTTCTTTTTCAGATTGTTCACTGTTGGCATATAGAAATGCTATTGATTTTTGTATGTTGATTTTGTATACTACAATTTCATTGAATTTGCTTATTACAGAGAGATTAAAGGTAGTTGGGTCTGTTACTAAATGTGTTTTCTGTCACACTGAAAAATTATACCATGAGAAGGCACATGTTTCTAGAAATTACAGTTCATAGATATGTCAATGTACAGAATGCTGGTGTGACAGTTCACAATTGTTTACTTTCTAGTTTTCACTGGAAATTAAAGTTACTAAGGGTAAAGTAATCCCAGCACTGTGGGAAGCTGAGGCAGGATGATTGCTTAATGCCAGGAGTTTGAGACCAGCTGGGGCAATGTAGAATGACCTCATCTGCAAATAAAAAAAAAAAAGAATTCTAATTAATATATGGTACTAGAATTACCAGAAATAATAAGGGAAACAACTCTGAAAAGAAGGTAAGATGTGTTTTGGGTAAGAACAGCTATAAAGTATAAGGGGATGTTTGTTTTGTTAAGGAAAAAATAAAATAATATTTGTCCCAAAGTAGAATGCCTGGTTGTTAAGACAATGAGAAAGAGAAAGAGTATAGAAGAAAAACTGAATGGATATTAGAAAGCTGTAGAAGGTTGTGGGATAGGAATACTGGGAAGGGAATTTTATATGTGATCAAACTAAGATTTGAAGAAAATTCTAAGCTTTTTCTTTTTAAATTGAGCATTAATATCAAAAAAATACTGATACAGAACTAGAAATTTGTCCTCTATGTTAAAACAACAAGGTTTTCTTGGAGTATTGGTCTGTTCTTAATAAGAAATTGAAAGACTTTTCTTTACCTGCTAAGTAATAGGCCTAGGAAATGCAGATTCTGTGTTTTATCGAGATAATTTATTGTGCTTCATGTTGTCTTTATTAGATCTTTGACGGCCTCAGAGACCTGAGTCCACCTTATTAAAAGAGCAAGAGTTTCTACAATTATGTGACTTTATTTGCCTTTGAAGTCTTTTACCAATCACTCTATTTAAATGAATAAATATTGTTTCATAGAGACCTGTGATCCTATTTTAATCAAATATTTTAAACCTTTTGATATTTTTGACATCTCAAAATCAAATTCTAAATTAAAACCTTTTGACGTTGAGCAGGGCTTCTGGAATTTCTCAAAAGAAGTTGTTTTCTCTCCTGATACAAAAAAAGAGATGTTAAACTAATTAGGCTTATTTGATATGTTATATTGCATGGGAAGCATTGTCAAATTGTAAGTGATGCTGAAATTTCTTTAAGTCATATTGTATGGGTATGTTATTAATATATGCTTCAGAAATTATATAAAATTCTTAGAAACCAGATAGTCATGGTATAACACTATCAGCCAAAATTCTAGTTATCATGAAATATTATATGTTGCAGAAGTAATACAATTTCCTTATCAATTGCATTATTGTGAACTCTTATCATATCTTTAACCAAGTCCATTTTAAGCCTTGCCATCTACAAAGAGTTACTTTTTTTACTCTGGTACTTTCCAGAACACTATGAAAAACAATTATATACAGTGTGTGGACCTATAGACAACCAACCAAATCATAAAGTGTTCTTTTAAAAGATTCGTGGAAAGGACTCTGACAAGTATAGGTTTCTGATAACTTTAAGATCATACTACTGGACTGGGTAAGAATTTCCAGAACTCTAGTGAAGAAATGGATTGGTTCATAAAACTGCCAAACCAACATCAAGCAGAATCAGAATTAATTGAATACCAGGGAAATGCTTTGGCAGATTTTCATGAAAAGTCAGCTAGTACTGAAATTGTTAAGATATGCAATTTGAAAAATACCATAAGATTTACCTGAATTAAATTATCTATGATAACCTATTTAAACGAACAGCATCATGCACCTGAATTGGAGAAACAAAACTGATATTTAAAAGGATATAAATTTAGTGTTAAATGTGGCCTCATGGATCAGACAGCTATCTGAGTCCATATAGCTGCCATTATTAAAAGTTCTGCACTCTGACTCATCATAGACTAGATAACATGAAATTATGAAAAAAGATTGGTGTTATGACTGTTCTAAAATTGCTAAAATGGCCTATAATCAATGTTTGGTTTGTCAAATCCACAATTTTATAAGACAATAAAACCTCAGTTGGTACATTTCTACCATCCACTGGACTATTTGAACATTTACAGATGGATTGCATTCAGTTGCCTCATTGGGAATCTGCAGGAAACTTAAGTATGCTGGATATATCATGTTGAACCAAATACTAATATGCTTTTAAAGATCTCCTAATTCACCCTATAACAGATTTCACTGATATTCCAAGTGTGACTGCCTGTTCAGATTGAACATCTGGTCTTTCTATAGGGTTAGACTTTTTGAGTCACATATTCAGATTTCGTGTTTAAAGCTAACAGTAGACAAAACATAGGAGAGGCTTTACAGTTAAATTCTTCTAGAAACTGAATAAGAAAACCAAAAGGAGAGATAATTAGAGAGTTTGTAGACAAATTCATAACCCTAATTCTCTAATTGTTGGTGGCCTCCATTGATGATAATTAATAGTGGAGCCTTAGATAAATACTACTGTTGCTTCCCTGTTGATGACCCCTGTAGCACACAGTGTCCCACAGGGAACTGTCTCTTGTGTCCCTCCAGTGTATGTTTTTATCTGTGAAGGATTTAACTGTCAATCATAGGCACAGGCAACTCCATGTCCCAATCAGTAGGAAATAAGAAGTCAGTGTGGATTAGGGATTCTAACAGGAACACTGTCACTCCATAACCAACTGGAAATTTGACATTGTTCTATACATCTTAATTTGCACTATGGTATAAAAAGGAACTTTCTAGCAGCTGCAAATCCCTCTAAATGGGCATCTTTTGTTCAAATGCTCCTTCCCTGGCTTGGAATAAATGTAAATGAGGTTATGATTAGAAATCCCTTTCAAACATTAGCTATTACAGCTGACTCTACTGCAAAGGCTATAGTTGCCCCGTGAAGTTCTCTAAATTCTCTTGCTAAAGTTTCTTTAAATAACAGGATTGCCTTGAACTATCTGTTGGCTCATAGTGGGGGTGGGCATGTGTGATAGGGGATACTGTGTATAATAGCTAATATATCCTACTGCACTTGCGTAAAGGAATCTGTTATAAAGAAAATGAAATAAAGGTATAAAAGTTGGAAAGAAGAAAACCATCATTTTGACTTGAGGATGATTGGGGATACAGAAAATGAAAAGAATCTACAAACTATTAGAATTACTAAGTTAGTTTAGCAAGGGTGCTCAATGCATAGTCAGTATACAAAATTTAATTGAATTTTGACATATATGTATATGCCATATTGTGTTAGATTGTTTTGCATTGCTATAAGGGAATACCTGAGGCTGGGTACTTTATAAAGAAAAGAAGTTTATTTGGCTCATGGTTCTGCTGGCTGTACAAGCATGGCACAAGCATCTGTCTAACCTTAGGAAGCTTTTACTCATGGTGGAAGAAGGGTCAGCAGGCATGTCATATAGTGAGAGAGGGAGTGAGAGGGAGGGAGCAAGAGTGAAGGGGGAGGTCCCAGACTCTTTTTAAACAACCTCATGAATGGCACACCAAGCCATTCATGAGGGATACACCTTCATGACCCAAACACTTTCCACCAGCTCCTACCTTCAACACTGGGGATCACATTTCAACATGAGATTTGGAGAGGACAAACATCCAAACCATATCACATATATAAATATGTAAAACGATTTAAATGTTTTAAAAGTATCGAATAAGAATAAATCTCACAAAATATGCTTAAGAACTTTAAGCAAAAACCATAAAATACTACTGTGATAAGTTAAAGAAGACCTAAATAAATGGAGAGATCTGTCATACTCATGGATTGGAAGATTCAGTACTGTAATGATGTGAATAGTTCCCAAATTGTTCTATAGATTCAATACATTGCCAATTAAAATCTCAGTGGACTTTGTTTTTTGAAACTGACAAGCTGATTCTGCCATTTATAATAATATTCAAAGGGGCAAGAATAACCAAGACACATTTGAAGAAGAACAAGGAGGAAGAAGAACGTATCTGAGGAAGAATAAGGAACTCTATTAAATATATATCTCCTAGATATTGAGGTATACATTTGAAATACATCTACCTAGATATTGAGATATATTATACATTTAATATAGTGTGTTGCTGGTATAGGGATAGACAAATGAATATTGGATCAGAATAGAGAGCACTGAAACAAGATCTACCCCTATATGGACATGTGCCTATTGACAAATAAAATACTGTTGATTATTTCCCCAAGATGGTCTGTAAAAAATAGGTTAATCGAACATCCATATGGGAAAAAAGTGAATCCTTCTGCTACCTCAAATATCAACCTCAGGTAGACTATATATCTAAAAGTGAAAGGCAAAGCAATAAAGATTTTAGAAAATAACAAAGAGAATATCTTTGTGAAAATATAGGAAATATTTTAAAAATAGGCCAGAAAACTCACTATTAAAATATATGAAATATAAGAACATCTGTTCATCAAAGTACTATAGTTTGAATAGTGTGGCTCCTCCAAAATTCATATTGAAACTTAATCCCCATTGTAACAGTACTAATCCTAAAACTAAGTATTGAGAGGTGTGACCTTCGGGAAGTTACTAAGTCATGAGGGCTCTTTCCTCAGGTATAGGATTATCATCCTTATAAAAGGGCTTGAGATTGAAGGTACTGCCCCCTTGCCCTCTTGCATTCTCCCATGTGAGGACACAGCAACAAGACACCATCTTGGAAGGAGAGTGAAGCCCTCACCAGACACCAATGCACATGCCTTGATCTTAGACTTTTCAGCCTCCAGAGCTATAGTAAATACATTTCTGTTTTTTATATATTACCCAGTCTCTGGTATTTTGTTATAGAAGCATTAATGGACTAAGACAAAAAGATTCCATTATGAAAGTGAAAAGGCAACCACAGAGTGGCAGAAGCTTTTGGAGATGATGAATATATTTACTTTCTGGGTTTTGGTGATGATACCATGAGTGTATACGTATGTATGTATACATAAAGTGTACAAATTATGTACATTGATTATGTACAGTTTCTTTGTATACCAATTATACCTTAATAAAGCTAAGAAAAGAAGAGTATCCAGAATAAATATGCATGGAATGACCCATTTATTTAAAAAAATAAGAGGAGAGAATAAGAAGCAGTGGTTTTGGTGCAAACATAAAAATTCTGGCTCCAACAGCATTTAAATTCCCAAACCAAGCATATTTATGTTTTAATTCTTTGTGGCCATAAATTGTACAGCTCAGGCCTTTATAATCTCTCAGATTCTATGAATGTGGGAAATTAGTTTTACCCATAAAAATGTTTTGTTCTTGGGGATAAATTTAAAAAAAATTTTTGCATAGTTAGCACACTGAGAAAATACAGACAAAGGCATACAGATGCAAGGAATGGGGTAGCTGAATAGAGCCAAAGAATGATATAGGGCCCAGAAGGTGGGCAGAGAGAAAGTTGTTGGGTTTATGGTTACAAGTAAACTAGCAGTTGTGGTACAGATAGTTTTATTTCCCCCACATTCATCTGAACAGCCCATCCAGACTTAAACACTGCTTTCTGCATTTACTTCTAGGCAGGAAGACAGTGTTCTAATGGTGTGAGTCTCCTTCAACCCAACAAACCACCTAGGTCTGCCTGGAGTTTCCCACACCCCTCCTGCCTGCTAGTGATAGGTGTGAGGCAAGTCGATGCACATGCAACTTTTGTCTTTTGGTCCCAAAGCATGCTACTCCTGGAGTTTCCTTCAGTGAATGAGAACTACAGTTTGGTTCTGTGAGATCTCTATGAATCAAGCAGGGCATTGAAGCAGAGAAAAGAAATGCTTAAATATTAAGAAAGTTTGAAGTGCAGAAAAAGGTGACTGTAAATCCATATAGTTAAGCCTAACCCATTTCTTAAAAGGCTTGATTGCTCATTCCTCCATTCATTGATTTACTCATTCTTCTAATCTGTGTTATTGAGTCTTGCTCTGTATTTCCAGATGGTTGTACTCTTAAGTACTGCATAGTGGTTGTATATCTGTGTTAGTGTTGCTGAATGTATCAGGGAATTCATTTTTTGTCCCCATTCATTCGTTCCATTCATCTGTTTCTCTCTCTCTCTCTCTTGAAAACATTTCTCAAGAATTAGAATTATGATATGCTGTCAAACACAATGACTCATTTGAACCTCTTTTATTTGTAGGTTGAATCACTGGACAATGCCACATACTTTGTGGATGGTGTGGGTCTTGGGGGTCATCATCAGCCTCTCCAAGGAAGAATCCTCCGATCAGGCTTCTCTGTCTTGTGACCACAATGGTATCTGCAAGGGCAGCTCAGGATTTTTAAACTCCATTCCCTCAGGGCTCACAGAAGCTGTAAAAAACCTTGACCTGTCCAACAACAGAATCACCTACATTAGCAACAGTGACCTACAGAGGTGTGTGAACCTCCAGGCTCTGGTGCTGACATCCAATGGAATTAACACAATAGAGGAAGATTCTTTTTCTTCCCTGGGCAGACTTGAACATTTAGACTTATCCTATAATTACTTATCTAATTTATCATCCTCCTGGTTCAAGCCCCTTTCTTCTTTGACATTCTTAAACTTACTGGGAAATCCTTACAAAACCCTCGGGGAAACATCTCTTTTTTCTCATCTCACAAAATTGCGAATCCTGAGAGTAGGAAATATGGACACCTTCACTAAGATTCAAAGAAAAGATTTTGCTGGACTTACCTTCCTTGAGGAACTTGAGATTGGTGCTTCAGATCTACAGAGCTATGAGCCAAAAAGTTTGAAGTTAATTCAGAATGTAAGTCATCTGATCCTTCATATGAAGCAGCATATTTTACTGCTGGAGATTTTTGTAGATCTTCCAAGTTCCGTGGAATGTTTGGAACTGCGAGATACTGATTTGGACACTTTCCATTTTTCAGAACTAACCACTGGTGAAACAAATTCATTGATTAAAAAGTTTACATTTAGAAATGTGAAAATCACCGATGAAAGTTTGTTTCAGGTCATGAAACTTTTGAGTCAGATTTCTGGATTGTTAGAATTAGAGTTTGATGACTGTACCCTTAATGGAATTGGTGATTTTAGAGAATCTGATAATGACAGAGTTATAGATCCAGGTAAAGTGGAAACGTTAACAATCCGGAGGCTGCATATTCCACGGTTTTACTCATTTAATGATCTGAGCACTTTATATTCACTCACAGAAAGAGTTAAAAGAATCACAGTAGAAAACAGTAAAGTTTTTCTGGTTCCTTGTTCACTTTCACAACATTTAAAATCATTAGAATACTTGGATCTAAGTGAAAATTTGATGGTTGAAGAATACTTGAAAAATTCAGCCTGTGAGGATGCCTGGCCCTCTCTACAAACTTTAATTCTAAGGCAAAATCACTTGGCATCATTGGGAAAAACTGGAGAGACTTTGCTTACTCTGAAAAACTTGACTAACCTTGATATCAGTAAGAATACTTTTCATTATATGCCTGAAACTTGTCAGTGGCCAGAAAAGATGAAATATTTGAACTTATCCAGCGCACGAATACACAGTGTAACAGGCTGCATTCCCAAGACACTGGAAATTTTAGATATTAGCAACAACAATCTCAATTTATTTTCTTTGAATTTGCCGCAACTCAAAGAACTTTATATTTCTAGAAATAAGTTGATGACTCTACCAGATGCCTCCCTCTTACCCATGTTACTAGTGTTGAAAATCAGTAGGAATACAATAACTACATTTTCTAAGGAGCAACTTGACTCTTTTCACACATTGAAGACTTTGGAAGCTGGTGGCAATAACTTCATTTGCTCCTGTGAATTCCTGTCCTTCACTCAGGAGCAGCAAGCACTGGCCAAAGTCCTGGTTGATTGGCCAGCAAATTACCTGTGTGACTCTCCATCCCATGTGCGTGGCCAGAGGGTTCAGGATGTCCGCCTCTCAGTGTCGGAATGTCACAGGGCAGCACTGGTGTCTGGCGTGTGCTGTGCTCTGTTACTGCTGATCCTGCTCATGGGGGTCCTGTGCCACCGTTTCCACGGCCTGTGGTACATGAAAATGATGTGGGCCTGGCTCCAGGCCAAAAGGAAGCCCAGGAAAGCTCCCAGCAGGGACATCTGCTATGATGCATTTGTTTCTTACAGTGAGCGGGATGCCTACTGGGTGGAGAACCTTATGGTCCAGGAGCTGGAGAACTTCAATCCCCCCTTCAAGTTGTGTCTTCATAAGCGGGACTTCATTCCTGGCAAGTGGATCATTGACAATATCATTGACTCCATTGAAAAGAGCCACAAAACTGTCTTTGTGCTTTCTGAAAACTTTGTGAAGAGTGAGTGGTGCAAGTATGAACTGGACTTCTCCCATTTCCGTCTTTTTGATGAGAACAATGATGCTGCCATTCTTGTTCTTCTGGAGCCCATTGAGAAAAAAGCCATTCCCCAACGCTTCTGCAAGCTGCGGAAGATAATGAACACCAAGACCTACCTGGAGTGGCCCATGGATGAGGCTCGGCAGGAAGGGTTTTGGGTAAATCTGAGAACTGCGATAAAGTCTTAGGTTCCCACATTTAAAGCCAGTCTTTGTCTAGTTGGGATCTTTATATCACTAGTTGTAGATAAGTCCATTCAGACATAATTATATAAAAACTACATGGATGTACCATCATTTGAGGACTTCCTTACTAAAACTACAAAACTTCAAATTTTGTATAGGGTGCTGTTTTGTAAACATATGCCAGATTTAAAAATTGGTTTTTGGTTTTTTGTTTTTTCTATGAGATAACCATGATCATAAGTCTATTATTGATATCTGAATATAGTCCCTTGGTATCCAAGGGAATTGGTTGCAGGATCAGTGGATATCAAAATTCATAGATGATCAAGTCCCTTATAAGAGTGGCATAGTATTTGCATGTAACCTATTTATATTCGCCTGTATACTTTAAATCATCTCTAGATTACTTATGATACCCAATACAATGCAAATACTATGTAAATAGTTGTACTGTCTCTTTATTTGTATTATTATTGTATTGTTATTTTTTATTTTCAAATTTTTTAAAACATACTTTTGATCCACAGTTGGTTGACTTCATGGATGCAGAACCCATGGATATAGAGGGCCAACTGTAATCTGTAGCAATTGGTTTAGTTCATTAGGAAACAGCATAAATGAACTTAAGATTCTTAATGACTGTGTCATTGTTTCTTCCTGCTAAGAGACTCCTCTGTGGTCACAAAAGGCATTCGCTGTCCCACCCATCTGTCACTTCTCTGTGCAACTGATCTCAAGAGCAACAAGGCAAAGTATTTGGGGCACTCCCCCAAACTTGTTGCTATTCCTAGAGAAAAGTGCTGTATATTTCCTATTAAGCTTTACAGGATGAGAAATACCTAGAGAGTGTATTTTCATGTGATCTGGATCTGTCTTTCTGGCTATTTGATGGGTTTCTCCAGCCATAGTTACTTGAGAGAGTGAGTACACAGCGCAAGGTACAGTAAAATATGTATTTCTGTAATTTAACAAAATAAATACTCAGTTTAGGAGAATTTGAAAGACAGTTCCCACATCTGGACTCTGGTCTTCCTCAGCCTCTAACTATCTTTTGAGTTCTAGTTATTGTCCAATCACTCTGACTCTCAGTTCCTGTTTTCTAGTCTATTTCCCCAGCATCTTGTTGCTTTTCCTTCTTTGAAACGTCTTGTTTTAATTCTAAAAGGCCTGCCCTTTTCCCCTTCTGAATATTTTAAAAGTACATGTGAGTTAAATAGATTTTAAGCAAATATCTACCTAGAGGTTCCTCATAGTGACTCAAAAATAGTTTGATACACAATAATTTAAAGGTAGATACTATTACCATATGTTAATTTTGCAATCTAGGCATAATAATACCACACATTAAATTTTGATGCAACGTTCTTTGGTAAGAGCTATTTGCTGATTCTATGCAACTGTCTTCTTAAGCTGGGAACCACGTGAAAGGAAGTGAGCCTTCTTTGACCCCTGCTCAATTCTCAACCAGAACTGGGTTTATGTGGTTAATTGGGCACTGCAGTCAGAAAGACCTGGGTTAGTAGACGTGTAATCTTTGGCAAGTCACTTGACCCACCTAAAAAGTTTTTCTGTCTTTAAAATAGGGAAGATGATCTCTATATCCTAAGGTACTGAGAGTATGAAATGTAGGAATGTAAGTAAACCATCAGCCTAAGCTCCTTGATTCACATTTTCTCTGGAGGGGTGAGGAGGGCATGAGTACCATGCCTAAGAGAATGGGCACCATGGGTTCGTGTGTGGGGTGAGGGAGATGTCTGCAGTAGATGTTAGCTATTACTATTATTATTTTCCAGGAAGAGATTTCATTCCCTTATATATTATGGCTTGTAAATGGATATTTTTCTGTTATGGATACTAGCAGGGATATAAGGGATCCTGCTGTTTGCAGAAAAATACCACTAAGAAATATGCTCATTAAGTGCAGAACAAGCGTGTCCTTGGGGAACTCACACAGGGCTGCTTCTGTTTCACGCAACCTCCCAGAAGAGTGTTATGGAGGAAACAGTAGCCAGCCTAAAAAAAAATCAGGCCCAGTGTAATCCCAGCACTTTGGGAGGCTGAGGCAGGAGGATTGCTTGAGCCCAGGAGTCAAAGACCAGCCTGGGCAACATGGCAAAACCCTGTCTCTACCAAAAAATACAAAATATTAGCAGGGCATGGTGGCATGTGCCTCTGGTCCTAGCTACTCGGGAGGCTGAGTTGGGAGAATCACCTGAGTCCAGGAGGTCCAGGCTGCAGTGAGCTGTGATTGCACCACTGCACTCCAGCCTGGGTGAAGAGCAAGACACTGTCTCAAAAAAAAAAAAAAAAAAAAAAAAGTTTAGAAGAAGGAAACTTGAGGAGATTCCACAGACACCAAACACAGCAATGGACTTTCTGCTTTACTTCTCTGTTTCCTACATTAAACACCATGTTAATTATGAGAACAAGGTAGATTTAACATTGACTTGATCTATATTTAATTTCAAGAACTTAAAATAGCAACTGAAATAGCTTCATAGTTAATTGATAGATTTATAAAGTAATCTTTAAAAAATAATCTTTAGGACGGGCATGGTGTCTCACGCCTGTAATCCCAGCACTTTGGGAGGCTGAGGTGGGAGGATCGCCTAAGGTGATGTGGTGCCTATTCACATTAAAGGTGGGTCTTCCTCTCCCAGTCCACTGACTCAAATGTTAATCTCCTCTGGCAACACCCTCACAGACACACCAGAAACAATACCAGCTATCCAGGCATCCTTCAATCCAATCAAGTTGACACCTAGTATTAGCCATAATACTCTCCAATCTTTTTTCAGTGTATATATACACACTGCTTTACAAAATTGGGATTAGATTGTAAATACTTAAACTTTATAAAGAAAATGGCATCTTCATTTTTTTTTTCTGAGGCTGTTTAGTGATTATCTGACATTCCTGAACTCTGAGGGTCATTGTGAATCCCATTCAGATAAATACTGGCTTATTTGCCAAGAGTTCTAAGTGGTTCTAAAAGCTACCATTGCAGCTATCCATAAAAGATAAGTGGGAACTAAATTAGAGATCAGTTTACGGGTTCTTTTTTTGTTTAACAGAAGAAAAACTAATTTTTTGTTAGTGCTTTATCCAAATGTGAAGTCTTTTATTTGTCAATAGACTACGAGCTCAAGAATCTTGTTTTATTTTCCTACCCCTTGGACATGCCTACTATATAATAAGTATTGAATTACTGGAACGTTTTCAGAGCAGAGAAATAATTAAGAATTCTATAATCTGGATGCTGCATCAATCATAATGAGAGAGGAGAACATGAAAAATCAGTTGTGTAGACAGCTAAGGCTAGTCTTCAGAGAAGCAGCCTGCCTGAAAAATCATAGCTACAGGCAAAAATAGAGCAGCCTAGGGAAAACTCAGACTGTACCTGCACAGATAAGCAGGCAAGGTCCAGAACAAAAAGCATAGAAGCCTTTTGTTCTTTGTGTGATTAGCAGGCTCCCAGGAAAATGTTTCAGACATGAACAAGGGGGGCTCCATGGGAGATTGCACTGCAAACAGGGGGCTTACCTAAAACAAATCCACAATTATTCAAACGAGAAAAAAAGCTATGCTTTGTGCTTACCTAGAGACATCTCACAGCTGTATAGACAGGTGGAGTTGTGAAGACAGGTTTTCAAGTAAGAGAAGTTACTCAAACAGCTACAGAGATGAGAGGAGTTTCTTATATGAAAGCTTTTACATTCGACTGTAAAATGGCACCCCAGTTGGGCTCTCCTCTCCACAGTGGAGAGCTTTCTTCTTTCACTTATTAAACTTTTGCTCCAACTTCACCCTTTGCATCCATGCTCCTTAATTTTCTCAGTTATGACACAATAAGTTCAAATAACACCTTAGACAACGAGACCATGGACCCTGACCTACTTCAATAATATTGAAGCATTGGGCAGTTTGAAAGAGGAAAGTTCTCAACAGTTAGAAATTGTAGTGTGAGTTATCTTAATGATGGACCTTTGAATAGCATTGAGTACAGTGCCAATATCTGAACAAGGAAAATAATCATTGTATTTCCTTTCTACTTCATGCAAGTGTAATGGCTTCAAGTATTGCAGCGTAGATGTCTGGTGTTAACGTATACGGTGTTGGCTGTTTAAAAAATGACCAGTAATTTAAAACAAATTAATTTTGAGAATCTAACATACCATTCATGGGTTAATTCTTTCTGACTGGTCTTCTCCATTCAGTTAATTTTGTTCCCTTTTGCCAGATTAATTTACTCTTTCAACAAATATTTTTTGAGTGCCTATTATGTGCTAGGCAATGCTCAAAGTGCAGGGGATATGGTAGGGAACAAAACAGATAAAATTCCTTGTCTTCATGGAGGAGAAGACAATAAATTTATGATAGGATTTCAGGAATTGATAAGTGCTATGAAGAAAATAAAAGCAGAGTGCCACAATGGAACGACTGCGCACCTGTGTGTGTGCACGCACATGCACACGCACACACACAGTGGAACAAAAGAAAAGTGATTCTTCTTTAGTACAGCTGTTGCATGGGTTTGAGCACTTTTGGCAGCTCCAGGAAACCCAAAGTACCTGTGGCCCATTGAGAAGGTGTGGCCCCTGCTGCCAGAGGCTTTGGGACTAACCCACTTTCTACAGAAGAGATCTGTGGTGCAGAAGCTGCCACATGGTAACAAGCACATGGTGCAGAAGACAAGCACAATGTCCTTAACCACAGATTACTTAACAACTCCACCTACTTTAAAGATATTGAACTGATGAGAAAGTATTAGCTACGGCTCAATGTTGTATGTGAGAAGTACTTTGCAAACCTCTGAAATACTTTACAGATATTGTTATCAGTCAAACTGGAAGTAGAATGTCCACAGTGCAGTGTAACAAATGTGACATATGCATGAGTTAAGAAACAGCTGTAATTGGAAATATGAAAAAACATGCTTTATTTGTTTATTCCATTGTTCAGCTTCTCTTTAAATTCTTTCCACATAGACAAATTACTTGACAACAAAGTTTACTTAGTTTTCTAAACATTTGGGATATTCTCTAAAATTAAAAAAATTAATATTAAATGTAGGACCAAGGATTTCAACCATGCAGTATATTGCTTCTGGGGTCTGCTGTACTATTCCAGCCCTAGTGAATAGTTAATGCCTTGAACTATTCCTATCACCACAGGTTGCCAGGCCACCAAATAACGAAGCCAATCCAGGATTTGTCCATAGAGAAAATGTGTGCGCTCCCAGCTAAATCTCTGTTAAGGAGGTTGTTCTGTATACAGCCAAGTAGTAGAAATATTCATAAATATTCATAAATGTCATTTGCAAATATAATAATGTAATGAATGGGTATTTCCTTTCTTGTTAATTCAATGTGCTCAATTAAAAGCCCCTTATATGAGTTTTATAGCATTATCATTATCATTGTTACTTACACCACACCCAATTTCTGAAAATAAATGGAAGCTCTTTACAATAAAATCCCAAACTAGAAAACAAGAATCAAAGGCAAGGGTATATGCTAAAAGAAGGAAGAAGAAGGGAATGACTGTATTGGAAAACCAAGGATAGTGGAAGCTGCTCTAAATGAGCAAAAACAGCTCTGGGCTTTCCCGTAGTCATACACCAGAATGTACCCACTGTATATTACAAAGAGTAACACTGGTTCATCAGATAAGAAAGACCTTTTTCTGCTGTCTTTGATAAACTGTGCTAGGGAGCTTAATGAATGCATAGTGTCCTTGACAACAATTTTACAAACAAAATGACAGCTTTTTCACATGTAGTTTTTTCTTACATTGAGTTTCAATAAAAGAGTAGTACATGTTTTGTTCAAGTTTACTTTCTCAAGACTACATAAAGAAATGAATTCCCCTTTGTTAAAGTATCATTTGAGGTGACATTTATGATCATATTATCAATTTTATAACAAAGATTTATGCACTGAGGTTTTATAAGTTAATAACCAAAAACTGTTCTGGATTTGGTATCCTCATTTTAGAAGAGGAATTCCGGGACAGTGGATGAACAGGAAGGTGGAAGGATCATCACACACCTTTAGCCTTGAGTTGTGCTTGGGTGGCACTTTCTCACCGAGAAAGGCCAGGTCTGTGGATGGAGTGGGCACTGCAGAGGGAGGTCTCTTGCAATGGTATGGGCCTTGAGACCCAAAGATCCACTGATGCTGCCTCCTTCTCTGATGCCCTCCTTGAATCCCTCCCTGATCTGCAGTGCCCAGAGATGAGGGCATTGCTGCCAGTAGCCACTGTTAAACCATATGTGTAGGGTTGGTAAGGAACAGGGGAGCAGAGAGCGAGGAAAGTGATTCCTTTAGCATAGTAAAATTTAGCTGACTGTTACTTAGAAAGTACAGAAAGACTGTCTCTTAGAGAAGAGATAGTACTTGGCAGGTTGATGCCAACCTCTCAGGGCTCTTCTACTTAAGGGAGGATATGTTTTAATTCCATTCCCACCCCGCTTCCTGAACAAGATATACTATGGTCTTGAGATAGTGAGGTTGAAGACTAAGTCTTTCTAGTTAGCGCCAGGTGGGGGTCATTACCTTCCTGCGACCTTAATGTGACTTGACTTTATTCTGTTGCGTATTTCTGATGTCTATACAAATCTCAGCTGCTGCCAGAAGCTGACCAACTCTGTAGATCTTTATTTCTTTTCAATATTGTTATCACTAGTGTTTGGCCTCAGAAGAGATGATGCATGGCATGGAATTTAAAAAGCCAAAATCCAGATGGGGAAATAACTACTCATTTCTGGGAATAATAAAATTTGGTACACCCTAACATATTTAAAAAATAGTTTTCTGTACTCTAGTTCACATTTCAGCTTTTAAAATTTCAATTCCAATTTTGCTATTTATGCGCCTATCCACCCACCCATCCAATTCACCCATTTATTCATCCATCAAATGTGATGCAATGTCTCATCACATTTCCACTACAGCCCTTAATGTGGAAAATACAGAACATAAAGAGTGGAATGTTTTCTGGCATTTAATTTTCTAACCAGAATAGTAATATAGGCACAGAGGAGAAAAGAGACCATAAATCATTTTGAAATAGATGGTTAGGGAAAACAGAAAATTTTCTGCTGGAACTATACAAAAATACTGAAAGTTTTCATTGAAGAATATATCCCCAGAAACATTCAAGATAATCTCTTATAACCTTTTTGTTTTAAAGGATATGGATTACTGATCATCCTCTTCAAATCAACCTTCTCTTTGCAGTAAGGGCAAGTCTGCTTTTTCCCAACGATACACCAACCTCGGATGCAGAATTCATGAAAGCTGAAGCATCTTGTTAGGGAGGCTTCTAGATATGAAAAGGCAATGTCTGGTTCATGATGGTATGAAATGGTCCCATCTTCGGGGTCCAGTGGTGGAGTCAAGACTTGATGAGGCACATCACTTTTTTCGGGAGGTTCTTTAAGGGACCTGACAATGACAGTGAGCTTGGAGTCACAGCTGCATTCGCTTTATGACCCTGAGGAATTTACTTAGCTTCTTGGCCTTCTTGCCTCACTTGATTCTGGGAAGAATTAGATTAGATAAAGAATGTGAGTCCTTTTTTTTTTCCCTTTACAGTGATGTCTTCCATAAGTGTATTGTTATATTTCCCCACCTGTTATTGTGCATTTCTCATGCATTTACTGAAGCATTTCTCCGTTCTACTTTTTGTGCATTATTCATTAGCTTCATGTAATCAGACTTGTCTTAGACAGTTAGACAAGTTAAAAGTATTTGTGGTCATAAAGTTACAAATATTTCTATTAACTTCATAATTTTTTTCTTGACTTTTAAAAGTACTAATAAGGAGCCAATTATTTTTAATAGGATATATACCTACTAAACTTAACTTCTCAAACTCTAGGCATTTACAGATCCATTTGTATACATCTCCTGGTCCAGAAAGTCTGACCCTTTGTCCCCAAACTTGAGAGTGACCCCAAGTGTTCTCACAGCACCAGGGACTTACTCTAGTGTGGCACAACTTTTGGTACTTACATGTTTCTCCTAGACCATGTGTTACCTGTAGGACTATGTCTCATTCATTTCAGTGTCCTCAGCACCTTAAGCCATGCCTAAGAAACATTTACTGAATGAACATTTCAATGACTCCTTCAAAACTGATTATTTTTGGAAATATATATTTCCATGTTCCCTGATACTATGGATTTGGGCAAAATGAACTATAATGAAATCCATCCTATTGATTTGTTTATTTCTACAATCGCTGCTCCCAATGTGACTTTCTGGGCCAAGATCACATCATCTGACTGGCCTGCTACACACCCAGGTGAACAGCAACGATGTAGAAGTTCCCTCCCTAACAAATGGAGGAGCTTGGAGGTGTAGCAAGTCAAGGCCATGTATATAACTCCTCAGTATTAAATTTCAGTGTAACCAGGAGTTTCCATTATTTTGTTCTTGGGATTGGGGTCATTTTTGCAATATGCTTTAAAATAAAGTGGTGTATTATAACAAAGATTTTGAACCAAAACTCAAACAGCCTTTCATTCAAAAGGGCTGGAATACAGCTCCATCTTCCACAGAGGTACAGAATTCAGGAGCCATTGAGCCAGCACTGAAATGTCCACATTCTCTCTAATGTTCTTTTTCATTTTCAAAATCTCAATGCTGAAAAACCTCCACACTGGCAGAACTGCTGCAGAGCAAGACTCAGATAACCCATCCTTGTTAATATGACTCATATTTGCCCATTTCTCACTAATATGACTCATGCTAAAATGGGCCATAAATAATACTCCCTGAAAAGGAAATTTAAAGGTGACTACATTTTAGATTATATATGACCACATGTACAACAATCCCTAAGGGCTTTTAAAGGTGGAGAGAGAAAATATTTCCATTTGCAAATGGCAGAAGGGGCTCTGTTCCAACATTTGAAAAATAAATCATATTTAAAACTAGGGCCAGACTTGGAAAATTGCTACAAAGAATGAGTTTTTTGGGAAAGGTATCACCCTGAAAAAAACACTACAGAAATCCACAAAGGGGTATCTTTGTGTTTCTTCCCTTAAGATTTTAAGTCTTATGTGTTGGAGTAAAGGCTCCTATTACTTTTGAGATGCATTTGGTCCAGGTTTTACTCTCAGGATTAAATAAGTGGAAACTGTCCAGATTAAACAGAATTGAATCATAGGTACCGGACACCGAGGTATGAGTGACTAAATTAAGTGGGATTTAGGCAAAAGACAGATGGTTTAACCATCTCATAATGCCAGAGCTTTGAACTAACTGGGTACATAGTGAGGACATTATTAAATTGATACTGTAGTATAAAATAAAGATAAATGATGCGCTTTTTTGTATTTAGGAAGAATTAAAATACTGGTGATTGGCCAACCTAAGCCTAACTTTGGTATCCACAGCAAAAGTAGTATCCATACATGTTTCAGGCAACACAGGTTGATTTGTTCAGGGGTCTCGATGCCAGCATTTTTCAGCACATTGAGGTTTTCCTTAATGGTTACTGGAGTCCCCATAGAATGCTGGTTTCCAAGCCCAGGCCATCTGGTTCCTATCATATGAAGATCCCTCAGCCAATGGATAGCTATTTGGGATAGAACCCACTGGTAAAGGAGCCCAATGGTCCAAGAACAAATGTCCAAATTTTGGTCCCTGCTTTTGTAATTCAAGGTATCTTGCTGCCTGTGGCTGTATCTTCTTCTAAAGACTGAAGCTGAGAAGAAGGCTTGGTTTCCCCCCTTGGCTATCCCCAAGACTACTGTTGCCACAGGTAGGTTCCTAGGATTATTTCTAGGCAAAGCACTCTTTGTATTTCTTGGTCTGCTAAGATGCAGACCTGGGGCTCCACTTGGATAGTCTTAAGATCCCCCCTGCACCTGATATTTCACTCTTTTTCTCACCTCCAAACCCCTTCTTTCCCTGATCTTTCTTGGCTATCTGCTTGCTTATGACTTCAACCAATTTCCCCTGCTAGCACCCTGCTCAGATACTGCCTTTCTGTCTATGTGGCATTAAGAGTCCTCTTTAAAAAGGAAATTACTGGAGGAGGAAGAGGTTCACCTTAATTGGCAGTTCATTATTCAGCAGGGACAAACAGAAAGACCCAAAAAGAAAGACCGGGCTGGAGGATAAAGGATTGGGGTTTGGGCATGGAAGGTAAGCAAGATGGAAGAGATGGGGACAGGAGGAAGAGAAGGAGGAAAGAAGGAGGCTTGATGAAGGCCAAACGATTTCCTTTGAAAAGGATACACATGATTACAGGAAAGCTGGTAGGTGTTCTCAATGAGCCCTTCTTCATCAAGCTCTACAATGATCTTCTGCCCACAGACTGCACAGATATTGTCTGATAAGCTCCTTGTAGGCAACCCGCTGACACTGTAGAACTATCGGAGGAAATGGACAGAGCATAGTCGGAAAGGAGAGCACATGCCATTCTCTGAATGCAGGAATCCCACTGCCAGGCACTGGGACAGGCAGCCCTGGGCACATAGAATCTCCCCTGTGGCCAGGCATGGTGGCCCATGCCTGTAATCCCAGCACTTTGGGAGGCTGAGGAAGGTAGATCACAAGGTCAGGAGTTCGAGACCAGCCTGGCCAACATGGTGAAACCCTGTCTCTACTAAAAATACAAAAAAATTAGCCAGGTGCGGTGGTGGGCACCTGTAATCCCAGCTACTGGGGAGGCTGAGTCAGGAGAATTGGTTGAACCCGGGAGGCGGAGGTTGCAGTAAGCTGAGATTGCACCAATGCACTCTAGCCTGGGTGGCAGAGCAAGACTCCGTCTCAAAAAAAAAAAAAAAAAAAGAATCTCCACTGCTTCTAAGATGGTTTAGAATGTGAAACACCGTTTCCTGTAAGAAGAATGCTACAGAGGGGTTAAGGTTTCCAGGCAAAAACCTATTGAATTCCAAATGGACCCAAAGCACATGGCCAATTATAACCTCTCATCTGACCTCCACATTGGGGAATCCTTTCACAGGAATCCTTTTTATCCAGGGCTGGAGTTAAGAGGAAGCTTCAGAGGAAGCCTTTGAGTTTAATCCATAGATTGGCCCTTCCCTTTATTGTCCTGGAGATTCTGACTCAGATCTCTGGAGTAAACCTAGGCATCTCTCTGTCATTTAAATCCCCATGTTTTTATTGGGTGCACGCTGAGTAATCACCATTGGAAGGCAATGCATTTAGAACTTCACCTTGGGATATCTGCATCTTCCCGTACTGTGGATAAGGAGTGGTACTCAACATTGGCAGCATATTAGAATCCCTAAGAAGCTTTTTTTTTTTCAAAGAAAATTATTTTATAATAGTTTTAGATTTAAAGAAAAGACACAAAAACAGTACAGAGATTGGCTATATACCACATACCTAGTTTCCCTATATTATTATTAGATTGATTTTAAGGAATTGGCCCACACATTTGTGGGCAAGTCAGAAATTTGCAGGGCAGGTTGGCAGGCCAGCAGGTTGGAAACTCTGGCAAGACTGATGTTGCAGTCTTGAGGCAGAATTCCTTTTCTCTAGGAAGCCTCAGTTTTGCTTTTAAGGCCTTTTACTGATTGGCTGAGGTCTATGTAGAATATTAAGGGTAATCTTCACGTAAAGTCAATTGATTACAGATATTAATCATATCTGCAAAATATCTTTGCATCAACATCTAGACTAGTGATTTTACCAAACAAATGGGTATCATAGCGTAGGCAAATTGACTCTAAAATTTAATCATCACAACCTCTTTAAGGGAGGAGAATTTATATAAATTATGTGGAATTCTTCTGCACAGATTTGACTATCTCTTCCACTTATTTATTTATTCAGTCATTTATTGATATCATGTGGACTCATGGATATTTATTTTATACTTTGGGTTATAATCCAGTACGACTACTATTACTATTTTGTTGCTCAAATTCCAGCTTTGGCCATTGGGAGCTCTTTCAGTTGGCCCCTGTGTCTCTTTGATATATCCCCAATCACTGTGGAGTTCTTTCGTTTTGTTTTTAGCATTTTCTTGCTTTTGGTCACTATGAGACGCTCCAGGCTTATAGTGTATTCTTCGCTCAGACCTATAATCAGCCATTTCTTCAAAGAGCCCCAGTTCCTTTTATTGTAGAATGATGTTAGAAAACAAGATCTGGACACTATGTATGTTCATTGTTGCCGGGGTGTCATTGCCCCTAGGACCTCTTAGCTGACAGAGCAAGGAATTCATCTGTACATACTAACACACATACACACACACACACACAGATACACACACACACACATATCTGTAAATATTTCTATATGTATCCATGTATATCTATATTAAGCTAAACAATTACAATTACAGAATACATGTGTGGTGGTATCAAAATTGTTAACCCATAGCCTTGTCAGCAACAACTTTATCAACTAGAGTATAGTGCTTATGACACAGTTTCTTTTGTTTTTAGTCTTATGATCTCCATTCATTTCAAAGTTACTTAGGTCAGCACCTTTTTTCCCACCCCTTTCAATGAGGTTATTTCACACATTTTTAATATGGTTAGATTCTTTTGGCATGATCTGAATTCTATCCTTGGATTCTCTGACTTCCTAAATTATTTTTTAAATTTTCATAAATTTAAGGTTCACACTTTCTATGGATTTTGACAAACGTATAGTTGTTATGTATCCACCATTATTGTATCACACGGAAGAGTTTCACCACTCTAAATTTCCTGTGCTTCACCTGTTCAACCATGCTCCTTCCCTAAAGCCTTGGCAACCACGGATCTGTTCAGCAACTCTATAGTTGCGCCTCTTCTAAAATGTCATATAGGATGCAGTCATACAGGATGCAGTCACACAGGACGGAGCCTTTTCAGACTGGCTTCTCTCACTCAGCAACATGCGTTTAAGATTCACCCCATGGTTTGGATGGCTTAATAGCTCATTCCTTTTCCTAAGGATTTTTTTTTTTTGGAAGCAGATGTACTGGTTCTACTCCCAGAGATTCTGACTTACTTGCTCTGGTGTGGGGCTTAGGCACTAATATGGGAATGGAGATTGTATCTCCTTATCTCAGTCACAAGAACATGTGCAAGTGTCTGTGGACACACAAGCGCGCGCGTGCGCACACACACACACACACACACAATCCCTCATTAATCCAAGTCACTGGTGGCTGTACCCATGGCTTGAGGCAGTGGTTTTTGTAGATTTGGTAGCTGGAATAAACAGACAGGATGACAAGATGTTAAGAACTGGTCGGGTTGGATCAGGTGAGAAGTTTCCCAAAAGCTGGTGCTTACAGACTTGGTTGTCTTGCCAGGTAAAGTCTCTTCTTCCTGGTCCACTTGAGAACAGCCACATATAATTCTAATCTTCCTTTTCTGTCCATAAACACAAGAGGCTTTGGGAATTTTCCAAGAGTATAACTTCTGTTTTTTGTTGGAGAAACTGGGAATAAAAATGCTCCTTCCTGTACTCACATTAAACCTTATAAGAAAGGCAGTTGTATTGTTCCAGCATTTCACCACAGAATTTGGGTTGCAGGCTTTAGGAAAAGAGTAAGATAGAGCCTATGGTGGAGGGGAAGGACAAATGCCGTGGGGAGGAAGTCAAGGTCATAGCCACTTAGGTCCTGCTCCAGAAATGGAGGGAACACTCCAAAAGTTCACCCTTTTCTTACTACTTACGCTTTTCTTTCTTTTTTTAAAAAAATTTAATTTAATTTAAAGTTCTAGGATACATGTGCAGGTTTGTTGCATAGGCAAATGTGTGCCATGGTGGTTTGCTGCACCTATCAACCCATCAGCTAGGTATTAAGACCCACATGCCTTAGCTGTTTTTCCTGATGCTCTCCCTCCCGCTCCCCTGACAGGCCTCAGTGTGTGTTGTTCCCCTCCCTGTGTCCATCTGTTCTCATTGTTCAGCTCCCATGTACACGTGAGAACAGGCAGTGTTCGGTTTTCTGGTCCTGTGTTAGTTTTCTGAGGATAATGGCTTCTAGCTCCATCCATGTCCTTGCAAAGGGCATGATCACATTCCTTTTTATGGCTGCATAGTATTCCATGGTGTATATGTACCACACTTTCTTTATCCAGTCTATCATTGATGGGCATTTGGGTTGTTTCTATGTCTTTGCTTTACACTCATTTTCTACTTCACATCTGGCTGTGTACCAGGAGACACACATAGAGGACAGAGATGTGGAATTCTTGAAACTACTAAGTCATCCCTAGAGCTCTTAGTTTGTAAGTTTTTAGGAGATATGCATGAGTCAGACACAGATAAATGCCCTTGATACATCTGAATCAGGAATACATCTAACTAGAAAGTATGTCCATTCTGAATTTTAATCTTAAAAGAGTTCAAAAAAAGAAAAGAAAAACAACTGTTAGGGATTAAAAAATTCTAGGTAATAGTATAGAGTCAGAATACATCTAGCACACTTTTTATATCTTGTACTTCTATGCTATATAATGTAACTGGTATTTATGATAAGTATTACCCAGAGGCACTGTTGATTCTGAACTGTTTTATGCAGCATCAAATATAGTTTTTATTTGCGTTAGACAGTGTTTCAGACAAAACTAAAAGGTTTTAGTTATTGTTAGTGTTTTACTAATCCTTAAATGTTGGCAATTGGAGTGTGCTAGATACAATAACACAAATAATTTGCATATTTTATTTTAAAAGATGCCTTATTCCACAAGTATCCTATATACATAAGACATGTATTTTCCAATTAATTAACAGAGACAATGTTTTGATGCAAGGAGAATTCAGGGAACAACTGGGCTAAGTGAACCAAAATAGTTCCAAAGGAAACGTTAATCAGTATATGGAGAAAGACATATTTATTTCTGAAAATGGATGCAGACATGTAAGATGAGACCATTTCTCCATGTGTCATAAATGGTTTCAGAAAATGAAAGCAACACTTACCCCTATAGTGGAAGCCATGTAGTCTGAGCAGATCTCGGCAAAGTCTCTCCCCATTACTCCATAGTAGAGGCCGTAGAACAAAGACACAATGCCAAAATCCATGGAATCTCTAGCCTTGATTCTGTTGAACACAACAGTATAAGGAAATAAGAATGTGGCATATTTCAAAACAGCTGGAGTTTGGAAAATATTTCCTGTTGACAGTATCTAAGAGAACCTTGTGAGTATTTTTTTTTTCATTTTTTTGTTTGATTTTTCTTTTTTTAAATGAAATAATTTAAAATTCTCTAAATGTCCCTCAAATTGTAGCACTCAGTGCCAACTGGACAAAGGAATTCTTGAGACAGCCTTCAAGTGCTTCTTAGGACTGCAGTGCCTAGACAAGCTGACTCTGACCAGTGGTTTCAGGCTCAGCTACAGGTAGGCCTCAGCAGCTTGTAACCGTTTCCATCTCCAGGTCACACCCCAGGTAACTCCAATGGGTAGATAACATTAAAAACCACTAGAGCAATAGTTCTCAGCCCTAAACATAGATTAGAATCACCCAGGAAAATTTAAAAGCACATTGACACATGGGCCCACCACCAAGGACTGGAGTTTAGTTGATCTGCGTTGGGGTCTGGACAGCAGTATTTTTGAAGAGCTTGTCAGTGATTGATTCTTTAATACAGCAAGGATTGAGTATGTCTGCTGTATAACTTAAATTTTTGTAAAATGCTTTCCAATGATCTTTCCTAACAAGTGCTTGAGATAGATATTATCACCCCCACTTTGCATGTGAAAACATGAAGACTTAGAAAACATTATTTGCTTGACACAACAATTGGTACATCACAAAACCACAAATCAAGCTCATATCTTGAAGCCCTTGATTACCATGCCGGAGTTGCTATGTATTAACTGAAAGAAACTTTTTGCAAGTTAAATCATATTTCAATTGTACCAGGATTCTTTGTGATCATCCCCCCACCCAGTTTTTTTTTTTCTTAAGGGAAAGATCTCTTTTAAAAGTGAATAATTTGCCCTAAATTTATTTATGAATGTAAATAATTGCACATTTGTTTTGCTCTATCTATAAAATAATCTCAAATACCAGCAGTGAGCCTTGGTGGTTCTGATTGATTCAGGGAAGGGAGGAAAGTGTGGACAAGAGTTGGGTCGTCTGTCTCTAAAACCTATTTCTGTTTTCTGTTCATTGCAAGAAGAAATGGTGAAGGCAGACAGCTTTGTAGATTTAGAAGGTACAGATTTTTGGGTGATATGAACTGAGGCTTCCAACACATGTGGTAGCTTCATCCTTTCAGGATTTGTCTGGGCATATCTGAGAATTAGGACAGCGGGGGAAATGAAGAGTATCTTCCCTCCATGTCCAGGGAAATATGTATTTATAATTTTATTGATAAAAAGTACAGTAACACACTTGTGGCCCTAGGAAAAAAGGTTAATACAATGATAATCATCAAGTAGTGAAAACAAAATAGTTACTTTTCTGAAGGGTTAAGTTTTTGGTATGCCTTACTGTAGGAAAATTCATGAATGAGGATCTTGAAATCTTATGAGGTAATAGTCTTGGAACAGCTATCGTTCCTAGTGATTTCAAAAAAATTCTTATGAGTATTTTTATGTTCACTAAAATAAACCAGTATAGAGAGTATGTTAAAAAAGATATTACAGTGTCTTTCTATATCCTAGCCTAGCAATAATAGATCTGTACAATTACTTTCTACCCCTTTCCTGTTAGAAAATGTTAGATGCTCCCACTCTGAAAGTTTTATGAAATGCTTATAAAATCAGATTGCTACACTGCCCTAGGAAGGGCCCTTTCACCCAGGGCTGACTCTCCCTCCAACTGCCTTCCTATTTTCTGAGTAAAGGGTTGATGATCTCTCCTTTTCAATTTCTGTTATGGTCCCAGAAGTTTAGAGTAATTTTGATGTGAGAGCTATTCTGGGGGATTTGTATTTGAGCTGCTTTCCATAGGTATGCTTTGCATACCATAGTGTGGTATGTCTTCAATTCCCTTTCCAGGACACAGGCTAGTTACTCAGCCTCAGTTGTACCCCTGAGAATACCATCCACAGCATGTCTCAGCAACCACCTTAAGTGGGAGCACAGCTCTTAGTCAAAGATGTGGTTATCCCAACTTCCTTTATCTCTCCCTAGACTTTCTTGCTCTTTTATACCTTTACTTCTCTTTCAATTTCTTTTTTAAAACTCCCCATCTATTAAACAATAGATATTGACATGTTTTTTATCCTTCAAATCTTTTTTATTTGTTTATTTGGTTTCCCAGCTTATATTTTTTTGCAATTAAAATTATTTTTGAGACGAGGTCTGGCCATGTTGCCCAGGCTGGTCTTGAACTCCTGGCCTCAAGCAATCCTCCCACCTCTGCCTCCCAAGTAGCTGGGATTACAGGCATGAGCCACGGCGCCCAGCTTCTTGCAATTTCTAAGCATTCACTTTCCTCCTTTTCCAAGTATCCCCAACACAAGGCATTTCATGACTATCAGAAACCAAATTCAAGAGAGCAGTACTGTCCAATGGAAATACAGTCACAAATATAATTTTAAATTTTCTGGTAGGTGCATTTAATATGTCAAACAACAACAACAACAACAACAAAGGTGAAATTAATCTCACTGATACATTTAAATTCTATCATTTCAAAATGTAATTGATATAAAAATGTTTTTTAAGTGAGTCTTTGAAATTCAGTATGTATTTTACACTTAGAGTACATCTTATTTCATATTTTAAGTGTTCATTAGTCACATGAGCTAGTGGCTACTATATTGGACAACATAATTCTAGAGGTTTTAGATAAGAAGATATATATAAAAGGAGATCTAGGTACTTGAGAATTTTGTAGAAGAGAAATTAGTTTAGTAAGAATTACTCTAGCACAATTGTAGGTCCACTGTTAATAGTAATCTTTTAAATTTGCAGACTAAATATAAATTCTCCTTAAAGCTCCTAATTTTAAAAAATTATTTTGTAGGGTGCTTCTTTCTTCCCTTTCTATTGGTTTTCCCCAGACAAGACTATGTGTGGATATGTACTATAAAACATGTGTGCATGGAAAATTGTAGGGCCAGATGCTTCCAGATTAAGAGAACATGACCAGGTGAGTGTGCCAAGCAAGTGCTTGGAGATATTAATGTTTTAATTGGAGATACTTACTTGAAAAACAGATTGAATCCACACATTGTAAACATGATCGCCAAGTAACCCACAACACCAAATGCATAGCTGAGTTTGTAGATCAAAAGAAACCATTTGTAGACCAACCTGTGGAGTGAAAAATGGGGAGAAACATAGAATGTGGTAATATTAGAAAATATTTTGTCTTTTTCAAAGACTTATAAATCAGTTTTAGTTTCTAAAATTATATTTATAACACACAGAACAGATATGTATAGCAATAAGCATTATATGAATAGAACTATCATGCTTATGTGTTTCTGTGTATATGCATATGTGAATTCTTTTTAAATTTGTCTACATCCCTCAGATGTTTCACTTAAAAATAGCCTTCAGGAATGGTTACTCTTCCTGGGACCCTGCCTCCCCACACCACCCCTTCTTATTTGGTCCTAGGGTTAAGCTTGAGTGATTTCAGCAGGAGTGCCTTGGAGGTGAACAAAAAGTGGGATGAGAAGTCAAAGGGAAGTCCAGACCTTCTTCCACAGGAGTTTTTCTTCCCTCTTGTTCCGTTGCCCCTTTTCCCCCAGCCCCAGTGCAGATATCACCAGTAGTGGGCCCAGCTCATCCCATTTCCCCTCCATCCAAAGAGCCCTCCCCTAGCCCGGGGGATGAAATGACGAGTGCCCCAGGCTACTTCCTTCTGCTGTGTGGAAGGGTCCTGTGTGTACCCCAGCACCCTCTGTGACCTTCTAAGGCCTTTCCTTGTTCCCAAAGGGTCTAAGTGGAGAAGGAAAAGGATGAGGATGGAGGGTGATTCGAGAGAATATAGAAGGAAGCCCTCCCCTCTGCTGGTTTCCTTCTTCGCTGGCAGTAAAGGCCCTTAGAAAAAAACTACAAGAAGGACCACGTGACAGCTTCATGTCTAGGAAGACGGGGGAAGAGGTTGGGAGCCCAGTTCCATTCTTGGAGGGCCACAGCAGAGGGGCTATGCCCATTGGTACAAGAGGTGGTGGATGGAAAAGCTGGGGGCTTATCTTTGTTGCTCAAAGAAAATGAAGAGGTGGCTGGAATGCTGCTTACAAGGGTGTGCAATGGCAGAAGGCCCTGTTTGCCTCACAACCCTGTCCCTGCACATCCTCTTGGAGTCTCTTTCCTGCCTTTCACCCCAAACTGCATTCAGAATCTCGTTCCAGAGATTTAGCCCCACCCTCTCACCCCCAAGCCCTGAGCCCTGTCTCTGACTCTCTCACCTTCCCCAGCTCACTCCCTGTTGGAGCCACTGTACCAAATGCTTAATATCTATGATATTACTAGCGTAAGATTTCAATATGATTTTAATAGGTGCTCTGTTTCACTGAGTTCCAGTCAGAAGGGACCTTCTAAACATTATGGTTTAAATGGGTTATGGGCTAGCCCATAAAATGAGTTGTCATATACATCACTTCTATGGTGAAATGCCTTCTGCACTTCAAGCAACTGATATTCAAGGACAGTCTTTGCTGCCACCTCCTCCACCAGGTGTGATCCTGCCTCGGGGGGAGTAGGCAGGGGTGAGCTACGTGGGGGAGCGGGCAGGGGTGAGCCACATGGGGGAGCAGGCAGGGGTGAGCTACGTGGGGAGCGGGCAAGGGTGAACTACACGGGGCGTGGGCAGGGGTGAGCTACGTGGGGGAGTGGGCAGGGGTGAGCTATGTGGAGACAGAAACTTGCATGGGCTGCAGAAGCTTGCTGAAATTACTGTGAGGCTGTGTGGCCTCAAAAGGAAGCCAGAGAAGGCTTTTGGGGTTTTTCTGCCACAGTGACTCTCGAGCCATGGGTTCTTTTCATCTGTCAGTACTGAGCAGCTTAGATCATTGCTCAGGGCAGCCAGATCAAGGCAGAAGTTTATGTTGCTAAAAGTGGTGATGATGGAGAAACAGGCAAGCTCTGAGAAGGTCCCCTCTACTGGGCCCCCAACACCTGCCAATACCAGAATATGGTTCCTTGAACTCCACACACACTGGTGACCCATCTCCCTGCCTTAAGGGGCCCCTCTCAAACTTCTGCCAGCATTAGAGATGTTCTAGGACTAATAACCTTTAAACGGCAGGGTTTCTCTGTGCAAAGCGGTTTGCTGAGTTAATGAAGTCATAGCATGCTTTTGGGAGCAGGAGCTTTGCAGCCAAGTAGTTCTTTGGTCTGAATCCAGGGCTTTGCTGCTTACTGCCCATGGGACTTTGGTCAATTTACTTGACATTCCTTCCTATGATTGTCTAATTTATAACGTGAGGATGATAACACTAGCTCCTAAAGTTGTTGTGAAGATTGTGTGAGCTAACGTATTGATGTTTATTGACTTGGCACACTAAATGCTCAATATGTCATATCACTGTTATGGATGTGTTCAATTTTCCAAATCTCAAGCCCCCCTTCTCCTGCCATTTTCATACTTATTCGGGGAACCTATTTTCAGGAACAGTAGAATCCAGAACTTCCTTGCTACCCAGACTTACACTGTAAGGCAGATAAGCCAGATAGGAGATTGTGTAACTGCTTCAGAGCAGCCTCCAAAAGGAAAGCTTGGTCTTGGGTTGGATTTGATGTGATCAAGCCCAGCTCTTTGTGGCTAGTGTGTTTGTGTGTGCAGCTCTTTGTGGCTAGTGTGTGTGTGTGTTTTTGAGGTGGAGTCTTGCTCTGTTGCCCAGGCTGGAGGGCAATGGCATGATCCTGGCTCACTGCAGCCTCTGCCTCTGGGTTCAAGTGATTCTCCTGCCTCAGCCTCCTGAGTAGCTGGGATTACAAGCACCTGCCACCACACCTGGCTAATTTTTGTATTTTTAGTCGAGACAGGACTTCACCATGTTGGCCAGGCTGGTCTCAAACTCCTGACCTCAGGCGATCCACCCACCTCGGCCTCCCAAAGTGCTGGGATTACAGGCGTGAGCCACCGCGTGTGTGGCTTATTTCTGACTCTGAACTTCACTGCTTGCCAGACAAGCCAACTGTAGTGAGAGGAAATTCACTTCCCCTTCTCTGGGCACCCTATCCTGAAACAAGAGCTTGATGTGCTCTCAAAGAGGAACAGTAGGCTTTGAACTGCTGGTGCTGGAGACCACTGCTCTCAGGTCTGCCTTCTATAGCAATGCTGATTTCTTCACCCAGCTCCCCTCACCTGTAATGAAGTCCTCTGCTTCCAAATGGAAGATAGTTAAAATGTGATTCACCTGAAATACAATAAGTAAGCAAAGATCCAGGACAATTCTGGGGCCTATTGCCTCTTATGTACAGGAGCTCCATCCTGACTGCTTTTCTAGAAGAGGCCCTACTTCACCTTGCTCACTGATGTCTCTTCAAATGGCAGCTGAGTTTGCTTTGTAATGTCAGTGGAGCCTCTTGACTCTCAGACTATCCTTTAGGGCTTGGAGTTGTGCAGGCCGGAAGAAGCTGAGAGGACATGCTTTGGGCATGGGAAAGAGCGTGGACATATGCAAGCCATAAAGGGTAATAAGGCAGCATTTGGGTATTTCTTGTAATAAAGTTCCTCTGCATTGCATGAACTGAAGTGCACAAAAACACTGCCTTTAGGTAGGGTAATTCATTATACAGTGGATAGGCAAACCATTCTCACAGAAATGCAACATAGATTATATCCAGGGGATGAAAACAAGCACATTTTGATTCATCCCAAACTCAGAGCACTTTCACAAATCTTAAATAACTTAGAATATTTTCTAAGAAGGAGAAAGGTACCATACATTCACTTTACTGATTGATAAGCCAGACACTACAAGGGCTGTCCGAGACCCCAAATTGGCCAGTTTATAAGGTCTCCTACCAGCACCCCAGACCTCTTCCTTTTTACTTTAGTGGAACTAAACTAAAATACTCATAACATGAATTCATGTATTTGGATTTCCATTTTTATCATTACATTTATTTATCTGATTTCTCATTGGTATGTTTCCTTCTCCTAACTTGAAGGAAAAGTTGACATACATGTTTCTTACTTTTTTAGAGGATGAAAACAAATGTCTAAATAATCATAAAAGTATTTCACTGGAGCTTATGATTTATTCTCCCAAAAGGTCAAATTTAGCATTGTTTTATTACTATTTTCCATTTTATACAGTTTATCTCATTCCAGTTTTATCTTGATGAGGTTTTGGATTTTACCCACAGCACAGGGAGTGCAAAAGCAAGCCTGCGGGCACAGTATGTGAAGATAAGCACTTTGGAAAGATTTGTGAACAATACAATGGAGTTATACACATTTTTGGAGGCTGACAATGGTAATTAAAGTGACCATTGGAATATTAAAGCATCATTTGTTATTAGAGTAATAAGTTGTCTATGACTTATGATTTATTATATATTTTCAGGTTGAAACACAACTTTCAACTCTTGCTTTATTTTAAAATGTGTGACACAACATATAGTGGAATAAAGCAAAATGCTGAGGTAAAAATAAACTTGCAAATAATGCTCTAGAAATTTTAAACAATAGTTTCACTTCCCTTTCTTCTGCATTTCACTAGCTAATATCTGAAGTAATAAATTTTACATGCATATCTGAATTGCCATTAAATAATGAAGGCAAACTAACAGCAGTGTAGCTAATTTCTCAAGAGTTTTGCTACCAAAGGTAAAAGACAAGTAAAAGAAATGTAACGCCCCCACTCCCCAACCCAGGAAAATGGCTATAAAATATGCTTTTTAATACTTAAAATAAAGGGGCTCCTGGGAAAGAATGTATGGAATACATACCGTGGTGTCCTTCCTGAGAGGGGTTTTCGGGTAGCTCTGAAGAGGATGTAACTGGTAATAACGGAGAACATCCCCCACATAGACAGAAACCGCCACCAGTATAGTTTTATCGTGAAATATAAGGGGACAATCCACATCTGCAACAAGGTCACCAGCTGTCATAGAAATGAACAGAAAGTCTCTTTCAATGACCAAGTGCCTGAATGGCATCTCCATTATTAAATGAGTCTGAAGCATCTCTGGGAGAACCACCTTCACCATTATGTCTGTACCATGCAACTGCTTCACCATCAAACTGTAAGCTTCCTTAGACAGGCCAGGCCATGGAAAGTATGGGCACAATTATCTGAAAATTCCAATGGGAAACAATCCAAAATCCCTGCCTTCTGTCACTTCCTTTCATCTGACTATTTTAGATGAAAGGACCTTTGGGACCTCCACAGAGATGTGATTTTGGACAAGAGAGCCTCACTTTAGTTGTATAATTGGGGGTACCGATGCTTGCACTGCTTCCCTGCACTGACTGAGGCGGGGTTCAAACAAGATCAGGAATGGAAAGCACTCTGAAAACCATACTGCACTACACAGAGCCCAGGGGCTTTGTTTCTGTCATGTGCTCATATGAAAGTGACACAATGTCAAAGGAGGAAGTGGAGGTCAGAGTTTCAGAGAAGCCCCTGGGATGTCTTCTGCCTGCAGTCCCTGGGCACTCTGCAAGGTTTCATGTTCATTTGGTGCATAAACCCTTTGTGACCTATGCCATTGACCTGAGTCCAAGTAGCCTTCAGAGGGTCCTTTAATCTGGTCCCATTCCAATAGGTCAGGAAGCAGGGCAGAGTGAACTGTCTGTGGGTCACTGATGTGATATGGTTACCATAGCTACACTCCTACTTTTCAAACCAGGCCTAATACCAGCTAGTCAACCCTCTTGGGAAAAGCAGACAGCTTTAATCAATAGCAATATCCTTTGGTCTTTTACGTTTTCTCGCATTCAGACTAACCACCTGTTATTTGCTCAGAATGAATATAAGGGGAATGGCAAAGAGGTTTTTGTTTCAAGGGTGTACGTTAAGTTTTAGGGACAGCCTGCAGTGCTTTGTTGAGGATTCTGAGCCTGGATCCTGGTTTAGTGGTAGAGTCTTATGATCAGTTAATGAAGTCTGCCGACAATGTGGGAAGAGTGGTTAGAGCTTGCTTATCGCATATTCCTCATCCTGAGTATTAAAAAGGCTGCTGCCATTTGTTTTCTTTACCTTCTCAATCTTCGCAATAGAAAAGGGAGGCTTAGAACAAAAGATCTATGGATATATTGTTGGATCCTTTAAATAGGTCTTGGTGATAATAGTCTAAGGTCAATAAACAAAGCTCTTGGACAGGACTTCAAGATAGAAATGAGAAAGGCAAGGCCACAGCCATTCTTCTTTCAGTGTCAGATAAGAAGACATTTCCCAGGCTCATCATTCTCCTTTGATTGCTCCATCCTCATAAATGATCTGAAGTCTTCTTAGAATTGCTCTGAATCTTCTTTCAGAGAACCCTAGAGTTGTTATCATAGATATGCACTTGAACAAAAACATACACGGAGCAAGTCTGAGGTGAGTATCTGAGGAGTTCGGGAGCAAATCCTATAACTTACATTTTTTTTTTTTTAACTTCAAGGAATACTTTCAGGGGAAAAAACACTCTTTACTGTTGCCTCCATTTATCAGATAACTGCTTTAATTTTCCATCCTACTTTGTGGGTGTGGAAAATGAATGAGTTAGCACCTTTATGAAACGGATATAAATACACGTACACAAATAGGAAAAACAAGCTTTACTTAAGGAAGTAGAAGAGTTTTTAAGAGGACCCAAAACCATATGCTAAGTAACCAAGACTCAAGATGTGCTTACTTAAGCATTCAGCAACTTTGACCCTCTGCTATTGACCGTAAAATTATGCAGCACCATGGCCAGATGTGGTGGCTCATGCCTGTAATCCCAGCACTTTGGGAGGCTGGGGAGGATGGATTTCTTGAGCTCAGGAGCTTGAGACCAGCCTGGGCAACATGGCCAAACCCTGTCTCTACAAAAATTAGCCAGGCATGGTGGTACATGCCTGTAGTCCCAGATACTCAAGAGGCTAAGGTGGGAGGACCACCTGAGCCCCTGAGGTCGAGGCTGCAGTGAGTTGGGATCGTGCCACTGCACTGGGTGACAGAGTTAGACCCTGTCTTAAAAAAAAGTGTGTAGCACCTTAACAAAAATCTCATCAGCATATTGGTCATTTATTTTCTGTAGCTGATTTTGGAGATAGTTCTCTATCATAAATTATGCATTTGCTGACTTACAAGTTCATCACTTCTGGTAGTAAAGAAGGAAATGGACATGAACTTCATCTTTCAAAGTCTGATCATCTGTTAATTGCATTTTCATCTTTCTATTTTAAGAATTTGATTCATTTTACATTTCCACATAAAATCCTGGAGTTTTTTAAAATAAAACTTGAGTTGGTTCATTTTAATTCAGTGGAACTACTATGCTCTTATTTTTGTACTTTAGATCTAAACCAAAATATAAGACTAATTAATTTCTTCTAATCCATGATAGTTTGGAGCTATAGCTGGACTATATTTTAATAAAACCAGTTCTCTTCCTATAGATCTATAAATATGAACAATTTCTAGAAGACGTCAAATTTCTCTTGATGCCTAGATTTAATGAATAGTGAATAACAATATTCAATGTACAGACATGTTACTTTTAAAAACAGACTTTGGAGATCAAAAAGGAAAAGAAAGCAAAATATCATTAGAATGTATTATGTATGCAAATATTTTATTTATTAACTATCTTTAAAATGTAACCCAGCACCATATTTTCTCAATATATGAAGGGAAAGTTCAGAAATTGCTCTGTGAATTCAATGATTGCATGGGTAGTCATTTTGAAATGAGAGACACATTTCATATCAATTTAAAAGATTCTTTAACAATTTCCAGAGTAGTTAAAACTTCTCATTTTAAATAGTAACTGCCATATATGAAATGTAGGAATGCTGTCCCTCATAAATAAACACATGAAATATGTGAAATCGAGGCACATACATGCAAAGAAGGAAGCCTGGCATCTGGAACTCATTAGTAATGCCACAGGGGTCACCATCTGGGCATGTGTGTATTGCACTACTGGCAACGGGTAGCTCATGCATCTGGATCACATCACTCACATTCTCCCCAACCACATATCATAGCAGGAGGAATTTCCTGATGAATCAGATGCTGCCCAAAAGTACCATGTTTTTTTTGGGTTGCCATGCACATAATGAATCTGAAAAGAATTACAGATCAAGCCAAAACAAAGATACCTTTCATTTGTCTAATTGTACAGAATGATGAATGGGCCGTGCAATATTAAAAGAAAGAAGGAAAGAGAAAGAAAGAAAGAAAGAAAGAGAGAGAGACAGAGGGAGGGAGGGAGGAAGGAAGGAAGGAAGGAAGGAAGAAAACAAGGAAAAAAATAAATAAATTATGTGTGTTCATTTCCGTTGCACTGCAAATCCCAAACTATCTGCAATCATTTGTGTGTGGAGGGTGGTGGGATGGTGGAGGGAGGGCAGAGGTGTGCTCAGAGGTAAGCAGAAAATTATCATAAAAATAAACAGGAAACAATGCTGCTATCAGTAAAAGACAAGGAAGGAGAGTGTGAATATAAAGCAAGTAGGAAGAGAGTATGGGCTGGCACGTGGTGACTCATGCCTGTAATCTGAGGATGTTGGGAGGCCAAGAGGGGTGGATCAGTTGAGGCCAGAAGTTTGAGACCAGCCTGGGCAACATGGTGAAAGCCCATCTCTATCAAAAATACAAACATTAGCTGGGTGAGGTGGCACATGCCTGGAATCCCAGCTACTTGGGTGGCTGAGGCGTGAGAGTTGTTTGAACCTGGGAAGCGGAGGTTGCAGTGGGCCGACATTGTGCCACTGCACTCCAGCCTGGGCAACAGAGCGAGACTCTGTCTCAAAAAAAAAAGAAGAAGAAGAAAGTATGGAAATGGAATGTTGGCATACAAAGATTCCTTATTTTTTCAGTTGGTTCACTTTTTTAATCTCCACATAAATCTAGATGGCTGATTTTGTTATTTAAACTTTTAAAGGAGATTCTGCAATGTTATGTACATATGTATTTTAAGTATGTATGTATTTGTGTCTTGCCTCATTTTAAAAAGATTTGAGCAGACACAATGCTTTATTGGCCCAGTAATATTTTCTAGTATTTCACAGCTATTAATAGGCAGGAAGTTTGATTTAAATAGAGCAATGCTTCAATCTGGAAAATTATTTGCACTGTATTGAGGCAAGTTAATAGTGTGTCTGAAACCCAAGTTCTGGGGATGTAGTCATCAGGTCTTCTACTGATTTGTGGAGTAAGAGAAGGATTCTTTTTTGGCACTCTCCTGTCTACCTGCTGCAGATATGGAAAGTAACTGCACATAAAATAAGGTGGAGAGGGTGATGTTGAATGAAATTTTATTTCCAGTTAAATGCTGTTCAAAGCATTTGGAAATGATTTAACTTTGAGGCTTTGCCTACATCTATAACATATCAAGATTACCAGCTGGAAAGGGAAAAATTCAAATACCCAGATGCTTGGACTATGCTGTGCTAAAAACGTGACTATTTGAAAACACCCAGGTATTTATAGTATCCCACATAAAATAAGAATTTTCTACCTTCTTTCCACTTTTGACATCACATAGGAGCAGTTAACATATTTCTATACTTTATTTTCTAAATAAACCATTTCTTTTGCTTTAGGTATTTATAATAAGCTGCTCTGATGTACACAGCTCCTACAGACCACAGAACATAATCTATCTACACAAATTTAAAGGACCACTTCAGAAGATGGGCATACTTGTTAAAAAGTTGTATCTGAAAATATTCTGAGCTTTTTGAATTAGTCCATGTCCTCTTTAAGTACATGATCTGAATTATGCATAAAAGAATGTGAAAATAATAATCCTTTATTTATTTATTTATTTATTTATTTATTTATTTATTGAGACGGAGTCTCGCTCTGTCGCCCAGGCTGGAGTGCAATGGCCGGATCTCAGCTCACTGCAAGCTCCGCCCCCCCGGGTTTACACCATTCTCCTGCCTCAGCCTCCCAAGTAGTTGGGACTACAGGCGCCCGCCACCTCGCCCGGCTAGTTTTTTGTATTTTTTAGT
>NW_016805059.1:4542388-4566331 GCF_001698545.2 Rhinopithecus bieti | reverse complement strand
GATCTCAGCTCACTGCAAGCTCCGCCCCCCCGGGTTTACACCCTTCTCCTGCCCCACCCTCCCAGGTAGTTGGGACTACAGGCGCCCGCCACCTCGCCCGGCTAGTTTTTTTTTTTTTTTTTTTTTTTTTTATTAGAGACGGGGGTTCACCGTATTAGCTAGGATGGTCTCGATCTCCTGACCTCGTGATCCACCCGTCTCGGCCTCCCAAAGTGCTGGGATTACAGGCTTGAGCCACCGCGCCCGGCCATCCTTTATAATAAATAATATCTTCAGGGTAAAAATAATATGCATAAATGACAATATATTAAGTGTACAAAGCTTTTACACATATTACTATAAGTGCACTTCCTACTTTTTTTTTCTAATTTCCATCCCTTGCTTTTCTGCAAATTCCCATTCCAACAGTAAGTAACCTGGCTGCTATTTACTTAATTGTTCAATTCCTGTATACATACACAGCAGTATGGTAACTGTTAACTTGTAGCCCCATGGGGAACAATTTTATCAAGTGGAATACAGTGCTTTTGTGCAGTTCCTATTGCCTTCCTCTTACAGACTCTGTTCATTTCCAAAGTTACTTAGAGAGGGGATGATACTTTTTCCCTCTCTACCCTTCAGTGAGGTTGTTTTCCATATTTTTAAGGCAGTTAGATCCTCTTGCACAGTCTGCATTTCTCCCTGGAATCCCCCAACCTCCTAAATGATTCTTAAATATGTTCAAATTTTAAAGTCCGGTTTTGTGCCGCACAGGTCTATGACATTTGACAAATGCATAATATATTGTACCCACAAATACAATATTACACAAACTAATTTTACTACTCTAAAATTCCTGACCTATTTATTTTCCTCTCTTCCCCCCAAACCACTGATTGTTTTACTGTCTCTATAGTTTTGTGGTTTTCAGAATGTCATATAATTGGAACCATACAGTATGTAGCTTTTTCATACTGGTTTGTTTCACTATGACTTGTTTCACCAAAGTTCATCCATGTCTTTTCATGACATGATAGCTTATTTCTTTTTATTATTGAATAGTATTCCATTGCATGAATGTACCACAGTTTATTTATCCAGCTTTTAAAGGATATCTTGGTTGCTACCAGTTTTGGGCGATTATGAATAAAGGTGCTGTAAATATTTGCATGCAGGTTTTTGTGTGAATGTAGGTTTTCAATTTAACTGGGTAAATACCCGTTAGAGCGATTATATAGTAAGCCTATGTTTAGCTGTGTGGGAGACTGCCAAACAGCCTTCAAAAATAGCTTTACCATTATTTGCATTCCCAACAACGAGAGTTCCTGCTACTCCACATTGTCATCAGTATTTGGTATTGTCAATTTTTTGAATTTTAGCTATTCTAATAGGTGTATAGTGTTAACTCGTTATTGCTTTAATTCTCTAATGACACATGATGAGATGATGAGCTACTTTTTATATGCATATTTGCCATCTGTAAGTTTTCCTTAGTAGGAATTAATTAATTACATGTGTAATTAATTACATAAGTTAATCCAGATCTTTTGCCTTTTTAATGAGTTGTTTTCTTGTGGTTGAGTTTTAAGTATATTTTAAATATATTTAAGTATATTTTGGATACAAGTCCTTTATCAGATATATGTGTTTGCAAATATTTTCTCCAAGTCTGGCTTGTTTTTTACATTCTCTCTCTCTTTTTTTTTTTTTTTTGAGACATTGTCTCGCTCTGTCGCCCAGGCTGGAGTGCAGTGGCGTGATCTCGGCTCACTGCAAGCTCTGCCTCCCGGGTTCACGCCATTCTCCTCCTCAGCCTCCCGAGTAGCTGGGACTACAGGCACCCGCCACCACACCCGGCTAATTTTTTGTATTTTTTAGTAGAGACGGGGTTTCAACGTGTTAACCAGGATGGTCTGGATCTCCTGACCTCATGGTCCGCATGTCTTGGCCTCCCGAAGTGATGGGATTACAGGCTTGAGCCACTGCCCCGGCTTCATTCTCTTAACAGTATCTTTTCCATAGCAGTTTTTAATTTCAATAAAATCTACCTTATTTATATTTTCTCTCATGGATCATGCTTTTGGTACCATATCTAAAAACGCATCATCAAATACAAGTAAACCTAGATTTTTTTCCTGTGTTATCCTCTCAAAGTCTTATAGTTTTGCATTTTACATTTAGGCCTAAGATCCATTTTGAATTAATTTTTCTAAAAGGTGTATTGTATGTTCTGTGTCTGTGTCTATTTTTTTTTTTGCATATGAAAATCCAGTTGTTCCACAACCATTTGTTGGAAAGACTATCCTTTCTCTATTGAATTGCCTTTGGTCCTTTGTCATGGATCAGTTGACTGTATTTGTTTGGGGGTCTATTTGTGGGCTCTGTATTCTGTTCCATTGACCTATGTGCCTATTCTTTCACCAGTACCATGCTGTATTTATTACTGTAGCTTTACAGTAAGTCTTGAAATTGGGCACCGTCAGTCCTCCAACTTTGTCTTTCAGTGTTGTGCTATCTATTGTAGGTCTTTTGCTTTTCCACATAAACTGTAGAATCAGTTTGTTGATTTACACAAAGTACCTTGCTGAGATTTTAGTTGAGATTGTGTTTAATCTATAGATCAAGTCAGGAAGACTGGACATATTAATGATATTGAATCTTCCAATCTATGAATATGGAATAATCTTTCCATTAATTTATATCTCTTTTCTCTGTATAGATCCTGTACATATTTTGATAGATTTATGCCTAAGTATTTATATTTTTCTTGTGCAACTGTAAATGGTATTGTGTTTTAATTTCAAATTCCAGTGGTTCATTACTGGTAACAATCGACTTTCGTATATTTACTTTGTATCTTCCAACCTTGCTATAATCACTCATTATTTCCATGAGTTTATGTTGATTCTGTGAGATTTTCCATACAATCATGTAAGATGGTTTTAATTTTTCTTTCTAATCCATATAGCTTTTATTTCCTATCTTGCTGCACTAGCAAGGACTTCCCTGTACAATGTGGAATAGAAGTGGTGAGAGAGGACATTCTTTCCTTCTTCCTCATCTTAGAGGGAAGTAATCTAGTTTCTCACCATTAAGTATGCTAGTTGTAGGCTTTCCATAGGCCTCTTTATCAAGCTGGGAAATTCCCTTCTATTCCTACTTTGCTGAGAGTTTTACATGAATGCATGCTGGACCTTGCCAAATGCTTCTGCTACGTCTACTGATATGATCATAGGACTTTCTTCTTTTGCCTCTTGATGAGATTATTTACATAAATTGATTTTTACTTGTTGAGCCAGTCTTTCATATCTGGAATAAATCTCACTTGATTGTGGTGTATAATTCATTTTATACATTGTTGGATTTGATTTGCTAATATTTTGATGAGGATTTTTGGATTTATGTTTTTGAGAGATTTTGGTCTACAATTTCCTTTTCTTGTAATGTCTTCATATAGTAAGTCTTGAAATTGGGCAGTGACAGTCATCCCACTTTGTCTTTCTGGTTTTTTTATGAGGGTAATGCTGGCCTCAATGAATGAATTTGCAAGTACTCCCTCTGTTTCTATTTTCTGGGAGAGATTGTAGAGAACTGGTATCATTTCTTCTTTAAATATTTGGTAGAATTCACCAGTGAAACTATCTGGACTTGGTGCTTCCTTTTTTGGAAGGTTATTAACTATTGATTGAAATTTTAAAATGATATAGGCCTATTCAGTTCATCTATTTCTCCTTGTGCGAGTTTTGGTATAGTTTGCATCTTTCAAAGAATTAGTCCACTTCATCTAATTTATCCAAATTTGTGGGCATAGAATTGTTTGTAGCCTTTTCTTTTTATATCCATGGGATTAGTAATGATGATCTCATTTTCTTTTCTCTTTTTTTTTTTTAGGGAGACAGGGCCTCACTCTGTGACCCAGGCTGGAACGCAGTGGCACAATCATAGCTCACTGTAACCTCTAACTCGTGGGCTTAAGCAATCCTCTTGCCTTAGCCTCCTGAGTAGCTAGGACTACAGGCACGTGCTATGATGCCTGGCTAATTTTCAAATTTTTGTAGAGATGGGGTCTCATTATGTTGCCCAGGCTGGTCTTGAACTCTTGGCCTCAAGTGATCCTCCCACCTCAGCCTCCCAAATGCTGGGATGACAGGTGTGAGTCACTAAGCCTAGCCCAATTTTCTTTTATAATATTAGTAATTTGTGTTTTCTCTCTTTTTTTCTTGGTTAGTCTGGCTAGAGGTTTATTAAATTTATTGATCTTTTCAAAGAACCAGCTTTTGGTTTCATTGTGTTTCCTCTACTGATTTCCTATTTTAATTTCATCAATTTTGCCAAAATTTCTATTATTTATTTTCTGTTTGTTGTAGGCATGAATTACTCTTCCTTTTCTAGTTTCCTCAGGTGGATTCTTAGATTATTGATTTTAGACTTTTCTTCTTTTCTAATATATGCATTCAATGCTATAAATTTCCCTCTAAGCACTGCTTTTGCTGCATCCCAGAAATTTTGATAAGCTGTATTTTCATTTTCATTTAAATTATTTTAAAATTTCTCTGGAGTTTCTTCTTTGACCCATGTGTTATTTAGTATTGTGTTATTTAGCATTGTGTTATTTAATCTGCAAATATTTTGGAATTTTCCATACTATCTTTCTGTTATTAATTTCTAATTTAATTCATTGTGGTTTGAGAGCATAGATTGTATAATTCAAATTTATTTTGGAGTCTTTTATGGTTCAGCATGTGGTGTATTTTGGTGAATGTTCCACGTGATGTCAAGAAGAATATATACTCTGTTGTTGTTGGATGAAGTATTCTATAAATGTCATTTAGAGCAAGCTGATGAATGGAACTTTCAGGTCAATTATGTCTTTACCAATTTTAAGCCTGCTTGATCTATCAGCTACTAGAAGAGATGTATTAAAATCTTTAACTATAATGGTCAATTTGTTGATTTCTCTTTGCAGTTCTATCAGTTTTTGTCTCATATATTTTGATGCTCTTTTGTTAGATGCATACATATTAAGAATATCTTCCTGAATAACTGATCCTTTTATCATTATGTAATGCCCTTTCTTTCTTTCTTTCTTTTTTTGAGGCAGAGTCTCACTCTGTTGCCCAGGCTGGAGTGCAGTGGAGAGATCATGGCTCATTGCAGCACTGACCTCCTGGGATCAAGCAATTTTCTCATCTCAGCCTCTGGAGTAGCTGGGACTACAGGAGCATGCTACTATGGCCGGCTAATTTTTAAATTATTTATAGAGATGGGGTTTCATCATGTTACCCAAGCTGGTTTTGAACTTCTAGGCTCAAGTGATCCTCCCTCCTCAGCCTCCAAGTAGCTGGGACTACAGGTGCATACCGCTACATCTGGCTTTTTTTTTTTGGTAGAGATAGGGTGTCACTTTGTTGCCCAAGCTGGTCTCGAGCTCTTGGCTCAAGCAATCCTCCTACCTTGGGCTCTCAAAGTGCTGAAATTACAGCTATGAACCACTGTGCCAAGCCAAATGCCCTTTCTTATCCCTGACAATTTTCCTTGTTCTGAAGTCCACTTTGTCTGAAATTAATATAGTTGGTCCAGCTTTCTTTTGATTAGTGTTAGTATGGAATATCTTTTTCCAAATCTTTACTGTTGATATATCTGTAACAACATATAATTGCATCTTGTTTTTGAAAATTAATCCACTCTGATAATCTTTGTGTTTTAATTTTTATATTTAGACCATTCACGTTTGAAGTGATTATTGATATAGTTGGATTAATATCTACCATGGATGTAACTATTTTCTATTTGTTGCACTTTCATTGCATCTCTCTCTCTCTCTCTCTCTCTCTCTCTCTCTGCCTTCTCTGGTTTTAACTGGGTATTTTATGAGATTCCATTTTCTCTCCTCTATTACTGTATCAGTTAGGCTCCTTTACAATTATTTCTAGTGGTTTCTCTACTGTTTGCAAAATACATCCATAACTAATCCAAGTCCATTCTCAAATAACACTATACGCCATTATTGGTATTATAGGTACCTTATAACAGAAATCTCAATTCCTCCCTCCCATTTCTTATAATACTGCTATCATTCATTGCAGTTATCCATATAACATAATCACCCAATATACTGTTCCTACTTTTACTTTGAACAATTAATCTATTAGAGGAATTAAGAATAAGAAATAGGGCTGGGCATGGTGGCTCATGCCTGTAATCCCAGTTGTTTGGGAGGCCAAGGTGGGCGGATCATGAGGTCAGGAGTTTAAGACCAGCCTGACCAACATGGTGTAACCCCATCTCTACTAAAAATACAAAAATTAGCTGGGTGTTGGGGCAGGGGCCTGTAATCCCAGCTACTCAGGAAGCTGAGGCAGGAGAATCACTTGAACCCGGGAGGCGACGGGTACAGTGAGCTGAGATCACGCCATTGTACTCCAGCGACAGAGTGAGACTCCGTCTCAAAAGAAAAAAAAAGAAAGAAAGAAAAAGTTTTATTTTATCTCTATTTATTCTTTCTCTGACACTCTTTCTTTCTTTATGTAGATTATCTGAGTTTCTGGCCTAAATGACTTTACTTCTTTCTGAAGAACTTTTAAAAAACATTTCCTATAGGTCAGAACTACTGGTAATGAATTCCTCATTTTTTGTTTGCCTGATAAAGTCTTTATTTCTCTTTCACTTTGAAGTGAATTTCTCTGGATATAGAATCCTAGATTGCTGGGATTTTTTCTTTCAATATTTTAAATATTTTACTTCACTTTCTTCTTGTTTGCATGGTTTGTTTTTTCCCCTCTCTGGCTGCTTTTAAGGTTTTCTCTTCATCTTTGGCTTTCTGTAGTATGATTTTGATATACCCACGTACAGATTTCTTGGTATTTACCCTACTTGGTGTTCTCTGAGTTTCTTAGATTTGTGGTTTGGCGTCTCCTTAATCTTGAAAAATTATTGGTCATTATTATTTCAAATATTTTTTCAGTTCCATTATCTCTTTCTTCTCCTTTTGGTATTCCAGTATGTGTATGTTATATTTTTTGAAAATGTTCCATAGTTCTTAGATATTCTGTTCTATTTTCTTTTCACTCTTTTTTTCTCTTTGCATCTCATTTTGGGACATTTCTACTGACATTATCTTCACGTTCACGGATTCCTTCCTCAGCTTCATCCAATCTATTGATGAGGCCATTCAAGGCATTCTTCCTTTCTGGTACCATTTTTTTTTGTTTGTTTTATTTTTAGCATTTTAAAAGATTCTTTGTAAGTTTCCACTTCTCTGATTACATTACCCATCTATACTTGGATGTTGTCTACTTTTTCCATTAGAGATCTTAGCATACTAGCCATCACTAAGTTTTATTTTATTTTTAACTGAAAAATATTAATTGTATATATTTATGAAGTACAATGTGATGTTATTGTACATGTATACATTGTGAAATGATCAAATCAGGCTAATTAGCATATCTATCACCTCAAATATTTATCATTTTTTTGCAGTGAGAACATTTAAAATCCTCTCTTAGCTATTTTGGGACATACAATACATTAATGTTAACTACAGTCACCACGCTGTGCAATAGAATACCAGAACTTATTCCTCATATCTAACCAAAACTTTGTACTTGTTTACCAATATCTCCCCTTTCCCCATCTACCCACCCTCCTATGGCCTCTGGTAACCACCATTCTACTCTACTTCTGTGAGTTTGACTTTTTAATCATAATTATTTTAAATTCCTGGTCTGATAATTCCAAAATCTCTGCCACATCTAAGTCTGGTTCTTTGTCTCTTCAGACTGTGTTTTTTTTCTCCTACTAGCATGACTTGTAATATTTGGTTGAAAAGCAGACATGATGTATTAAGTAATAGAAGCTGAGATAAACAGACCTTTAGTGTGAGGTTTTACATTAATTTGGCTAGGAGTTGGGCTGTGTTTAATGTTTGCTGTGGTTGTAGGTGTCAAAGTCTTCAATTTCCACTAGTATCCTTGTTTCTGTCTCTGCTGTTGTCTTTGGGTTTCCCTAAACATTCCTTCTTATATAGAGTCTAAGGCTTGCAGCTCTTTCAGCTCTAACCTTCGGCTATTACACTGGACACCTGTTGATGTGGTGGCAGGGTATAAGGGTAGTGGGAGCATTCTGTTATCATATGGTTAAGTCTCTTTCAGGCCTGTGTCCCTGGGGTGGCCTTTACAAGTGTTTCTCAACTATTTTGTTTCCCCTTAGGTGACACAGGAAGGCTAGAGGAAGCTGGAGTTGGGTTATTTCTCTCCCCTCATATTGGATGAGGCTCTTATCAATCTTTTCACTTGCTGTGGTAGGCCTTGTTATGGAGAACATTCTGGATCTGGTTCAAAGTGGTCACTTTCCCCCTCCCCTGCTGGAAGCATGAGAGCACTTCTTGGGTTTTCATCATAAGAACCTGGTGGGGTAGCTGGAGGTAAAACCTAAACAAAATGTAGGGTCCCTGACTGTGGCTCCCAGGAGTTTCTCACTCTCACACTACTTTGTGCACTGCTTCCAGCAATCCTTCAGAGTTACTACATTTGAATGTATGGCATTGTCGCTTCTGCTTTCAGGAAGGAGATCTCAGCTATGATTTCCTGTATTCACCTGTCTCTCTAGATTTTGAGATGGTGGTTTTCCCTGTGACCTCAATTCTCTGACAAGTCTAAGAAAAGCCATTGATAATCAGTTTGGCCAGTTTTTTTCTTGTTGTAAGATAAAAGTGCTGACTTCCAAGCTTTTTATATGTTGGAGCTGAAACCAGAAGTCCTTCCTATTTTAAAATTTCATCATTTTAAATATCAGGAAACAAAGGCTCCTTGTGGTTAAATGAGTAGCTAGAATCTTTCTACTTCTAAGCCAGTACTCTTTCCTTTCACCATCCTGCCACATTAGGTTGGTGCAAAAGTAATTGCTATTTTGCTATTAAAAGTAACGGGAAAACCACAATTACTTTTGCACCAACCTACTATATCTCACAAAATCAGCCCAGGAAAATGTCCTCAGAAGAAGCATGAGACTGAATAGCTGGGCATGGTGGCTTACGCCTGTAATCCCAGCACTTTGGGAGGCCAGCCAAGGCAGGCGGATCACCTGAGGTCAGGAGTTCGAAACCAGCCTGGCCAACATAGTGAAACCCTGTCTCTATTAAAATAAAAAAATTAGCTGGGCGCAGTGTCAGGCACCTATAATCCCAGTTACTTGGGAGGCTGAGGCAGGAGAATCTCTTGAACCTGGGAGGCGGAGGTTGCAGTGAGCCAAGATCGCACCACTGCACTCCACCTGGGTGACAGAGTGAGACTGTCACACACACACACAAAAAAGCATGAGGCAGAATAGAAGGGGTGGCAAGGCAGGATAAGCAGATGTACTGCTTTGTAAGTCAATGGTTGAGCATTCTCTCTAGCTTTACAAAAGTGTCCAGAAAAGGATTCTTTTATTAGCAAACTGCTTTTACAGCATATGATTACGTTTGCACAAATGTTATATACAAACAGTATCTCTTGGATGCTTTTGGAGTCAACGAATCGTATTGAACATTTACTATGGATCAGTCACTGTACTTGAAATTCAAAGATATTTAGTGAGCTTGTTCTTGATATGAGAGCAAATAACTAGTGAGGCTGAATTCTAGCCTCTCTGCAACTAGTTAGTTATATGCCTTTGGCCAAGGTTTTTAATTGCTCTGAACTATATTTCACAAAAGGGATAAAAAATAATTACCTCTCAAGGTAACTGAGGTAAAGTACAGAAAGCACTTATCACAGCTGTAATAATAATAGTAATTTACATATAAATTTATATATAATAATTTTACATATAATTATGAGTATTATAGTAATTATAATATATATTAATATGCTACTAATATTGATAGAGGTTACAATATCAAGTCATGGAGATAAATTTCACTATATAGCCCCTTGTAGAAAAGAGCCAGCAATGTTGTGAATCTTATAAACATGTTCAAAGCTCTCAGTAGCTAGTCTTATGCATGCCAACAAAAACAATTAAAAGCTAGGTTCTCTTTGGATGATAGGGCAATTTAGGTCAGCATTTATGCACACATGTCTGTCAAATTCCATCCCAAAGACTTTAAATTCAGTAGTGTATTAGGCAGTGGGTTTTTTTGCTATTGTTCACCCAAGTATAAGAAAGCTGGAAACCAGTGTTAGAATAAGCTAGTGGTACTCTAGGAACAATTTCCAGCTCAAATGGTTGCAAACATCACCAAGAGTGCCTGAAATGGCTGTGCTCTGATGACCACTCTGGAGGTGAATCCCCAAGAAGGGATGCAAAGCATGGGGCAAAGTCAAGGCTACAGCATGGGAAAGCCTGGCCTCTCATCCTGAGTCACAGATTGAGTAGCCCCTCAATAGAGACATGCAGGGGAATGGGGCTACTCAACCTATTCCTTTGGGATGATACCAATAATTAGACGGATTGATGAGCAAAGACGTAGAATATATTTCAGAGACCAATCAAGTCTATGAGTTAACTCAGCAGTCTCAAGGCACCATGAGACCTGAATCTGTCCTTGACTATGGTGGGGGCGACTTTATGCAGGCTTCTGGCTTTGTCAAAGTGCTAGACAGGATCACCATGATCATTATCATCATGAGAGGCATGATCACAGGCACCTGGTCACCTCCAACGTGATCCTTAGGACTACAGAGCCCTACTGGGTAGCCATAAAACATAGAAGCTGTGTGACAGAGGGACACAGAAATAGCAACCTTAGAGAGCAAAAGTGGGGTGACTAAAGGAATCAAGGGGAGGTGGCAGTCAAAAGCAAGTCCCTGGAGAGGCATTGTAGGTAGCACAGCTTGTGCAGTTAGCAACAGGAAACAACTCAGATGACTCCAGCTAACCAACAGAGGTCAGGGTCCAGGGTGTCCACCTAGTCCAATGTAGCTGAGTCATCTACGGTCAGACCCTTCCATGGCCACAAGTCCTTAAAGGGGATTCTGAGGCATAAGCAGGTCTGTCTTTGGCCAGGTAGAGCCAAAGTGCTTCAATACAGGACAAGGATGGTCTTTGTGCATATGCCACCTCAAAAATCATCAAATCTGGCCAGGTGCAGTGGCTCATACCTGTAATCCCAGCACTTTGGGAGGCTGAGGCGGGTGGATCACCTGAGGTTAGGAGTTTGAGAACAGCCTGGCCAACATGGTGAAACCCCATCTCTACAAAAAAATACAAAAATTAGCCAGATGTGATGGCGGGCACCTGTAATCCCAACTACTTGGGAGGCTGAGGCTGGAGAATCACTTGAACCCAGGAGGCGGAGGTTGCAGTGAGCCAAGATCGCACCATTGCACTCCAGCCTGGGCAACAAGAGCAAAACTCCAACTCAAAGAAAAAAAAAATCATAAAATGAAAATGTTGCAGGAGTGGTGCGACACAGTGCGAGTCAAGAGCTCCTGGAGCATTGTTTCCTTTCAAGGTCGGGGGTTTCTTATGCAAAATCCACACCTGTGTTACTATGAAAAAAGAACATTTTTTTCCCACATCAACCCAGAGATAATGATTAATTATAAAGAAAGAATGAATAAGGCTAAGAACTGATTCCTTATGAATCCAGGTTTCTTCCTACATGAGGACTCTAGAAATTTTATCTTAGCTACTTCCATTTTGCAGATAAGGAAACCATAGTGAAGATATATTTAAATAGCTTTTCTTTGATATGAGTGAAGTACTAGTGAGGTTTGATTCTAGTTTCATTCACTTAAAAACATTATCCAAGTGCAATATAAAGGGTGTTTATTATAATTGATAAGACAGCGGAGACATGGCAGGAAATGGATACATTTGCTTTAAAACAATAAAATGAGATTCCCCTTTCTAAAGAAAATGTTCAAAATTACCTAAACTTAAATATAATACAGAACACAAAAGAATTCCTTTAGACCCTGTACTATATAGGAAATAAATTCTATGACAGGTAATAATAAAATAATATATTGGTCTAAGTCAACACTTCATGTGTTGCAGGCAAGTTGAGTCCGTCAGACTCTATAATGGCCATTCCAAGACCCAGAACCATGTAGAATGTTAACTGAGGACCTTCTCCATTTGCAACACTTCTCCATTTAGTCCATGTTTGAATCTAAACCAGAGGATTTTAAAGTGTGGTTCCAGGACTGGCAGCCTCAACATTACCAGCACCATGAGGGAACTTGTTAGACAAGCAAATTCTTGGGTCACTATTGAATCAGAAACTCTATGGACAGGACCTGGGAACTTGATTTAACAAGCTCTCTAGATGATTCTGATGCACCCTGCTCTAACCATTGAGAACTACTGCTGTAAACATTGCGATGGCAAGGTCTCAGGCCCAACAAGGCCCACAGCATGACTCTCAGGCCCTGGTGGTGAACATGCTTGAATGAGATTGGTCTGTGAAAATGAAATCTGGCTCCATGTTGCTGAGGTCAATGCAGTGTGTGCATGAACACATTTCCATGGATATGCAAACCATTAATGCCAAGATAGTTTACTACTAATGAAACAACATTAGAGTGTCTTAGTCCATTTTGTGCTGCTATACTAGAATATGACAGATTGGGCAATTTACAACGAAAAGAAATTTATTTCTCACAGTTCTGGGGGCTCAGAAGTCCAAGATTGAATGGCTGGCATCTGGTGAGGGCCATCTTGCTGCATCATCTTATGGCGTAAGACAAGAGGGCCAGAGAAAGCGAGAGAGAGAAAAGGTGGCTGAACTTATCCTTTTATAAGGAACCTACTCCTGCAATAAAGGCATTAGTCCATTCATGAAGGCAGAGCCCTCATGACCTAATTCCTTCTCATTAGGCCCCACCTCCCAACACTGTTGCACTGAGTATTATGTTTCCAACACATGAACTTTGGGGGACACTCGAACCACAGCATTCTGCTCTGGCTCCAAATTCATGTTTTTCTCACACATAAAATATATTCATTCCATCCCATTTGCCCCAAATTCTTAACTTGTTCTGGTGAAAGTCTAGGGTCTCATCTAAATCAGATATGGGTGAGACTCAAGGCATAATTCATCCTGAGGCAAATTCCCCTCTAGCTGTGAGCCTATGAAATTAACAAGTTCTCTTCTTCCAAAATACAATGCTAGGTCAGGCAGAGGATAGACATTCCCATTCCAAAAGGGAGAAATAGGCAAGATGAAAGGAGTAACAGGCCCCAAACAAGTCTAAAACTCGACGAGGTAAACAATACTAAATCCTAAGACTTGAGGATAATCTTCTTTGACTCCATGTCCTACTTTCTGGGCATACTGATGTAGGGTTTGGAACCCTGAGGCCTCAGGAACAGCCTTGCCCCCATGGCTTTGCTAGGCTTAGCCCACACAATTCTCACAGGTTGGAATCTGATGTCCATATCTCCTAGGCTCGAGTTGCATGCTGCATGCCCATAGCTCTCCTGGGCTGGAGTTGCATGCCTGGTAGTTGTATAGTTCTAGGACTTGGGGGCATCCCCACCCTGAAGGACTCCCCTAGGCCTAGTGAGGACTCTCTGCTATGGCTGTGACTCCACACTTCTGCTGGGCATTGTCCTCCTAGGTGCTCTCTGTGGCAGCTCTACCCCAAGACAAATCTTTGCCTAGGTCCTCTAGTTGTCTGCAACATCCTTTGAAATCTAAGTGGAGGCTGCCATGGCCTCACAGCATGTGCCTACAGAAGTAGCGCCACCAAAGTTTATAGCTGGTACTTTCCAGAGCAGCAGGCTGAGCTGCACCTGGGCTCCCTGGAGCCACAGCTGAAGCAGCCAAGGGGAACGATGCTGGAATTCAAGGAGCAGAGTCCTGAGGTGGCTCTGCTCACTGGTCCTGTGTAGAGTACACTGGGGAGTCACCCCAAACCATTCTGCTTTCCTGGAGCCCTGGGCCTGTGATGAGACAGGCAGCCTTGAAGGTCACTGAAATGCCTTCAGGGTCATTTTCCTGTTGTCTTGATTACTTGCACCTGGCTTCCTTCTGGCTGTGTTAATCCCCTTTATCAAAGGGTCACTTGGCTGCACCCTTGCAAACCTTTTTATTCTTTACGTAGCCAGGCTGTGAATTTTGCAAATTTTATATTGCTTCTCTTTTACTTATAAATTCCATCTTTAAATCATTTATCTCTTCTTTCATTTTACTATATGCAGTTAAAAGAAGCCATGTAGGTCCTTCAATATATTGCTCAGAAATTTCTTTCACCAGCTATCCTGGTTCATTGCTCTTAAATCTGCCTTCCATAAAGCCCTCCAGCATGGACACAGTTAAGCCAAGTTCTTTGTGACTTTATAATGAGGATGGCCATTACTTCAGTTTCCGATACCTTGTTCCTCATTTCTGTCTGAGACCTCAGGAGAATGGCTTTTACTGTTCATATTTTCACTAATATTCTGACTATGACCACTTAAGTAATCTCTAAAAAGTTTCAGCCTTTCTCTATAGTTATTTTCTTTCTCTGAGCCCTAACCAGACTCGTCTTTCATACTCCATTGTTACAGCAAGACCAGCTGTTTCTAGCTTGTTCCTTCAAACTCTTCCAGCCTCTGCCCAATTACACAGTTCCAAAGCTGCTTCCCCATTTTCAGTCATTTGTTATAGTAACAGACCCACTTCTTGGTACCAATTTTCTTAGTCTGTTTTGTGCTGCTATAACAGAATACTACAGACTGGGTAATTTATAATGAACAGCAACGTATTGCCTCATGGTCTGGAGGGTGGAAAGTACAAGACAGAGGGGTTTGTATCTTGCAAGGGCCTTCTTGCTGTGTCATCTCACAGCAGAAGGTGAGAGGGCAGGAGAAATTGAGAGAGAAAATGGGCCCACATTCATATTTTTATAATAAACCCACTCCCACAAAATTAATGGCATTAATCTATTCACAAGGGCAGAGACCTTATGGCCAAATCACCTCTTATTAGGCCCCACCTCCCAGCACTGTTGCGTTGGGGATTACATCTCCAACACAAGAACTTTGGGGGATACATTAAAACCATAGCAGACAGCCTAAACCATTTCTTTTGGCTATTCCTAATCCTTCTTTTCCTGAACTATTGGCAGAAGTTGTTCATGCATGAAAGGAAAACTGGTTTACTTAAACACTAGGATTTCTCAGTCTTGGCAACACTGACATTTTAGGCCAGATAATTTTTGTTGTAGGGAGCTGTTGTGCATTGGAGGATGTTTACCAGTATCCCTGGCCTCTATCCACCGGTGCCAGTAGCAACTTCCCTCCCCATCTACACCCCCCACAAGTCTTGACAGTCAAAAATGATTCCAGACATTGCCAAATGTCTCCTGGGAGTGAAACTGCAGTTGGTTGAGAACCGCTGACTTAAACCAAGGCAGTTCCTTCAAAGTGGTAACCACGGGAGAATGTGTCCTGGAAAAAAACAGTCAAGCTGATACAAGCTGGAGCAGGCTCCCAGCAGCTACGGGGGTGACTCACATTGTAGGATCGACCATGCCTCTGTCTCCACTGAACCAGCACTATCTGGGCAATGACCAGAATGCAGAGGAAGATCAAGATCATTTCCACGTGCATGGATTCGTGGCCCCGGTGCATCTTGTACATCCTCTCCTGCTGCAGGCTGGAACTGGCAAATGAGGTCATCTGAAAAAGCCCTCAACCTTGCACATTTAGCCAAAAAAACAAAACGAAACAAACAAAAAAACAAACAAAAAAAAAACAGGTTTGGCTCACAAAAAGCAACAGGGGATTTCAAATGTAAGGGTTGGTAAGTTTTGATTGTAAAGTTTTTCTTGGTTTCTTCCCTTTCCCTAGATCTGGAGAAGGAGCAGCTGGGAGGAGGAGCCTGACTCTCTTAGCAAAACCAGTTCCTTTGCTTTCCCATGTGGTTGGCCTCAGCCTTGTCTTTTAAGTTAAGTGATGGGGCTAAAAAAACTAATGAGCCCCAGGAAGACCTGGGTTCCAGTCCCTGATCTGCCACTTCATTGCCTCACAACCTTGGGGAAGTCATTTATTCTCTCTGAGCCTCAGTTTCCTCATTTGCAAATTTCAAATAACCATCCTTCTGTAACTGACAAGGTTGTTGTAAGACTGTAAAGCACATGTTATTTTATTTGTATCTACATGAGGAATAATTATTGAGCTGCATCATATGAAACGTCAATTTTGAAAGTCAAAACAGTCCAGTGTTGGTAATTTTAAATCATTTGCTACTATTTCAAGTAAAAGGATACCCTGCAGATGGTGCTTATGCCAGAGGAGAGAATATTATCCACGGGGCAATGGAAAGCTTCTGAATGAGTTGTATAAATTGTTACAGAACTATTATATAGGGAAAGAATAGGCTTAAGTATTATCTTAGACACGCACAAACATTCCTGTGATGGCTGAACGTTACCGTTTTAGTTGGATGCTTAGTTTTGCACAATTGTAGAGAAAATCAACAAAATACTTTGTCACCTGGTTTAACGTTCTGGAGTAGCCTCGATGAGAACCTAGAGCAGTGGTTCTTGACCTTGTCTGTAAGTTAGGAATCACTGGGAAGCTTTAAAAAAAACCTTAACCCCCCATATCCAGATCAATTAGATGACGATTTCTGGGTGTTAGGGGGCTGAACTGCACCCTCTCGAAATTCATACACTGATGTCCTGGTCCCCTGTACTTCAACATACCAAACCAAACCTGCCAGCACTTTAATCTTGGACTTTCAGCCTTCAGAACTGCGAGAAAATAAATTTCTGATTTTTAAGCCACCTATTCTGTGGTATTTTGTTATGGTATTCCTAGCAAATTAATACAGATTTGCAGGATGGGATGTGACATCAGGAATTTTTCAGGCATCCCATGTGATTTTAAGGGGCAGCCAAGATTGAGAACCACAAGCCTAGAGGAAGAGAAAGAGGCCCAGGGTCAAGATGCGTGAACATGGGGAAAAATTATGAAAGCTGTCAGTTACTTTCTGAATACTGGTTATCATTATCTTTCATCCCTAGTGTGGCACCATCAGTCACAAAATCTCTTAAAGTTTCCACTTACATCTGGTTACAGTATGCAGTTAGCTAGTGTACCACCCAGAAAACACCGCAGGGTAACAGTCTGTGCCATGAGATAGTGACCTTTTAAAGGCACTTGATGGGTATGCGGGTTGGGTTCTCTCCCTCTGCCAGCATTTCTACAGCTACTCCAAAGAGCAGTGAATGCCTCAGAAAAGGGTCTCATCCAAATCCCAAGGGTGCCCCCTGCTGGAAAAGGTGTGGAAATCAGCCCACAGAGCCCAGTAAACACTCCTGCTGAAGTTCAGTTTCTTAGAGAGGGATTCTCAGAATGTCAGTGCTGGAAGTTACCATAGATGGAATGAATCTCCTTCATTTATCAAATGACGAAGCTGAAATCCATATCGGGTAAGCAACTTGAATAAAATTACATGGCTCTTAGTCTCTCTATTGGAAGCTGAGCTCAGGAGACAAGAATGATTTCTAGAAGCTCATTTAAACAAACAAACAAAAAACCAAACTTGGCCGGGCGCGGTGGCTCAAGCCTGTAATCCCAGCACTTTGGGAGGCCGAGACGGGTGGATCACGAGGTCAGGAGATCGAGACCATCCTGGCTAACATGGTGAAACCCCGTCTCTATTAAAAAAAAAAATACAAAAACTAGCCGGGCGAGGTGGCGGGTGCCTGTAGTCCCAGCTACCCGGGAGGCTGAGGCAGGAGAATGGCGTGAACCCGGGAGGCGGAGCTTGCAGTGAGCTGAGATCCGGCCACTGCACTCCAACCTGGGTGACAGAGCGAGACTCCGTCTCAAAAAAAAAAAAAAAAAGAAAAGAAAAAAACCAAACTTGTTCCCCTGAAGAAATGGGAAGAAAAATGAAAAAGTACAAGTGCTTAGTTGTGGTTTATACAGCTCCAAATCTAAAATAGCTTTTTAATATTCTATATAATTAACAGACTTTGAACTTAGGGCATATAGATAAATGAGTGACTTCATCATCAGTCTAAAATAGGACTTGCATAGATACAAAATATGCTTTATGAGATTATTAATCTATTATATCAGATTAATCTATTATTAAAATGCATCTCAAATTGGTTAGCCTATGTTGAAGTACTCTGAAAAGTATATATTGGTGTACAAATGTAGTATTTTCTTTTTTGAGGAGGAATGCATCCAAAATTGACTCCTGTAATGCAAAAAAGGAAGAGCTTTTCATTCTTATTTCACTTCATGTGGCGCTCACAGGGCTCAATGGCCCTACAGTATGTACCAGAACACAGGGGCAATGGTGTAGGAACAAAACCAGTGTATCTTGTGCCTAAAATAAATAGTAACTTGACACAGCCATATTTTGAAGGATGTATTAATCCAGCTTTGTGGGACTGCATGATCTTTTCCTATGGATCATGCTGTAGAAAACAGATGAAATCCATGTGTTATGGTCTATAGTATTTGTGTATCCTACCCCATCTTCTCTATCCTGGAAAATTTACAAATAAAATTATGACTTCATTCAATTTCTCAACTGTTAGCATAAAATCTAATTTTAGCAAAACAACTCTTAAAAAATACTAATTACTTACTTCCACGCATCTTCTGCAGAAAGCTTTGTATGAGAGATCTGAAAACACAAAAGGGCCCTTATCAAAAAACATCCTTGTTTTCTTGGTTTTTCTGTTAAAACCAAGACCATGTTGAAACCCAGACCATGAAAAATAACAGCGTCACATGGTATTTGAATAATTTGGGCTAAAACAACACGAAACAAACAAACAAAAAAAGAATAATCAGGTTACTATTATTAAATATTTGATCCTGTTCCTGGATCAGAGAATCAGATGAGGCTCCATTTCAATGGTTCTGTTTTGGCAAATCAGTCAAAGTTACAGAGAATGGTCTCCCAATAGGCCATGCTACTCTGGCTTCTAGGATATGAAGTGTGAGTCTGAGCATCCCTAAAAAACGTCTGTTTTGCTGATATCTTAAATGATTGCAGTGAGTAAATATCTCCAATCTCAGTGAGTAAATATCATTTCCAAGTTAAAAGTTTCAGAGACAGAGCTGACCAGAGGCTCCGCTGATTTGGAGCATTCTTGCATTTTTCTGTTACGAAGGCATCATTACTGACCCCAGGAAAGGGAGTAATCTGGGCTTGTGCCCTTACAAATTGAGCTGGAAAGCACAGAGATCATCTCCAGAACTGTGCATTTTGGATGACCTACAGAGTCCACCTATGGACTACCTTTTCTAGATTATTGCTAACCCACTACATTTGGTCATTTGAAAACCTTTAAGGTCAATCATTGGAAAGACATAATCGTGTAACTTTGATGGAGAGCACGGAAGAGCAGACAGCCAATGTTTTTGCCCCCAAAGTAGAACTTAGCAGAAAGGGACCTGTGGAAGAAAGGAGGAGATTCACGCAGCTTGATTACCTGAGGCTTGCTTCATTCTTGGAACTCAACACTTGAGCCCAGCTGTTGTGACCTCCATTTGAATATTAGGGACCCATCTGGTGGGATCACCTGGGGACAGGGAGCCATTGAGAAGTTGCCAGTATTATCCCCTGTGCCATCCCCTTCTTCTTTCCTGGCATCACCCAGAAAAGTCCTGGCATTGTGCAAATACTGCCTAAACTTATACTTTTCTATTTCATCCAAAGCCTTGTTCTCTCTTAAATGTGAGAAAGAAAATCTTAAAAGTACTAGAAGAAAACATGGGTAAACATGTTTATAATTCTGCAGCAGAAAAGGCATTTTTAAGTATAATGTAGAGCCCAGAAATTATAAAGTTTAAAAAATGACAGATTTTGAGGACATTTAAAATAAAATGCATTATAGTCCTCAATATTTGAAAGACAAATTGAACTGGGGAAAGCACAACATATGTGAGGGGCAAAAGCTAATAAGCTATGTAAAAAGGGCTTTTATAATTTAATCAAAAAGAGACAGATTGTCCAACAGGGCAAAGTACATGAATGAGAAATTCACGAATTGAGATATACAAATGACCAATTTATGGAAAGGTGTTCAAACTCACTAGTAATAACTGTGTTAAAAAAAAAAAAAGTAAAAATGAGGTCTTCTATTGAAACACGGTAAATAAAAAAAGTGCACTTACCTCCTCTCCCTCCCCAAACACCACTAGAACAATAGCAAAAGGACATAAGCCTCCAAGTCCAAAGAGAATTAGAGGAGTCCAGAGCAGCCAATTCTGAAACTACCAGTAGATGGGCCAGCAGAAAGGGACACTGGGACACCATAGGGCAAAAGACACCAAAGCCCACCAGCATGTGGGCAGTGCAGAGCAGAATGTGTGTGCAAATACCCTCAGGAGGGCTGTGGACTGCAGGGTCCTGGGGTGTCTAGAAGTGGGGGATGCAACTGGGATTAGTAAAAGAAGGTTCACTGAAAGTCAGTTTAAGGTTTGGAGGCCCCCGCACTAGCAGAATACTAGTGGTTAAACCAGAGGCACCGGCAGAGAGGCACCAGGCATGTGGAGGGAGAGCAGAGGACACCGGCAGCCCTCATCTGAGTCTAGAGAGTCCTAGCACCATCCTCCCTGGCAGCATCAACTCTAGATCACGCTGCAGGGGCCCTCCTTGCTTTAGGGGACCCCAGACATCTCAAACCCTAAAATACAAAATAACTGTGTTTTTATCTTCTCTCTCTCTCTCTCTTTTTTTTCTTTTCGAGGTGGAGTCTTGCTTGAGTGCAAGACTAGACTCCAGGCTAGAGTGCAATGGTGTGATCTCAGCTCACTGCAACCTCTGCCTCCCGGGTTCAAGCGATTCTCCTGCCTTAGCCTCTTGAGTAGCTGGGACTACAGGCACCCAACAGCATGTCCGGCTAAATCTTTCTATTTTTAGTAGAGATGGGGTTTCACCATGTCGGCCAGGCTGGTCTCGAACTCCTGACCTCAGGTGATCCGCCTGCCTTGGCCTCTCAAAGTGCTGGGATTACAGGCGTGAGCCACTGTGCCCAGTGTCTTTTCTGTCTCTTAAGAAAATATTTTGAAAGTCTGGTAATTGACTGAGTGAGTAGACCTTAATTGGAAAGAGATGATATAGGGCTGACACCCCAGGGGACTGGCAGGTTGGGGAGAAGAAAAAGAACAGCCTGTGCTCTGGGAAACTGGAGATAAAGTTTTGAAATTTGGCCATCCCACACCACCTAAGTGGGATCTTGGCTGACGAGGCTTCTCAATTAACTGCAGTGAGGTAGTCTGGGAGCAGCTTGGAACTGCTTGGAAATCCCAAGTCTGAAAAGTGAGGTGTGTGGTGGGAGATCCTATCTACCACAGCTTCCTTGGGAGTCAGTGAGGTCAGTCCGCATCCCTGGTTTAGGCACTGTAGTGGGTTGAATTGTGTCCTCCCAAAAGATATAGTTTGAGTTCTAACCCCCAGTACCTGTGAATGTGATCTTATTTGGCAATAGGATATTTGCAGATGTAATTGAGGACCTCAGAATGAGATCATCTGGATTTAGGGCAGGTCCTAAATCCAATGACTAGTGTCCTTACAAGAGAAAGGAGTGGAAGATTTGACATCCAGCAACACAGAGTAGCAAGGCAGAGTAGATGGCCATGTGAAGACAGAAGCAGGGACTGGAGTGATGCAGCCACAAGCCAGGAACACCTGGAGTCACTGGAGACTGGAAGTGGCAAGTAAGAAGTCTCCCCTACAGTCTTTGGAGGGAGCATGACCCTGTTGACACCTAGATTTTGAACTCCTGGCCTCCAGAATTGTGAGATAATACATTTTTTGTTGTTATAGTAGCCCTAGGAAACTAGTACAGGTACACTGAAACTTCCATCTTCCCTGTCCCAGCAGATCCTTGTTACCACTCAAGCCTGCAGCCAGCAGTACAGGTAGGGAGAATGTGGCTACACGGGCCACAGGTGGACCTGCAGGCAGGGCTGTGAGAGCAGATCAGTTGATAATACTTAGGCATGTGGCATGAGGGCCTCCATTTGTGCTCTTGGCCCAGGCATGTTAGACATGGGCTTGCCCACTTAGCTGGTAGCCAGACATGCCCCTTATACACAGAATGGATCAATCTAAGCCAAGAGAACAGACCTATAAATATGGACAGTCCTTGTTCTCCCTATGAAAAGGCCCAGCCAGGTCACCCTCCACTGAAGACTGCCTGTCAACAAGCTTTCCCTGCTAGCAATAACTTAACAGTGCTGTACTGTCTCACCTTAGATACAAGTGAACAATCAAACATCACAAGACGTTTGAGACAGGAAAGAGTTCTGCACCCATGATGACAAGAACACTGTGCTTTAAAGAATATAGAAAAACAACTGAAAGCTCTTAGAAATTAAAAATAGGAAGACAGAAATAAAAAATCAAATGAAGAATTGAAGATAAATTGAAGAACTCAGAAATAATTAAAAAAAAACTCAAAGAGATGGAAAACAGAAGAGAAAATATAAGAATATCAGAGAATTGGGCCAGGAAATCTCCTCATGTCCAAAAAAACAAGAGTTCTAGAACCAGAGGAAGATAACAGATGCAGGAAATATAAAATAAATTATACAAGAAAATTTCCAAGGACTGAAAGATACCTGTTTTAAAAATGAAATACTCACCAAGTACTCAGCCCGATGGATGAAAAAGACCCATATTTTTGCATATCTACATAAAAGAATCTGTAAGCTATAAAATGATAACACAGATTCATATTTACTAACATAGAAATATTTTCATGACATATTGTTAACAGAAAAAGCATGCTTCAAAACAGTTGTGTATAATCTGAACCTATTTATGTAAATGTAAAGTTATATAAAGAGACATGTGGAATTAAAAAAGCCCAGAAGAATGGCTCCCAAGACATTAACAGGAATGCTCCATGGGTGGTGATACATCCTGGGCATTTACTTTCTTTTTTATACTTCTTTACATTAAGTGTATTCTACACGAACATACGTCACTAAAAAGAACAATACAAAAGTAAGCTTGCCTCTGTCCTCTCTTTTATTCCTTTCCTTGTCTGATCAGTTGCCATGTCCTTTTTTCCTGTTCCAGCACTGTATTTGTATCAATCTCTTATATCTTTCTTTTGGCTAGCTAAATCTGTGTGAGCTCCAGATGTTTCTGAATGCCTCCTACATGGCCCCACTTGGGAATCTCTCTCTCAGATATGTGAATTAACCTGCCCTAAAATGAACATAGTTGTTTGCCCCCAAGCCGCTCCCACTTTGTGTCCCCCCCACCCCCTTCTTGGTTAACCACTTCCTGTTCTATCTATCCAATTGCTCAAAGCAGAAAAGCCTGGGGCATCATCCCTGCCCCTAACCAACTCTGTACCTCCAACCCACTACTCTCCTGTTGACCCTGCCTATAAATGCCTCCCAAACATGCCCCCTTCTCTCCACCCCTATGGCTTCTATGCCATTCATTTTGTCATTCATTCAGCAAATATGGAGTGGTGCCTCCCGTGTGCCAGCCACTGGGTTAAGAGCTGGCATTCAAGGGTGAGAAAGACAAAGGGCCTGTTCTCATGAATAGGACCTTGTGTTCTAGAGGAAATGATGCACAATAAACAAGCAAACAAAACAACTGCCTAATGAAGTAAATTCTATGAAGAAAATAGAATGTGTGATAAAGAATAACCAGTAGGGGGCAAGGGCTGTCACTCCTTAGCTAGGGTGGCTAGGGGAGGATGAGATGGAGGCCAGCATGCAGGGTGTTCCCCTCCTCTGAGGCCCTTGCCTTCACTCTCTTCCCTCTTCAGACAGTAAGAGTGCTCCCATTGAAGGTAGACTGATCCTATTGTCTTTCTGCCTGAAATCCAACATGGCTCACAAGGCCCTGTATCCCATTTCAGCCTCCCTTCTCTCCACTGCCCCTGCACACACCCTCTGCTCCAGCCAAGCAGAGCTTTTCTGTCCCTGAATGCTCTCCGTCCACTCCCAGCCTCCATGCTGGGTTGCCTCATTTCTGCTTATCCTTGGATCCCACTTACTCCAGGACACCCTTTCAGTGAGGCCCGCCCCCCCCCCCCCCCCCCC
>NW_016805059.1:4491950-4542057 GCF_001698545.2 Rhinopithecus bieti | reverse complement strand
CCCCCCCCCCCCCCCCCCGGATATCTACTCACCTTGAACATTGTTACCAGACTGCACTGTTGATGACTTATTTACTTAGCTGAATCTGTAGGGGGCCAGGGCTGGCCTCATCCCCACACTGAATCCCCATGTCTGGCACATGGCACACTCCATGTGTTTGGAGACTGCCACCCCACGCCTGGAACTGGCTCTCATCATCTGTCACCTGAACTGCTGCCTCCAAACTGATTTCTCCACTTTCAACTCTTCCCTCATAAAATCCACCTATTAGAAAAATCTTTCTAACCCAAGTGGCAAAGCCAGAACAATGAACTCAGAAACTAGTGATGCCCCTGGGCCACATGTGAGTGCCAGGTAGGAATGTTAGGTTTAGAGGGCTGTATTCATTGGTAAGGAATTCATGTCACAAGGCAAGGCTGCATGCCTGTGGGTGCAGAGGAGGGGCCGTGTGTGGCCTACCCCAAAGCAGAGAGCAGTTTTGGGGAAGTGGTGGGTCCTCTCAGCTCTCAGGAGAGATCCGAGCCTGGAAAGCCAGCCTCAGACAAGCAGAAGAGCGAACTCCTAAACCCATGCTCTCTGCTCTCTCACACTTCAAATTTAAGGAGTTTCAAACATACCTAACCAGTTGCAGGCTCAAAAGACCCCAGCGGTTGTAGCTGGGGAGGTGGAAGATGGGAATAGGGAGATGGTGTTTGGCCAGTAAGGTACGCTGGAGTTAGGGTCTCACATCGTAAGGTTGTATGTTACTGTTCATTTATTCATTCAATATTTATTGAGGCCCTGCCATTTGCTGAGACTGTTCTAGATCCTGGAAATACAGGAGCAAGCAAGGCAGACCACCTGGCTTGTCTGCTGGAGCTTTCATGCTGAAGGAGGTTCTTAGACAATCAAATATACACATAGATGTACTTCAGGTAGTAATAAGCGTGATGAAGGAAAATAAAATAGTGTGAGGTTCAAACTAAAGGGAAGCTATCAGATAATAGGCTGGTCATAACTATCTCTATTTTCCCTTTCTTATCCCCAGCTCTAGTAAAGTCAAGAAACCAGCACTTCTTGAACTTTGATGTGCAGATGAATCAGCCTGGGGTCTGGCTAAAATGCAGATTTTGATTCAGTGGGTCTGGCATGAGAACTGAGACTCTGCATTTTTAACAGGCTCGCAGGTAATGCCTTGGCTGCTGGGCCCTGGACCACACTGTCTTGCCATAGGGGATAAAGGGAAAAGCTGTGAGTCCCTCCTAGGGCAGCCTCAACAGAGAGGCTACACCTCCTGAAGGCAGCAGACTAGGCAGTGATGCCAGCCTTAAGGAAGAGCAAAGATCAGCAGCAAATCCACCAGTACTAGATCCGCTGACCCTCCTGGCATGCATTCATCAATTCAGAATCTCCCTTTCGATGATCTGGGTTTGAAACCAGCAAGAAAGTCATGGAGTTTCATTTTAAGTTTCCCCATTTTGTGGTATACAGGTCCCGCTACAGCCTAGCCCACCCTTATTTTTTGCTATAAGCATTCCTGACCCCTAGGTTTCTGCCAGTCAGAGTGGACAGTCCCCTCTCTCTGCCTTTTCCCACGGCCATCCATCCCAACATTAAAAATAATCTCCGCCGGGCGCGGTGGCTCAAGCCTGTAATCCCAGCACTTTGGGAGGCTGAGACGGGCGGATCACGAGGTCAGGAGATCGAGACCATCCTGGCTAACACGGTGAAACCCCGTCTCTACTAAAAAATACAAAAAACTAGCCGGGGAGGTGGCGGGCGCCTGTAGTCCCAGCTACTCGGGAGGCTGAGGCAGGAGAATGGCATAAACCCGGGAGGCGGAGCTTGCAATGAGCTGAGATCCGGCCACTGCACTCCAGCCCGGGAGACAGAGCGAGACTCCGTCTCAAAAAAAAAAAAAAATTTCCAAGCCATTTGGTACTGCTGTTCCCTCCATCTAGAATTCTCTGGCCCATGAGGTCAGATCCTGTTCATTCCCCAAAACCCAGCTCGAACGCCACAGCCTCACGGGTTGGAGGAGAAGAAGGGCAGTCAGGAGCAAGCCCTTCTCAGAAATCCTACAGCTCTTTGCCTGAACCTATTTTGGGACACTAATCTCTTCCTACCCGCTCTATGAGTGATTTTTGTTGTTGTTTAAGAGTTATTTTTGCCCTTAAGAGTTATTTTTGTCCTCATTTTACGGATGGGATTTGGGTTCCTCCAGGTAAGACCTACCCTCCGCCACCCCCAAACTCTCCTGGTACCTGGATGCAGCCTAAGAAGAATTGTCCTATGAATAAAGAATAAATTAAGATTGGGTTTGCAACTGACGCCAGCAGGAGCTGAAATGGGCTAGGTTGAGCACCAGGCAAGACAAGCTGACGATCAGGGTACACATCTTGAATCAGAAATCCTGGACACAGACCAGCAGTCTGCGTGGTAACAGGTCCTCCGAGTGATTCTGAAGACACTCGAATTTGAGAACCAGGGCGGTCTAGCCAAGAGCCTGGAGCACACCCTTTCCCCTCTCTAGGTGCTTATGACCTTGACCCTGGGCCCTGGGGGCTTCTGCCGAGGAGGGAGGAGGGCACGGGCGGTCACTAAGGGAGGGCGGAATTGGAAGGGGTGAGCCTGGAAGAGAAAGTGCAAGGATGCGAGGAGAGGGATGGAGCGAAGGAAGAGGATCAGAAGGAAGAAAGGAAGGTAGCAGGGACCGCACAGAAGTGGGAGGGAGTGAGTGGAGGAGGGACTGGCACCCCTCGCGGTGGCATCTTCCAGAAGGTCATCCGTCAGTCCCCACGTCCTTCCAGGGCCGATTCTCCCCGGTGGGGCCCGGGGTCTTGGAGACCAGTGTGTGCAGCCTGCCCGGCACCAGCGTGAGCCCCGGGACCCCGGCCTGGCGTCCCCCATGCCCGCGTCCCCGGCGCCGGTACCTGCTCTTGCTGCGGGGGCGCCTCCAGCACAGGCTCTGCCTTCAGCGCCGCCGCCCCCGCAGCCATGCCTGCGCCCCTGTGCCTTCTCCAGCGCACAGCGCCTGCCGGGGAGGGTCCCGCAGAGTCCGCAGAAGTAGGCGCCGCGGGGTCGCGGGAGCCGAAGGTGAGAGCCGGATCTGCGGCGGAGCGGCGGCCCCGCCTGGGCTGTGCCGGGCGGGAGAGGGGTGCCTCCCGGCGCGCCCCGCCTCCGCCCACTGTACGCTGGCCAGCCTCCTCCCCAGCAGCGACCTCGAGGTCGCCAGCACCCCCGGCTCCTTCAGGACCTCAGCCCTCTCTGTTGGGAAGCTATTCAGCCAGCCATCGCCGCCAGTAAGGCGTCCTGAGCCCTACTGGGTGCGTGTGGCGGGAACCAGCGGTTTTGTTACCCGGCGGCAGGACTGGAGGAGGGGTCAGAAGTGGGTAGGGAGAGATAGGGGAGTAGAGGAGTGGAGTGAGAAATGGCGCTGGGGAGGATGGGGGTGGGGCTGGGGAGGAGGGGAAGAATGGGGAGGACTGTGAGGGGGCCGAGCGGGGAGGGAGGGACGGAGGGAGGGGGAGAGAGAGACAGAGAGAGTGTGTTTCCTCAGCTCTCTTCCTCAGAGGTGTTTATTAGGAGGCAGGAGTTCGGATGGCTGTGCCGGTACAGACTTTCCTCAGTTGTCTGTGCTTCCACCAAAGATGGTGCAGGAGAGAAACTCCAGTTTAGGGAGAGCGCAGACCCTCTTGGCCCCTATGCTGCTCCAGGTCATGCAGGGCCCCTGGGACGCAAGCATCTTGCCTTTGCCCCTCTACCTCCAGGGTTTCCCCTCCCCCTTTACAGCTTAGGTCTAAGCCTGGCTTCAAGGTTGAGAACAAGCTGGAACGTTTAGGCAAGACTTTAGAAATACCTGGGTGTTGATTTGGGGAAACAGAAAAGAGGAGCACGGAATTAGATCTTGTGTCCTACGAAATATGGCTTACTCCATGCCAGTGTGTGATGGCTCCTATTTGTCAACACCTACAAAGGAGATGAACGGACTAAGATGGACATTTCTCTGCCACTGTGGAACGTAGAGCCTAACAGGGGATAGAGAAAAATAAGCATCTAAGTACAATTATCACGGATGATGCCTTGGTTTTCCAGCCTTAACTGGGCATCAGAATCCCATGGAGGATGGCTGAGTTTGTTAAAACTCAGAGTGCTGGCCAAGCACAGTGGCTGATGCCTTTAATCCCAGCACTTTGGGAAGACAGGGCGGGCAGATTGCTTGAACCCAGGAGTCTGAGACCAGCCTAGGCAACACGGTGAAACCCCATCTCTATAAAATATACAGAAGTGAGCTGGGCATGGTACACTTGTAGTCCTGTAGTCCCAGCTACTCAGGAGGTTGAGGCTGGAGATCGCTGGAGCCCGAGAGGTTCAGGCTGCGTGAGCTGTGATGGAACCACTGCACTCCCACCTGGACAACAGAGCGAGACTCTATCAAAAATCAAAACAACACAAAAACCTTCAGATTGCTGGAGTTGAGCCCTAGAGTTTCTAATATAGTAGGTCTAGGGTGGGACCTGAGCATTTGTCTTTTGAACAAGTTTTCAGATGCCGCTGGGGCTGTTGCCTACATCTGAAGACTACCTTGTAGCATGATCAGAATGTGTTGCAAAGAGTGTCTGAGATGGAGAGAATAGGGGATGTGAGGGCACGGAGGCTGGAGAAGGCATAATGAATTGGAGAAATAAAAATCATGGTTAACACTGATAGAATGCATACCGTGTGCCAGATGCCGACCTGAGCACTCTACCTGTGTTAGCTCATTCAGTCTTCGTGACAACCCTGTGAGGTGGGCATTGTGACTCTCCTCGTTTTACACAGGAGAACACTGAAGCACAGAGAGGTCCAGAAGTTTGTTCAAATTTTGAAGCTAATAGGTGGGGCAGTGGGAATTTGAACCCAGAGAAAACTGACTTCATGGTCTGGGTTCTTAATCTCTCAAGGAAGTAGCTGCGAAGGTCAGCAAGGGCCGAATCCACCAGATCCACATAAATAATATTAAACAGTTTGGACTGTAGCCTCAGGAGAATGAGAAGCCATTACCGAGTTTTAAGCAAGAAAATGACATTACCAGACATGCCTTTTGGCTTCAAGAGTGGGGAAGAGGGCTATGACTATGACTCAAGACAGAGAGATCAGCCAGAAAGCTATTGCTGTAGTTTCAGCTCTCAGGATGACAGTGGCCTTGATGGTGAGAGTGAGTGTGTGCAGGGATGGAGTGGAGGGGAGATGGAGAGATGTGTTTGGGGATGGGAGAACTAGGTAATAGAATCTACCGTACTTGATTCATCTCCAAGGATGGTGCCCAGGCATGTGGCTTGGGCAGTGTAGCATTGGGGCAGACAGTGCTGCCATTACTGAGAATGGGAATATTGAAAGAGCAGCAGATTTGGGAACACAAAAATAGTGGGTTCATTTGGACATGTTACATCTCTACCCATCTTGTGGCCTGCGTTCATGTGGCAAGAGCCATTTTTTTTCTCTCCAGCCCAGGATATCCTCACATTCATCTAGATTCTCCCAAGGCAGCAAAATAATAAAGTGAAAATAGTCCATATGGAGATGGATGTTCCCTTTCTATAAAATTCTGACCTGTTATTGTTATATAAGTCTTAGGTCCCTGATTTGAAACTCTCTCTCCTGATTGATTGGCACCAAAAAGACCCACATACTTCACTGGAGACCCATGTATGTACAAAGGTATCATCTTCCTTCTGTCTTCAGCTCAGCAATCATATCAGAATAAAACTCAAAAGTGCATTTCTCCCCATCAGTAATGATGACTTTGGTCTAATCTATCCTCCTCTTATGCCTGGTTTCTTCTATGATCAAATTGCAGATATTCAGAACGAAGATCTAATTTCCCAGTAAGTTAGGCAATGCTTTCTGGTGTAGTTCACTGAACCAAGGTTAATTAATTTGAAATTTTGTTTTCCAAATCAAATGGTTGGCGGCTGACTCTGTCTTCTGTCCTGGAATAGATGAACTGTGTTCTGCTGCTTAACACTAATCTCTTCGGCATTTTAGCTGTAGTCTGTGCATCCTCCTTCATGTCCCGCAATCCGGAGTCCTGAGGTGGTTGTAATGATGCAATGGAAGAAATTAGCTAATGTCGTAAATGTGTTTGAGAAACAAGGTGGGGTCAAGAATCACTAGCCAGTTGATTGTGATATTTGGTGCAGGAATCAACAGACTCAAGGAACAGAATGGGCACATAAATTTATGGAAAACTAGTTTTATGAGAGGAGTGGCAAATCAGCAGAAAAAAATTGATTATTTAGTAATCGGTTTATCCATAAGAAAAAAAAATTATATCATACCAACACAAAACTGGTGGTTAGAAAGCAAAAGTTTAAGATGATCTAAAAGAATGTTTTTATGGTCTCAAGATAAGAAAAGATACATTAAACAAGACTCACAAAGAACAAATTGCAAAGAAAAAAATGTTAGCCTATATTAAAATGAAAATTTTCTGTACAACAGAAACTTGCCATTAAAAAAGAGGCAAGCCATGAACCAGAATATATTTGTATATATCTCATTGACAAAGGACTAGTACTCAGAATAAGTAGAACTGCTAGAATTTAATTTCTAAAAAGCATAGATCAATAGAAATGGGCAAGGGATATAAATCAATTTGTATGAATAGAATTTATGAGACTTTAAAAATAATTTTAAGGGAATTAATGATTGAATTTATGAATATGTGGATTCATTCAGAGTACACACTTCACAGGAATGCTTGTATATGTTCGGTTACTTGTTCCGCTGTGGCTCCGTTCAGCCTTCCTACCCACAGACCACTCATCAATTTTCCCCCTTTCTCCTCCACTTTCTTGGGGCCACCAAACTACCTTGGGCCAATGGTGCCACCTAATGGTTAGATCTTGCAGAATTCCCTTGTATTGCTTTGCAAATGACCTTTTTCAAGTAACTTCCTTTTTCAATTTACTCCTTTCCTCTTTTCTTGTCTTTTTCATATTTCATATACCATATACAGATATCTCATGTCTTTTTCATATTGCCAAATAAAATGTGTATTTGATCCTTAGCTTTAAGCTAGATTAAATGATTCAGAATGTCTCCAGCCAGGTGCAGTGCTGATCATATGTGGAGTAGGATGGCAGAGGGAGACTCCAGGCAACTGGCAAAACTTCTCTTCTGTGAAGGGGATAGCAAGTGAGAGGTTCATCTACATGGGGACAGGGCTGGGAGGTGAAAATCCATCCAGTCTGTGTGAATATCCAAGAGCTTGTCTGATCTCACAAATCAGTATGAAAAGACACCAAACTTTTGGACTCCAGTGATTCTTGGGGCCAGGGTTGGATTTGTTATAAATGGGAATAATCACCCAAGAGGGGAGGGATGCTGAAGCCAGGTCCCATTTTGACTGATGAAATAGCTGCATAGGAATGACCAGGCTAACTTCTTTTCAGTCGTCCTATCCTTCCATTCCACCCCCGCCCCAAACTCCTTTCTGGGTGCTAGGTTGGTCTTCACATGCAGACACTGGCTCCTTACAGTTGGCAGAAATCCTGCAAGTTGGTCTGATTACCAACTGTCAGGGTTCCTGACTTACAGTCCCAGTTTTCCTTGGCCCCTCTGCCTAACTGGATAGAGATTTTCATCTTCCTTTAGTTAAATCTGTTTTTGCCTAGGCACTATTACTCAAAACAAATGAAAGACTTTTTAATCTCATCCTTTAATTATTAGTATTGTAACACTATTGATTTCCACTCTTTTGGGCTAAAATGTATGGTGTTTAGATATATCATGGTTACATGGCTTTTTGTGAGCTGGCTTGTAGCCCTAATTGCCATTTATAACATTGCTTCTATGGAAAAGTGCATTCTGCCTTTTAAACTACAGCCTTCCAAATGCACGTTTGGAACACAATTCATTTGTGAGCTGGGAACCATCAGTATTAATGTCTCTTGGCCCATGGCAGCCCCGCAACCAAATGACATGTGGTTTAAGGTTTGTGTAACAGGCGGTTCATTTAAATAATGTTAGCTAGGACTCAGCTTTCAGGTTCTCAGATTTCTGGTTAATTTCGAATAGAAGAGGCAGCAGAGTCGCAGCATTCAGACAGTGTATGCATGGTGCTCCCTGCTCCCTATTGAGTAATGGTACATTCTTTCTTTTAATGGTTTACCCTGCAAGTTTTAGGATTGAGCCTCTTCCGAGGGCAAGCTTTTCAGTTCTGTTGAACAATTGATCTTGAAAAAGAAGAACTCCTTTTAAAAAACAACTATACTTTCAAGCCTGGAAGTTCAGCTAGGGTCATTCCAGTTTATTGAGTGCAGGGGCCCTCTCAGCAGGAGGGAAAACCACATTTAAATCCTTGATGGGGCTCCTTCTCCTCCTCTCTCCTTGTCTTCCTTTCCCCAGTGCCTCCTCTAAGAAGTTTCTTCTTTACTAAGAAGCCAAACAGCCCGTCCCAGGCAAGCTAGTCTCCACTGTCCTCGCTATAAAAAGAGTTAATATTTATCAAACACCAACAGTGTGCCAAGGCACTGGCTAAGTGCGATATATGTCTGATATTATTTAATCCTCAAAAGGACTCCCAGTGATAGGTATCACCATCCACAGTTTGAAGACATTTAAGTCAAAAGAGATGAATTGCTTTATCTAAGAATGTGTAGCAGCAACCACTGCTGTTTCAGTGGCCTAACCCCTAGGTTGTGTGGGGAGGCCCATTGCTTCACTGGAGGTGCCCTCAGGAAACCCTGTCCTGATACCATGTCCTGTGTTTTTGTTTTCATTTCTAGTTAAGACCAAGGACTTGCCCTCATAATTCCTATACTTCAGATTAATTGCCAGAGGTGCAAGATCACGTGCACCTCTGTCCCAAAAAGTCACATTCTGGTGAAAGAAAAGTACTAATATTCTTATTTTTTCTTGATTTTAGATATTTGTCTTCCCTAGGGGCTTGAAACAATCAGTTATAGAAGCACCAAGAGCACACAGTTATTTTTTGCCCTCCTTCTGGCCTGAACTCTTACTCTGCTTTCTACCCATGACAATAGCTAAAACATTTTATACACCTAAATAGTGTCAGGTGCTTTACATATATTTAATCCTAAAACAACACTATTGAGGGGGGAGAATGGGGTCTGAAGGCAGGGAACCTGAGGCCAATTCACGCAAACTTCCTGGAACTAAATTAAAAGGAAGAACCTGCACTCTGGCCTACTGTCGGTCCATTCTAGGACCTTTATTTGCATAAGGCACCAGTCCACTCCAGCGTCTGATTGGCCACGGGCCAAACCTGCCCTCTGGCCTATGAGTGGGCCATTCTAGGACTTTCAATTGCATAGGGTGCTAATCATACCATTCGTGGATTGGCTGCAGCCCTATTCACTTTGGCCTCTGATTGGCGGTGAGCTAGCCCTTTATTTACGTATGGTGTAACCAATGAGAGACCTCTAGAGGGTACTGAAACCCCAGAAGGCTTTGCTACCCGGGCGTTGAGCCACTTGCTGTCTCTGGTTGCGTTCTGTGAAGTGTGCTTTCGGTCCTATTGCCTTCTGCTTCAGTAAATCTAGGCTTTCATTGCTTGCTCGCGGGTGCTGTTCAATTCTTTGTTCAACGCACCAAGAACCAGGACAACTCATGATTAGAACCTTACACTCGGTACCAGGTAGGTTATTATTATAATCCTCATTTTACAAATAAAGATGAATAAGGACTTCTGGGCCATCCCCTCTGCTTGTGAAGCCCTTTCATTTCCTCATTTAAATCTGCCAAAGTCCCACCCCTCTCCTGTTCCCTCCCCGGGCTTTCTCAGAACCCAGTGACAATACATCTCTCAGCCTTTTGCTCCCAGCTTTTTGCATCTCCCTCTATTCCAGACTGCTTTGTTTTAAAGATGCTTGTAAGTATGTCAGCCACCCACTGCAAACGCATGGAGAGCAGAGACCCTCTTTCAATCCTCTTTCATTGCACCACTACAGCTAGTAAATGCCTGGCCTGGAGCCAAATCAAATGGGCGATCCTGCCCCCAGGCCGCTCACTGGCTTATGCAGGGAGAGTGAGGACAGGTGGTTTTCCTTAGCTCATCACCTGCAGAGGTTCCTCCAGGAAGGAGAGGGTGTCATTGTCAGTGTGGCCACAGCCTTTCCTTATTTATCCATTACAGGACCATTGAGAACTTGGCGCAGGATACAGACTTTAAGAAAAGAGATATAAAATGTGCTTTTTAATTCGCAATTGGAAAAATATGGAACTAGCCCAAATGCCCGTCAATCAATGAGTGGATAAAGAAACTGTGTTATATACATACATGATGGAATACTACTCAGCCATAAAAAGGAATGAATCAATGGCACTAGCAGCAACCTAGATGGGATTGGAGACTATTATTCTAAGTGAAGTAACTCAGGAATGGAAAACAAAACATCACATGTCCTCACTCATAAGTGGGAACTAAGCTATGAGGATGAAAAGGCATAAGAATGATACAATGGACTTTGGGGACTCAGGGGGAGAGGGTGGGAAGGGGTTGAAGGATAAAAAGATACAAATTGGGTTCAGAGTATACTCTGCTTGGGTGATGGGTGCACCATAATTTCACAAATCACCACTGAAGAATTTACTCATGTAAACCAAATACCACCTGTTCCCCAAAAACCTATACAATTTTTTAAAAAATGTGCTCTTAACATATTTCCATGCAGTGCAGAGTGTATACTCCTTATTTTATAATGAGTTTATACTTTTATAGTTGAGTATCTTATAATATATTTTATGATATATTCTTATAAGCATCTACTACTTCTTATTGCATAATTTATTACTCAAAATGGGATATACTTTTGTCATCACTTAGAGATGCCAAGATGTGGATGAGAGAAGGCAAGCAGTGGGAAGGGTAAGGCCTGGGTCTGCTCCATTCCACCTGTTCTCTTAGCCTTGTATTGAGTGAACATTCATTTTGGTATTTAGCCATGTAACTGCTAACAATATGTGGCACAAGTGAGTGCTGGCAATACAGTTGGTTTTTAAATTTATCCTATAAATGCAGTAATCCTAGCACTTTGCAGAATAGCTGGAATAGTGCACACAGGGAAATAAAACACATTTACGTTATTTGGGAGTATCAGAAATAGAATATCTGTGTTTTGGGGTTTTTTTGTTGTTGATTTTGCCTTTTCTGTGGAAAGGATTTCAAATATTCCAAGTTACTAAGTGGTAATAAACAAAAATTTTGTGCTAGGCATGTTATCTAAGTATGAGTATTTTTCTTTTTTCTTTTCTTTTCTTTTTTTTTTTTTGAGATGGAATCTCATTCTGTCACCCAGGCTGGAGTGCTGTGGCATGATCTCTGCTCACTGCAACCTCCTCCTTCCAGGTTCAAGCAATTCTGCAGCCTCAGCCTCCCGAGTACGTGGGATTAAAGGCACCTGCCAACACGCCCTTTTTAGTAGAGACCAGGTTTCACCATGTTGGCCAGGCTGGTCTCGAACTCCTGACCTCAGGTGATCCACCCACCTCGGCCTCCCAAAGTGCTGGGATTACAGGTGTGAGCCACACTGCCCCTGGCCTAAATTTGAGTATTTTTAAAATTAAATATGTTGATATAAAATTGATTAATATGTTTAATTTTTGTAGTAAAAATGTTCTATGGGGCTTTGAAAGAAGGAAAATTTTAGAAACCATCCTGGATGTGATAGTTAGTAGGTAATCTAAGGAATAGTTAGGTTTACTAGTGTAAGATTTTCCTGATGATCTTACAGATACCCTTGAAAATGGCCATGGTTTTGGTGGTGACTTTAAGTGAACAACTCAAAGGAAGTTTTAGCCTGTGATAAACGTGGGAGAAGGGCATTGTCTGGGCCCACACATTCACTACAAGACTTGAATCAGAGCCCTGCCTCTCCTACTTGCTTTCTGGGCTGTTTTGGAGAGAGGGTCTCTATTTTTACCCCTTGGTTAATTTGTGTCTGTACTGTAAGTATATACTTAAGGCATTATTAGCAGTGAAGTGAAATTGAAAAATTCTCTTGGTAATATGTTGTTTGCGTGAAGAACTGCCAAATGACATGGTCAGAACTGGTAACCTAAGCAAGAAAAACTTGATCATTTACTGAACTTAGGGTGGGGTAATTATCTTTGCTTTCTGAATGGCGTGAGCACTGGAAAGGATACCAGCCAATAAGGGATTAACTACCAGTAAGACTATTCAGAAAAGAAAGAAAAGGTGGAAAGTGAAGTTAAGTTTGATTTAATATGTATTCATTTTGAGACACCTCTAGGCTACACAGATATAGTTGTCCACAGTTAGGAAACAAACTGAAGTCAGAAGAAAGGTTAGAGATAAAGATTTAGTTTTCGACAGTGGCAAACTTTCCAGGAGTGAATAACATTTCCTAGGACGTCTATAATGTGGGAAAGGAAGGAGGTACAGGAATATAGTTGGTAGTTAAGACAGTGGCATTTAGGATCAAACACATTTGGCCTCAAGTCTTAATTATAATATACCCTAACTCTGTGATCTTGGAACATCTGCCTTAAAAAAAAAAAAACAAAAAAAAAAACAAAAAAACAACAACAACAACAACAAAAAAAAACATGCTTGAGGTATCATTTATATACTTTATGATTCATCCTTTTTAAAAAAGTTTATGATTCTGTGTTTTTTTAGTATATTCACAAAATGACTATCACCACTATCTAATTCCAGAACATTTTATCACCCCAAAAGAAATAACTGTCACTCCCTATTTCCCCCTTCTATCCCCTGTCAACCACGAGTCTACTTTCTGTCTCTATGGTTTGTAATAAATATTATATATAAATAGCATCATATAAGAAGCCTTTGTGCTTGGCTTCATAGCATAATTATTTCAAGGTTCATCCATGTTTTAGTATGTATCAGTACTTCATTCTTTTTTGTAATTGAATAATATTTCATTACAAAGACATTTACATTCTATCCACTCATCATTTGATAGACTTTTGAGTTTTTTCTACTTTTTGGTTATTATGAATAATGATGCTATGAAGATACATATACAAATGTTTTATGAATACATGTTTTTAATTCTCTTGAGTATATGTCTACAAGTGTAGTTGTTGGTTCATATGGTAACTCTATGTTTAAGATTTTGAAGAACTGGTAAACTGTTTTCCAGTTGTAGCTGCATCGTTTTACAACCCCAGTAGCAATGTATGTGGGTTCTGATTACTTCACATTCTCACCAACAGTTATGATCTGACTTTTTGCCTCTAGCCATTCTGGTGGGTATAAAGTCATATCCCTTTGTGGCTTTGATTTGTATTAAATACTTTCCTAGAGACTAATAATACTAAGCATTTTTTTGTCATTATTGTCCATTTGAATATCTTTTTTTTTTTTTTTGAGACAAGGTCTCACTTTGTTGCCCAGGCTGGAGTGCAGGGTGTGACAGTGATTCTCTCGCCTCAGCCTCCCCAGTATCTAGGACTGCAGGCACATGCCACCATATCTGGCTAAGTTTTTAGTTTTTTATAGAGACAAGGTCTTACTGTGTTGCCCAGGTTGACCATTTGAATATCTCTGGAGAAGAGTCTATTCAGTTCCTTTGTCCATTTTTAATTTGAGTTATTAGTTATTTTGTTGTTGAATTTTAAGTGTTCTTTATATATTCTATGTGCCAGTCTTTTGTTAGATATATGCTTTGCAAATTTTTTTTCTCATTCTTTGGGTTGTCTTTTCATTTATTTGATAAAACTTTCGAAACATGAAAATTTTAAATTTACCCATTTTTTCTTTTGGTGTCATATCTAAAAAACCACTGCCTAATCTGGGGTCATGAAAAATTATTCCTATGTTTCTTCTAAGAGTTTATAATTTTAGTTCTTAGATTTAGGTCTTTGATTGAGTTTGAATCAATTTCTATATTTGGTGTGAGGTAGGGGTCCAAGTTCATTTTAGTTTCCTTCCTTCCTTCTTTTCTTTCTTTTCTTTCTTTTCTTTCTTTCTTTTTTAGCATGTGGCTATCCAATTGTCCTGGCACCATTTGTTGTAAAGACTATTCGTTCCCCATTGAATTACTGTCTTGGCACCCTTGTGAAAAATCAGTTGATCATAATATAATGGTTTCTTTTGGAATTCAATTTTATTAGTTTATATGCCCATCCTTATGTCAGTATCACAGCGTGTTGATTATCGTGGCTTTGTATTAAGTTTTAAAAAAGGAAAGTGTGAGTCATCCAACTTTGCTCTTTCTTCCCTCCACCCCACCAAATTTGTTCTTCTTTTGCAAGATTTTCTTCGCTATTCCTGGTGCCTTGCATTTTCATAAGAATTTTAGAATCAGTTTGTCAGTTTCTGCCAAAAAGGCAGCTAGATTGATAAGATTGTATTGAATCTATAGACCAATCTGGGAATATCACTGTATTAATACTAAGTCTTCCAATTCAGGAGTGTGGGATGCTTTTCTATTTATTTAGTTTTAAAATTTATTTCAATTATGTTTTGTAGTTTTCAGTTTACAAGTTTATGCTTTTCATTTGTTAAACTTATTCCTAATTATTTTATTGTTTTAATGCTAAATAGTTGTTTTCTTGATTTTATTTTGTATTGTTCATTGCTATAGAAATATATTTGATTTTTGCATGTTGATTATGTATCCTGTAAACTTGCTGAATTCCTATTAGTTGTAGTAGTTTTTCAGTGTCTTCCTTAGAATTTTTTATATATAAATCATGTTTTCTGTGAATAGAAGTAGTTGTTTTACTTCTTCCTTTCCAATCTGGATTCTCAGGCTCTCTGTCTTTCCTCTCTTCTGCTTCTTTCTTTCTTTTTTTGGTTTTCTCTTTTTTCCATGTTGTGTTGCCTAGAACTTCTAGTACTATATTGAATAAGAGTGGTGAGAGAGTACCATACTTGTTTTTTCCTGATCGTAAAGGGAAAGTATTCAGTCATTCACTATTAAGTATGATGTTAACTATGAGATTTATGTAGATGGTTTTATCAGGTTGAGGAAGCTCCTTTTATTGCTAGTTTACCAAGTGTTATTATCTGAAAAGATGTTGAATTTTTTCAAGTGCTTTTCAGCATCCGTTGATATAGTCATGTGATTTTTCTCTCTTATTCCATGAATATAATGCCTTATATTGATTGTTCTTTATATGATAAATCAACCTGGCATTTCTGGGATGAATGCCACTTGATCATGTTGTATAAATCTTTTAATATACAACTTCATTGTTAAGGATATTTGCGTCTATGTTCATAAGGAATATTGGTCTACAGTTTTCCTTCCCTGTGATTTCTTTTCCTGATTTTGGTATCAGGGTAATATTGACCTCATAGAATGAGTTGGGAAATGTTCCCTCCTCTTCTGTTTTTTTTTTTTTTTTTTTTTTTTTTTTTTTTTTTTTTTTTTTTTTTTTTTTTTTTTTTTTTGGAAAAGTTTGTGAATGACTGATGTTAATTCTTCCTTAAATGTTTGGAATTCACCAGTGAAACCATCTGGGCCTGAACTTTTCTTTGTGGGAAGTTTTTTGATTACTGATTCAAACTCCTTGTTGTAAGTCTATAAAGATTTTCTACTTGCTCTTGAATCAGTTTTGAAATTTTTTGTCTTTCTAAGAATTTCTCAATTTTGTCTAGGTTATCCAATTTTTTAGCATATAATTGTTCATTGTATTATCTTATAATCTCTTTTATTTCTGAAAGGTTGGTAGTAATAGGCCATTTTATCCCTGATTTTAGTAATTTGAGTTTTCTCTCTTTTATTTTGGTCAGACTAGCTAAAGTTTTGTCAATTTTATTGATCTTTTAAAAAAATAAACTTTTCATTGATTTTGTCTATTATTTTCCTATTCTCAATTTTATTTAAGTCTCTTATAATCTTTATAATTTCATTTCTTCTGCTTGCTTTGAGCTTCATTTGCTCTTATTTTTTAAGGTAGAAGTTTAGATTATTGCTTTAAGATCTTTTTTTCTTTTTAAATATAGGCATTTGCAGCTATTTCCCTCTGAGCATTGCTTTAGCTGCATCCTATACATTTTGGCATTGTTGGGTTTTTGTTTTCATTCACCTAAATGTCAAGCACATTTAGGAATGTGTTGTTTAATTTCTGTATCTTTGTGAGTTCCTCAAATTTCCTTCTGTTATTTATTTCTAACTCCATTTCATTGTGGTTGGAGAGCATACTTTGTGTGGGTTTAGTCCTTCTAAGTTTATTGAGGCTTGTTATACAGCCTAATGTGGTCTATCCTGGGGAATGCTCCAGTTGTATTTGTGTGGTAAGTTCAAGGATTTGGGGGCTAATCAAGGAAAGACAGGAGCACAAGATGGCAGTGTTGTACAATAAGCTTTTTTTGGTGGTATTTGGACAGGGTTGCAGGAGAGGGGAAGTCTCTCACAGCAAGAGACCTTCGAGAGAGAGGGTCACCATCCAAAAGGGGAAAAGGGTAAGGGAACTTTTAGAGGGGAGGGGAATTGGAGGTGGGGCTCATGTGTCTAGGTGATGTCACTCAGCAGCAAGGTGGAGAGTTTTGGGATCAGATGGCTTTGAAGGGCAATATTGGGTGGGGTTTTTTCTAGCCACATAGTTTGTCTTATCTATGACAAGCAGATATAGGATACATTTAGAGCCTATTCTGTTTTGCAAAACTGCAGGGCATGCAAAACAGGATAGGCACTAAATGGCAAAAAATATACTTATTTAGGATATATTTAAGGCAATTAGATGTAAGAATTTAGTGTGGTCCTGGTGGGCTTTCAACTACTGGTCCCAGCCTCTTGTGAAGAAGTAAACAACATGAGGGCCAATATACAGAGACCATCTTTGGCCTATTTATGTAACAACTTGAGAAAAATGTGCATTTTGCTGTTGTTTGGTAGAATATTCTCTGGATGTCTTCTAGGTTTAGTTGGCTGATAGTATCATTCAGGTCTTCTATTTCCTCATTGATCTTCTGCTCTCGAAAGTATGGTTTTGAAGTCTCCAAATATTATTGTTGAATTGTCTATTTTCTCTACTTTGTCCTTTCTCAGCACATCCATCCCACCTTCTTCTTTGCCCACATAACTCCTTATATCGTAAAGGATTCATGTTGGTGATCTATCTGGCTTTGTTGGGCAGAGTGGTTTTGTTTAATTTTTCTTTTCTAGCCTTGCATTGCTGTGAGCCAGTGCACACATTCTAATCCTCTGTAGGACAAGTGTTTAATGGTTTTATACTAGGAAATGTATTAGAGACCATGCTTTACTCAGAGTCCTGCCCTGCTTTTCACTTTCATCAGTGAGTGTTAAATTTGTTAGAAGTTCAAAACACTTAAAAGATTATTATGACCTCCCCACACCATTCCCATATTTTATTCCAAAACAAACAAAACACCAAAATCCATTAACTTAGTTTTAAAAATATAAATAAGTACACAATTATCTGGTTTTCTCTCATGATGACTATTTTGATGATTTTTTTGAAAAAACAGAAAATTAAGTGCTTTTTTCCTTTTTCTGTTTTTGGAATTCCCACTTTATTGGCACCCTAAACACAAAGCTTTGTCCATTATGGAGGCACTATAAGAAAGTCTCCTTTGTCCCATAGGACCTGGATGGCAAGTTTCCAGGACATAGCTACCACTCCCTCCTCCCATACCTATGGCAGACACCATCACAACCATACATACATCCTCTTCCATGAAATGTCTGTACATGCTTTCCTCATTTTCTAAGTGCTTTGTTTGATTTTTTTACTGTTAAGTTTTGTGGGTTCTTTGTATATTCTAGACACAAGCCTTTTATTCCTAATCTGTCATTTGTTTTTTTACCCTCTTAACAGGGCCTTTTACATATCCAAGTTTTCCATTTTTATGAGTTTCAATTTATTAATTTTTCCTTTTGTGGATTGTGCTTTTGGTATCAAATCTAAGAACTCTTTGCCACGTTCTAGGTCTTGAAAAGATAAATTTGTCTTATTTTTCAAAAACTTTTATAGTTCTATATTTTACCCTTAAGGTAATGGTTCATTTGAGTCAACTTTTACATGCAATGTTAGATTCAGATTTTTAATTTTTTTATTTGCCTATGGGATATCCAGTTGCTCCAGCACCTTTGTTGAAAAGGCAATTTCTGCTCCATTGAATTCCATTCACATCTTTGTCAAAAGTTAATTGAGTATATTTGTCTGGATTCATTTCTGGATTCTGTTCTATTCCACTGATCTGTTCTGTCCTCCACACTGTCCTGATTACTGTAACTATATAGTAAGCCTCAACATGGGAAGAATGATTTCTCCCACTATATTATTTTTCAAAATAATTTTGGCTAGTTTAGAGCATTTTTATTTTAACATGTATTTTAGAATAAGGTTACCCATGTTTACAAAAAGCTTGCTGAGATTTTGATAGGAATAGCTTTAAATCTGTCAGTCAGTTTGGGGACAATTGACATCTTAACTATATTAAGTCTTCAAATCTATGAACATAGCATATCTCTCCAATTATTTAGGCCTTCTTTGATGTCTTTCATCAGCATTTTGGATTTATCAAAATATAGAACCTGTACATGCACTGTTAGATTTAAACCTAAGTATTTTATTTTCTTTGGAGCAATTCTAAATGGTTATAGTGTTTTATACCAACAACAAACAACTTGTTGGTATGTACAAATGCCGTCACTTTTGTGTGTCAATCTTGTATCCTGTGACCTTACCCAACTCACTTATTAGTTCTCAGAGTGTTTTGTAGATTCCTTGGGATTTTTAAAATGTAGATAATTGTATTTGTAAATAGACAATTTTTTTTAACACAGTTTGTATGCCAATTGTTTCTTTTCCTTGCCTCATTTGACTGTCCAGAACTTCCAATATGATGTTGAATAAGAATGGAGAGAGTGGACATCCTTGCCTTGTTCCTGATCTTAGAATGAAAGCACTTACCGTTAAGTATGATATTAACTGTAGGATTGTTGGTAGATGCTCTTTGAGGTTAAGAGCATTCCTAGTTTGCTGACAGATTTTATCATGAATGAATATTGAATTTTATATGCTTTTATATCACATCAATTGATATGATCATGATTTTTTTCTTTAACCTGTTGATACAGTAGATTACATGAGTTAATTTTTGAGTATTGTACCAGGCTTGCATACCTTGAATAAACCAGCATAGTTATAGTATATTGTTCTTTTTATGTATTGCTGGATTTGGTTTGCTAACGTTTTGTTGAAGATTTTCCTGTCTAAGTTAACAGGAGATATTGATTTGTAGTTTTCTTTTTTGTGTATGCTGTCTTTGTCTGGTTTACGTGTTAGGGTAATACTAGTCTCATAAAACGAGTTGGGAGGCATCCCTTCCTCTTGTGTTTTCTGGAAGAAATTGTGTAAAATTGGTGTTATTTCTTTTTTAAATGTTTGGTAAAATTCTCCAGTGAAACTTTCTGGGCCTGGAGATTTTGATTTTTAGTGTTATTTTAATGTGAACTTATTGGTACCCATAAGAACAAATGGGGCCCAGGAAGACTGTGTTTAGGGGTGTCTGGGGAGGTTTGGGTCTCAGTTACTATTGTCCATCATATGTGTATTTGTTACATTAGATCATGAGCTTCTTGAAGGGTAGCCATCGTGTGTTGGTCATCATTGGAATCCCAGCACCTAGGACAGTACCTTGCACATACTGAGTACTCAGTGTAAGGTTGCTGAATAATGGAACTGACTCTCAGCACTTTGATTGTTGCAGACTGGAACCTTTAGGGAAGCCAAGGGAGAAGAGGGCAGCACAAAAATGCCCGAGTCTTCTTTTGGGGGTGGAAAAGTCTTTTTTGAAGAAGAGAGAAGTAGATAATATTTGTGATCTCGTTCTTCCTCTTGCCTGCCTGAACTGCTACCATGCAGGCCCTGAACTACCCAGTGTACCAAGAAGCTGGTGTGTGGAGCACTGGTGGTGGGGAAGAGCAGATGCAGACTAGTGCCCCTTCTTGCTGTGGGTGTCTTCAGACACAGAAACAAGTTCTGAGAATTATACTTCAGCATAGAGAATGGAAAGGAGATGAGAATGTATCAAGCTTAGGCATAACTTACTGAGTAATAGTTCTTAATTATTTATAGATGAGAAGACTGAGGCTTGAAGAAACTATTGACTTGCCTAGGTCTCTCTGAATTTCAAAATTACACCAAGAAACGTGACACTTTTACTGCAGCTTCTAGTCTGTTAAGTGATTTATCTTAATATACTTTAGATGATTCAGCTGTAGAAAATTTTGTACCAGTTACTGACACCAAGCTCTAGTGCTTTGCTCATTTCATAACATAAAATAATAAATTAATGGTTATTACTACTCTGAATTGGAACATCTTGAGACAGATTCTTTGATTTGTCCTTCTAACACTATCTGCATTAATTGACACCTTTAGTAGTTGAACTTTTTTTAGCATTTACCTATCTGTATCACTCTCTGCATAGTAATGGAGTACATTTTAAGGTATTTTGTTTTATTATGTTTACTATTTGTTTCTAAGCAATAATGTGTTTAATCATTTTGCAAGTTGAGAATGTTTTAATGTTATTGACTATAAAATCTGTGGGTCTTATGCTAGATTTATTTGTAGTGTCTAGGGCAATAGCTTCAGCATAATATTGCACAATATCATTGTTGATTGGCCAATATGTAAAACTGATGATACTTAATTTCTAAGGCTGTGTCTTAATAGAAGATGTTCTGGTTCAACTTATTAAAAGTTCTCTTCTTATAAATACCTTTACCCAGATCCTAATCTCCACTTAAACCCAACATTCTCTTTTCAACTCAAGTGAACCACTCTGTCTTCTAAGCCATCCCTGGTGCATGTACACATCTCCCTCTTAACACAGAGCATTGGAGTTATTTGTTTGCACGCCTCTCTTCCTTATTGGATTATGAGTTCCTTTTGAGAAGGATTCATTGCTGTATTACCAGTGCCTAACACAATCCCTGTGGAATACAAGTTGAAGGATGGCAAAATCATTGTGTACCCACCATCTAGACCAATGTCTGGCGTGTGGTAAGCACTCAATTTGTATTTATTGAATGAATAAGCCAATGTCAATAGTTTGTGCTCAGTAAACAGTTGCTGAATTAATAAATTAATCTGTGTTTGTGCAGTGTGTTTCATAGGCAAAAATCAAACTATTCAATAATCCAGATTCAATGACTGCATGAGGGATACATACACCAGGATTTGCTTTTCAAGGTAACCCCATCCGTTAAGAGCATTGCAAATTTGATAGTAAATAAGTGTTGAAAGATAAAAAGTCCAGCCAAATTATTTAATGAGAGAATAGGGAATCAGGAATTGATATAGTTTGAATGTATCCACTAAAATTCATGTGTTGGGAAGTTAATCTCCAGTGCAACAGTGTTGCGAGGTGAGACCTTTAAGAGGTGATTAAGTCATGACGATTCTGCCCTGTGAATAAATGAATGCCATTATTGCAGGTGTGGGTTATTTACTGTGGGAGTGGGTTCCTGATAAAAAGAATTAAGTTTAGTCCCTTTCCATTCTGTGTCTTGCACACTGTCTTACTCTTTCTCCTTTCACTATGGAATGACACAGCATGAAGGCCCTTGTTGGATGCCAGTACCATGCTCTTGAACTTCCCAACCTCCAGAACCACGTGGCACATAAATTTCTATTGTTTGTAAATTACCCAGTCCATGGTATTTTGTTACAGCAGCAGAAAACAGACTAAGACAGAAATGGAGGGTGTTTTTAGACAAAACTGATCCTTTTTAATCCTGTGAATTTCAATATACTGGTTTGTGCATGTAGACACTGCCTTCATCCTTTGTTCACTTAGAAAATGCTGCCCTAAAACCTTTTATAAATACCTCTTACAGAACAACTCATTTCTCAAGCTATATTATTGAAGGGAAGAGAAATTAAATGCATAGCAGATATGTAGTTTTAAAAAAACTTTTTTTAAGAGACAGGGTCTTGCTGTGTTGCCCAGGCTGGTCTCAAATTCCTGGCCTCAAACGATCCTCTCACATCAGCCTCTTATGTAGTTGGGATTACAGATATGAGCCACTATACCTGGCTATTTAGGCTAATCCCCACTTTGGGCATTTGAAGGTCATGAGTCATCTTAGGAAACTCAGAAATCCAATATTCTTGATTACTTACTTTCTTCTTCCTATAGTGGATGGACATTCACGTTTTCATCTGCCCACAAAAGAAATCTGATAGTTGAAAAAGTAAGAATATAATCATGATTATTGATATAATATAATCATGATCAAACAAAAACCTACCTGCTCTGCCCCAATGAGCATGTCTCATTGGCTTGTGCCCTCGTCAAAGATAGGAACAAAAGACATGAGGTAGAAGAGTTGGAAAGTCTATGAAGAGACATATAGTCATGCACCACTAACAACATTTTGGTCAGTGATAGACTGTGTATACAGTAGTGGTCCCATAAAACTATAATGGAGCTGCCCTATACAGGTGTACCATATTTTATCTTTTATACCATATTTTTCTGTACCTTTTCTATATTTAGATATGTTTAGAAACACAAGTACTTACCATTGTGTTACAACTGACTACAACATGCTGTATAGGTTTGTAGCCTAGGAGCAATAGGCTCTACCATATAGCCTAGATGTGTAGTAGGCTACACCATCTAGGATTGGGTGAGTACACTCTACGATGTTCACTCAATGACAAAATGGTTTCACAATGTGTTTCTCAGAACACTCCCCTGTTTTTAAGTGAAACATGACTATGTATGACAGGAGGCAGACATTTGGGTGATACCAGAGCTGCTAACTCCTTAAAACATGACCAAAGGAGGCATGTATGTCATTAATCTGCTCCCCAGAACTGAAGTTTTTGCATTCCATTCCATGAGCACATGACTTTTGGCTTCAATGGAAAGGGAACGTTCAGGTGGGTCAGTTTCTTCCAAATTTTTCTTTCCATTAGTTTTGGCTCATTGTACATATTTCCCACTTCTGATTCCTGATTCCTTGGTTTACTGTTTCCTCTCTTTTTGTTTTATCTTATCTTCCTCTTTTTCCCCCTGCCTTTTCTAGGGTCCCTAGTTTCCCACTCTAAATATTTAAAATGAGTGTTGGCCTTGATCCATGAGCACCCGCTTTTAATTCAGCCCATAGGCACCCTGTGAGTAGGGTGGGTCATGAGCTGTAGAAATAGATGAGAAGCAGAGTCAAGTGGCAGCCCAGAGGAGCCTGAAAGGGGCCATCCAAACCATGTAGCCCAGGCTGTGGACTGTAGGAACTTTTCGTTCCAGAAGAACTTGAGATGCTGTAGAGATGAACATGGATGTAGGTTCAGGAAAGTTAAACTAAATTGATAAAATGTCATCAGATAAAGGCTTTACATGAGTGCCACTAGAAATTTCAGATTTGATGGGGAAACCATTGCCCTCATGTATTACCTGTACTCTTACCATTTGTAACTTATCAGTTGTAAATATGTAATTATGAAATTTATTTTCTTTCACTCTCTCATATAAGCTTTGTAAGAACCAAGAGTAATGTCTGTATCCCCAGCACTTAGAACACGGCCTGACACATTGCAGAGGCTCAATAAATATTTATTGAATAAATGAATGTCATCATGTTTCTATAATCCACTTACAGGTTGAATACAAGGCAGAATTTGTGTTCAGATAAGCTTTTAGTTTCAGCCCTGGCACTGCCTCTGATGAGCTGTGCTGCTTAATCTCTCTGAGCCTAATGGAATTTCTGTGGAGATCCTATAGTAAAATGAAGTGTTTGGATGGACATTGCTGTGGTCTGAATGGTTGTGTCCACTCCAAAATTCTTTTGCTGAGATTGAATCTGCAATGTGTTGGTATTAGGAGATGGGGCCTTCGGAAAGTGACTAGGTCGTGAGGGTTGAGCCCCATGAATAGGATTAATGCCCTTATAAAAGAGGCTAGAGGGAGCTTGTTCACCCCTTCTGCCATGTGAGGACACAGCAAGAAGGCACCATCTGTGAAGCAGAGAGCCCTCATTAGACACCAAAATCTGCCACCACCTTGATCTTGGACTTTGCAGCCTCCAGAACTGTGAGCAACAAATTTCTGTTTATAAACTACCCAGTATAAGGTATTTTGTTATAGCAGTTGAAAAGGACTAAGGGACATTTAATGGACAGATGTCTGTCTCTTCCTTTTTATCCTAATTCAAGTTTTCACCATCCCCTTCCTCCTCCTTGCATTGCAGTGGATACTCTCCAAATCATGACTCTGTTTATCTGAGGGTTAGATTTGAGTTGGGGAAGGAATGAACATTTTTGCAGTGGTGATCCTTTTTCAGTATGAAAAATCTCAGAAAATGAAAAGCACAACTGTAAAGATCATAAGCCTTAAGTTTAGGGCGGTGTTTCCACATAGCTGCAGCTGGACTGCTCAGAAGGGCAAAAGAAGGCAACCCCTTTCCAGAGGCTGCAGGTCGCTGCTTCTGCAGTGTCAGCAGCGGTGAAATCTGTGAGATATGGGGCAAGGTGGTAGAGGGGGAGACACTTTCTGAGTCACTTGAGAAGTAGATCACTTTAAACTACTGGAGGGCTGGGCTCATGGAAGGAAGTGACCTCTCATGCATAGCTCCATTCCCAGTTCCTTTTACTAAGAAGACAAGACAGAACACAAAGAATAGGTAAAACAGGATGTAAAGTTTATATACAAGAATATAATGTTTATCTGAAATATTTACAGTGTTGGTTAAAGCAATATTTTTACAACTTTTAAAGGTAAACTACTATGTATATTACAGGTAAGCTACAATGGGTTTAATTTGCAAAAGTTAAGTAAGAAATGTTTAAAACAAGGCTTAAAGTACTCAAGTCAATTATAAAATTCATATCTTTTGCCTTTTACTTGAAGAAATCATGCTATAGAAATGGTTAATGTGCTTTTAATAAATGGAAGTACTGAAGCTGGAATGTGATACATGTAACAGTTGAAGTTCCCATTGAAGGTATAAAATGAATTGTTGTAAGACTTAGACACTGAGTCTCAGTCTGGAGCTGAGGAAGATGTTGAGATAACAGCCAGCTTTATCTCAACAGGGTTTGTGACCGACAAGTTTGGGCCACAGAGAAAATTGAAGCAATTTGCATGTTGTGACAACCTCAGTGAGAAGTGAAAATCAGCTGACTCAAAACAACAAACAACAAACAACCAGACCCAAGTCACAGTTGCACCTATTCAAAACTAGCTTTAACGTGAGCTATTTTTAAACATCATAAAAAATATTCATGATTTTATTAGTTTGAATATTTCTACAAGATTCGGGTGGGCTTTTCCTTTAAGCGAAAACAGCTCTCCACTCCTGTGGCCCCCTGGGGCCTTATAACTCAGGAAATGCTGGGGATGCAAACGTGCAAAAGGCAGGGGGAAGCTGTCCAGGCTGAGGCTGGAGCAGCTGGGAGTGTGCTTGGGAAATGGGAGCTGAGATCCCAGAGCAGAAATCGTCAGCCGTGCTCTGGAGCAGGCCTGTCAGAGCCATCAGGATGCCAGGACTAGCACTGCAGCTTGCGGATGCTGCGGGAGATGCGCTTGAACTCTCTCTGCCCCTTCTGCCACCGCTTCACCGAGGTGATCACCAGCTCCCCACCCTGTTTCTGTCCCATGACCAGATAGGGCGCGTTGATGTCGTTCATCTCCTCACAGGTGCACTGCAAGCTGTCTTTGAGCCACAGCACCGATTTCTTCAGGTCCCTTTCGGACACACCGTTCAGCTTGTAAATGGTCTTGCTCTTGGTCTCCAGGATGATTTTGGTATCTCGGTTGATGTAGGTTATCTCCTTCACTTTTATTTTCAGTGCTATGAGAGAGGGCAGAAAGAGTCATATCAGTTATAATGAGGGAATACAGTATACCTCCCCCCATTCTGCCTACTCATGTGACTTGTCCTGGAGGAGGAAAGAGAGGCTTCCTAGAGCTAATGGGACCCTCAGAGGCTGCAGATCGGGAGTTGGGAGCTAGGGGCAGCAGGTGGCTCCACTGCTAAGCCTCAAAGCATTTGCCAGGCACTTTGTTTCCAATCAGCCATTTTTTCAAAACTCTCTTTGCAGGACTCAGTGAACTTTTCTTCTCCTTTCCTCACCCACCCTTGTGTTTGTAAGAAGGTTGCATGTGGTGCATGCTCTCCCCAACAAATGACTTCCTCTATTGGAAACTTAAGCATGAAAAGACATGCCTGACTCTTAGGTGAAACATGATCCTTCTGTGGCCGTAAACTTTAAACTCAATTTATTATGTAGGAGAGGTTTTTGGACAAACCTGTAAGGAAACTGTATCACACAATCATTGTTTTCTAAAGAATAGATTACAGGGAAGGAGAATTGATCTTACAGCTGCATTTGATTTGGTAAAGTAACTAGGAGAAAAAATATGCAAGTCTCTTTTTAACAGCACAACATGTTTAGTCATAAAAGTGTTTTTCTGAAGACCTCATCCTTATATGCTATCATTTGCCTGTCCAAGGCCAAGGCGTTTACAGATCATATATGTACTGTTTCCAAAATGTATATGTAGACTCGTTAGAATGAGAAGACCAAAAGTAAGTGGTTTACTATAAAGGACACGTTTTATAGTCATGAACAGTATGCTCTGGGAATGAAAGCCCTACGAACGTACATGCTGGAATTAAGTTTCAAGACTCCATGAAAGCAGGAAAAGAATACAATTTTAGGTTAGAAGGGATCATCCCATTAAAATCGCTTGTTAGTACACAAAGAATCTTAAATCCAGAGAAGTTTAGTGACTTGCATGAGGTCACCCAGTTTAGGTTGTTTCCTAGAACTCTGGTTGCCAAACCTCCTCCTGTAATACCACTGTGGTGTCTTGAGGCAATGTCAATGTTTTTGTACTGGTTGCAGCATAAACTTGCCCAGCTGCAATGTGTCCTAAGACTCTGGGTGACCCTGACAGCCATTCCGTATAGATAATGTGTAAGTATGACTTCCTGACTTTGATGGAGTTTAATCTATGTTTAAATTAGTAATAGAGGAAGATTTTTCTGTGTTGCGTATAACTGGTTTTGAGATTTTCTTTTTCTTTTTTTTAAATATCAGAAAGGGAATTTGACTGAGTATGGCTTTCTAGTCAACCAGGAAATTATAGAAGCTACATCAGGTAAATCAAAGATGCTATGACTTGGCCAACCATGGTTTTGTCTGGTATGATATGCATCTGAACTGTGGTACTGAGTTCTCAGTTTTTGAGACTCAAGTCATGGAATAAGCCATACTTGTGGAAATGTTGCATGCTCTTGTGTCCTCTGCACTGGGAGTAGGGTGTTGGATAGACCTTACCATGGTGGGAGAAATGGACTGATTACACTTTACCTGGGAGCCTTGACTGTAGTACAGATAGGGCATATATAAGATTTCACCTGGCCAAATGAAACATTCTCAAGCTCCAAACATCAGGAAAAACCATCACTTTTAACCAGGAGGAAGATTTATTAGTCGTCTTTGTCTAGCTCTAAAATAACTAATTTTGCAAATGTTTATCATGAGAAAACATTAGGGATTTTCTCCTTGGATTTTCAGCTAGGCCCAAACAGAGAGAATCGAATCCCCCACATAACCTTTCCTGTTCTGGAGGATGTGACTGAAGATGCAGGATGGGATAAGAAGCAGAGGTGATGATACTTTCTGGTCCTACAATAGGTTGTATATATAGGAAGGTAGTTCTGAACCATTTTTTTATTCACCAGTACTTGCACCATTGAATTTCCCTTGTACTTCAGGAGCACAGTAGGGAAGAGGTGATGCCTTCCAGAGTAGTCAAGTCAAATAAATTAGATTTCTATGCTTGTTCCTCCTACTCTTCCATTATTCACAAAGAACAGAGGCAAGATGGAATAGTGCTTATAAACCAACAATCTTATGACGCAGTTCTTGAAATTCTGCTTCATTATCCCTCTGTGGGTCAAAATGAGAGTGAAGAAATAGAAAACAAAGCTTGTGAGGTATCTATGCGTGTGATACCTTAAGTGTGATAACTTCTGTGTTGTTTTGAAAGGCTTTCTCTCTGTAAGGAGAGAGCACACTAAGGCACACAGGCATCCATGTTTTGGCTCATGTTTTGATAGGGCATCCTTAGAAAGGGGGTATTCTGTAAGGTCAGCCACAAAGCAAGCAAGTAATAGGTGTGTGTGTGTGTGTGTGTGTGTGTATGTGTGCATGTTTCCCAAAGCCAGTTGTTATGCAGCTCCACAATATAACAATCAACTTTTCATGGAAGTCAGGAAGGATCACTGTTTTATATGTAGTGCAAAGGATATAAACTGCGAGAAGAACATGATATTTTATAGACTTTTTAATAGAAATTTTATATAAATGATATTTTTCTATCTTGCCCTTAATGAAGTGATATAGCGTGGGGGCTGAGAACTGTGTTTTGGTAAGGCTCTGGTGATTTGGAATTATCTGCTGCTAACATGACTGGCCCTCAGCCAGTTTGAGGGTTGTGGACATTTGAAAACAGGTGTATGAAACTCCGTCAGCCCCATTTGTGGCTCCTCCTGAGGGGAAAGGTTGCTAAGGACTTTGAGCTACCTCCCTTCTTTCTCCTTCCTCAGCAGTGTGAAGCCTTTCCCAACCCTGGAGCTATGGTGGTTCTGGGACCAGTCAGAGTTAAACCCAGGACACTTTCTGGAAGAGACCTGGAGCTGTCAAAGAGTAGGGATTGGATGGTTCTAGAGTTTTAGGGACCTGACCAGGACTGAGATTTCTGGGATGGTAAGGTAAGGAGACTGAGAGCTGGAGTTATTTCCCTCAGTCTCGAGGACTATGTTGAATATGTAGAAGTCTTAATATGGGTCTATTAGACTCCATTATTGATTGACAGAGCAGGGAACATATCTATTTATAAGTAAGTTCAGCCTTGTGCCTGAATAAATACTTTTTAGAAAGGTACCAATAATTCCAACACACGAAAAAGTACCTGCCCTTGGAAAAGGATAAAAGCAAGAATGCCTCTGGGTGAAGTTCCTGGTCATTCCCAGCTCTGAATTTAGCATTTATTCTGTGTCTAGCTGGGCTCCTCTTCTAACCTGAGAGCCCTGAAGTCAGCAGATGAGGTGCTGGTGGAGTTCTGTGTAGACAAAGTCCCAGCTCTCTTTCCCGTTATGACCCTGTTTTCAGGGGAGTGACTTGCAACTTACGGAACATATCGCATGTGTTTTTTATTGTCCCCAAACACCATATCATCTATCATGTATCTTGCTAAAGTAAATCTCTAAGCTTTTTTTTTTTTTCTTTTTAAAACTATTTCAAAACTGTGGCAAATGTGTCTAGACTTAGTCATACAAAAATTTACAAAAACCTTTTAAAAGGGATTTTAAGGTGGTGTTTTAAGGTTGTTAGGTATTCCATGTTAGGTGTCTTCTCAATAAGCCACTCTTCTTTTTCAATTTAAGGAACCCCTCCTCGACAAATTATTAATCAGTGCCTTGGATATATTCACTAATGGTAGAACACAGAGGAGCAAATCATTATGGGTTATAAAGAAAGTAAAAATATTTTTATTTGTGGCCAATTTAATGCCTTGAATCTGTTTGGCTGGGGCTAATATTTACACTTCCATCCCTGGTGCACATGTTAAGTAATCAAAAGAAAACAGGACTCGGGATTATGTCTGTTGGCAAAAAAAAAAAAAAAAAAAAAAAAAGATTTAAAATGTGCCATTTTCATTATTTGAAATGTGCCAGTGGAAATTGATAATCAGAATAATTTTCATGATTTGATTATTGGCTTAACAGAACAATGAGTCTTAGCTGACAAGATACAACACAATGCTAGACAGTTACATAAGGAGGAAACTAGGATAGATCAAGTTAGATGGTTTTGGGAAACATGAGCTATAATGGTATTTACCCAACCTTTATCTGGCAACATCATAATGATTTGTACCTTGAAGTTTTACTGGTGAATAAAACTTCTGAATGTGAAATCTGTTGTTGTTGTATTACTTACCAAAATCATTTTTACAAAGCGTTTCCATTATGTCGTTGTCATCATCATTTTTATTTTGGCAGGCTTCACATACCTTTGGAGCTAGAAATGTAGAAAACAGTCTTTAGTAAGTTTGCTTAAAAGGGAACAGCAGGTGGCGTTTGTAAACAATTCAAAGGGACTTATCCAGGCAAAAGTAGCAATTGTCCTGTTTAACCTCGGCTTCTGCCTCCTCTGTAAAAGTAGGATCACTCATTCGTAAGAAAGCTCCCCCATGCTTCCCATTTTTTTGGGGGGTGGGAGCAAAATGAGAATGCCTATATGTTGTTGTGTTTAATAAATTATGACTCAAATAAAAAGGGAGTTGTGGGCAGAGTGTACAAGTGTGTGTAGTTATGGTTAACTGAGTCAGGGTGCAACTTTTCAGCTCAACCTCCCAAGCTCTGGGAAATTCAGTCTAAAAAAGTTATTCCCAAGGCCTTTCGAAGGAGAAAGCAACCAAAGAACCAAAGATCCTTGAGGGGTTTGGGAAAACTGGTAACTATAAAATATAGCCAAAAGATTGTCTTTCTCAGCCACAGGACACCAGTGTAGCTGGCTCTACTCAGCAGAGCTCTGTATCTCAGGGGGGCCAAGTCTGGACTGGGAGGGGTGACTGGCTCCTGCTCCACATATGGACTGTTTCCACCTTGAAAACACATCTCACTAATTACAATAGCCTGCTCTAAGTGGTTCTGTGTCACCTTGTTCCTTCTGCCAAGATTGTGCTTGAGTTAGCCAGCATTCATTTCATTGCTGTCTGCAAGCTCCCTGGTACAGGTTCTTCTTGCCCTTCTTTGCCTGTTTCAAACTCTCAAAACAAACAAACAAACAAACCTGTTTCTGAAGCTAATCAAAGATGAAGCAAAACAGTTTAGTGGTCTGATCAAACCTAGGGATTGTATACTAGCACAATTATCAGAAGGCCTCCTAAAAGCTTTTCTAAGAGTCTGATTTCTTGAGAAAAGTAAAAAAAAAGAACAATTATATTTCCCTTCTCTCATTTATAAATGTGTTAATTATGTCTTTAAAATTTAGGTGAAATTAGAAGATTTTCCCTAATATGAAATGTAATGTTCATAGAAAACTATGTGACTTAATAGAAGTGTTATTTATCAAATTAGAAAAATCACAAAGATAGAATTTTGAAGAACATAAACTTTTACTTTGAAGGTGAAACGTGGCTTTTTGGAGAAATGTAAGATGCATAATGTTGCTGCTGATAGTGGGAAGAAATAAAAACAACATACATAAAACTGCCCTTAAGTCCCCTCACCCAAACAAAATCAAACGTTTCTAATTAGGAGCTCTCAAAATGTATATAAAATGTTACTAACCTGTATTGGTTGGTCTATGGTATATGTGGGACAAATCTTTGAAAAATGCCAAACATTTGCAATAAATTAGAAATCTAACCAATAAGATGATTGCAAACTCATGGTCCCTGCCAGGAAAGATTGCTAAAGAACTTTGCATTTGCTTTAACTAATGATGTCTGCAGGAAAACAACTAGAGATTGAAAGGGAGAGGCTGCTGAAGCCCTGAAAGGGATTAGGAAGCTCCCTTTTCCAACCCAGGGGACCCAAATCAGCTCAGGCGCATTGTATATGTTTTTCTTTCAGAAAAAATATCAAGAGCTCATGCGGTTTTCATTGCTTTGATGGTTTTGCACAGGAACTCTCCCTCCGTTTTCTAAAACTTGGGAATCTCTTTTGCATGATTTTCTCCAGCTAATCACAACCACTCCTAAGTTAAAACTGATAGCGATAGAAAATTGATTTCCAGAGATTCCCTTTATGCTCTCTCCTCAAGTACCTGAGCAGTTACAACCAATGCTCAATTTTCCACACACTCCGTGCCAGTCCCGGTTTTATTTCCAAAATCTAAATTGACAAAGGACAAAAAGTACCTTAAAAGGTTATCTACTTGTACATCCTGGTTTTCCTGCCTGTACGGGAAATGTCCCTGTGACTAGAATCCTGCCCAGTGGTAGGAAGCTACAGAATGAGGCTGAGCGAGGGCCCTCTGGCCAGAGTGCTCACCACCAACTCCTCCATCAAACACCACTTCCAACGCTCTAGCTCCAGTGCTAGCTAGCATCTTTAACAATAATCGTGTATCTATTTTTTTTTTAAACCGCCGTTCAGTTCTTCGGGTTTTTTTTTTTTTTTTTTTTTTTTTTACTGCCTTTAAGTATAACTGGTACAACTCGGGAGCAGAATGCGAGACTTGGGCGGAGGGGGAGGGGTGCCTCAAATTTGATACAGGCTTGTCGTGATGACAGACCAGGTCAGGAAGAACTTCTGCCCTTCCTGCTACTGGCACCCCAAGCAGGGATGCACTGGGATGCGTGGCAGGGGCGGGATCTCCTGGGAGCGTGTCAGCCAAGCAGGGAGTGGGGAAACAAGCGGAAAGACTTACCTTCCTCGGTGGCCGGCAGGAGGTGGTCGCTACTAGCGAGGGGGATGCAGAGGTCGTTGTCTTGGGGGAAACGGTCGCACTCGAGCATGTCGGGCCAGGGGAAGCCGAAGGCGGACATGACCGGGGCGCAGCGGTCCTTCACCTGCACGCAGAGCGAGTGGCACGGCTGGATGGTCTCGTCTAGGTCGTCGAGACAGACGGGGGCGAAGAGCGAGCATAGGAACTTCTTGGTGTCCGGGTGGCACTGCTTCATGACCAACGGGATCCAAGCGCCGGCCTGCTCCAGCACCTCCTTCATGGTCTCGTGGCCCAGCAGGTTGGGCAGTCGCATGTTCTGGTACTCGATGCCGTGGCACAGCTGCAGGTTGGCCGGGATGGGCTTGCAATTGCTGCGCTTGTAGGAGAAGTCGGGCTGGCCGAAGAGGAAGAGCCCGCGCGCCGAGCCCAGGCAGCAGTGCGAGGCGAGGACGAGCAGCAGCAGCGAGCCAGGGCCCTGCAGCATCGTGGGCGCGCGACCCCGAGGGGGCAGAGGGAGCGGAGCCGGGGAAGGGAGAGGCGGCCGGAGTCCGAGCTTGTCCCGGGCCCGCTCTCTTCGCTCGGTGCGACTCCTGAAAAGCTGGCAGCGGGCGGACCAGGGCACGGAGAAGCGGGACACCGGGAAGACGGCGCGGGAGAGGGCGCTGCAAGCCGGCGGCGCAGCTCCGGGGGGCTCCGACCCGGGGGAGCAGAATGATCGCTGCTGGGGCAACAGCCAAGTTTTTTTCTTTGGCCTTTTTTTATGCAGATCTGCGGGGCGGGGGGGGGGGGGGGAGGGGGGGAGCAAGGGAGGAGCCATAAAGGGTAATCCGAAGGAGGGCTGGTCACTACTTTCTGGGTCTGGTTTTGCGTTAAGATTGCCCCTCACGCGCTTGCTGGAAGGGAATTCTGGCTGCGCCCCCTCCCTAGATGCTGCCGCGCGCCCGCCCTAGGATTTCTTTAAACAACAAACAGAGAAGCCTGACCGCTGTGCCCCAACAGTGAGCGAGCAGGGCGCGGGCTGCGGGAGTCGGGGGCATGCAGGGCACCCAGCGAGCCGCCTCGCGGCCAAGTCCTGGCGGGAACGCGCCTCGCCCCGCGTGCTGCCGGGACCCGAGCTTGTTTTGCCCCAGCCTGAAGTTTCTGCTGTGTTGCCAGGCATGGGTGGGAGAGGGTGTGTGTGTGTGCATGTGTTGGGGGTGGGAGGGCTACGTCCCTGATAGCCGTGTGTGTGTGTGTGTGTGTGTGTGTGTGTGTGTGTGTGTATGTGTATGTGTACGTGTGTGTGTTGGGGGTTGGGGAGCTGCGTCCCTGGTAGCCGCGGAGCCAGCAGCCCCTGGGCTCTTTGTGCCCTGGGATGGAGCTCGGGACCTGCCCGCCCGAGGCCGCCTTGGCGAACTTCGTTTCCCCTCGAATCTCCAGCTACAGTTCAGCAGCCTGTCGGTGTGCTCCCAACTGCCCTAAAAAAAAAAAAGTCAGAATTATAAATATATTCGTATGAGCAGAACTTTACATGGAAAACGAAATACTAATAAAACGGGTTTGTCATTTTGTTGGAGTGAGTGCTAGCAAGGGTTTTGTCGTTGTAGAAACACCCCTACAAGAGTCTCACCAGTCACACAGGACTGCCCACCATTTCCTCGTTTTGGAGAAGAGACTTTCCCTTCTTAAATGAATGGCATGACTCAATACTCGAAGGCATTACCGGCTCTAACACACAGCCGCCCTTGCAGCAGTGCGCTCTGGAAAGCCGGAGTATGGGCCCCCAGGGCACTGTTTGTAAAGACTGGTGGCCGGCACAAAAGATGGGCACAAAAGATGCGCAGGCTGGAAGGGAGCGAGGTCAGAGGAAGGAGTACTGCCTGGAGATCCACGAGGGCTAGAATTAGCTCATTCATCCCCTACGTACCAGGGGGCACCATGCTGGGCGCTGGATGTGCAGAAATGAACAAACAGGACGACTTCTGCTCTCCTGGAGCCTGGGATCTAGTGTCTCTGACCGCCAACAGTAAGTTCACAGCTGTAAACCAGGAATAGGGTGCCAGGAAAGGGAAAGTGAGAGTGTGTGTATGTGTGCCCGCGCGCTGGGTTGGGGAGTGGGTTCCTTTTGCCTAATTGTACCTTGTCTCCCTTTGGGGACCGGAGGCCTTCGCTCTCCTCAGCCTTTCTCTGGGGATGGCTGTGAAGATCCAAAGAGACAATCCTCGGAGAGCGAAGTTCTTTCATATGCAAGGTGAGCGCATTGTTATTACTTCCCGACCACTTAGCGCCATTCACAGGCTCAGACCTCGGCCTAATTTCCCTCCTTCCGGAAGATGCATTGGCCTTGGCGGCTCCCAGGCCCAAGTTACCAAGCACGCTTTGTGGTCCAGCTGCTTAGAGGAGCCGGGTAATGAATGAGTGGGTGGCAAAAGCCCACTCAGTGTTATCTGCTGACCGTAAACACGCCAGGAAACTCGCCATCTGGAGAGAATGCACATTCTGAACTCCAAAAATCTGCGTCCCTAACAGCCCAGCTTCCAGGTGCTCTGCTGGGGAAGGGCCCGAGGTAGCTGCAAAAGGCCTCTCTTTCCCCAAATTGGTCCAGGGCCTTTTCGTCTCTAAAGAAAGCACCAAGAGGTCTAAAAGCCCCCTTCCCAACATAAACTATTTTGCAATGAAACCCCAAAGGAAACAGAAGCACAACAAACCAAAGAGCTAATAAAGAGCCTGAGCTCTGAGAGATGCTACGATTTGGGCCTGGGAGTGGGAAATGGGCCCTCTCGCTTTCACGCCTCCCCAGCCCCCCGGCCAACCCCTCAATCCCCAACGCCTTCCCCTGGGGTCACCTCCGCCCCGCAGAGCCCCTTGCTGGGAGTTCTAGGAGCCCGAAGCGGGTCTGGCCGGTTTGAGCCCGGGGCTGCCGCATGCCCAGGAGTGGCTGGGGGCTGCGGCATTGTTTTGGGAGCCCTCGCGGCCCAGCTAGCCACCAGGAGGCGCTGGGAGTCGCGCCTGAGTCTCCATCCCTGCCGTGCGCAGTGTCCACCTCTGGCCAGCTTGGTTGCCTAGACCGCGGCGTCCCCTGCAGCCCATCGCTGCTCCTCTCAGAACCCGCGCCACTTAGTCTCGTCCCGACCCTGCACTCGCTGCTGCTACCATTGCCCCCTCAAGTCGCGCTCCCCACTCCCTTCTGCTTTTGGTCCAAGACCGGTGCTGTTGATCACTGGGGAACAGGGCAATAACCTCCCGCAGAGGCTGGGACGCGGGCACGGAGCTCTGCACATATGAGCAGCGCACGGACCGGGACACTGGGTGACCATCCCAGCGCGCCTCCCCAGACTGGTCTCTGAGATGCTCACAAGTGGCGCGGCCCCGGGGCGGCGCCTTCACGAACCCGGACTCTTCTCTGCTGCCATTTGGCCCTCAGGTCCACAGGTCTCCTTCGATCCTTGCAATTGATCAAAACCCACCAAAGGCTTTTATTTGTACCAGTGGACCGTCCATGTTTACCCCTTCCCTGCCCATTTAGTCCTTGCCTGTTTTAGGAACGGAAAATCTATTCACCCAAGCCCAGGGTGAGTGATGGTAGATGCCCACACCACCGGACATCTTGCTTAAAGGGGGCTGCCTATAGGTCCCTGGAGAGGGGCTTGGTCCACACCACAGACAGAACGAACATCATCCCACCCCAATGCTGCAGGCCTACGGAAGAGCCTCGACCCCCCGTGTCCTGGGTTTGGCCCTGCTTCTCTGCTTGAGTGTTTCCTGTGCTCAGGGCACTGAAGAAGCTTGAGGCATAAAGAAAGCCCCCAGCAATCTCTCCAGAACAATTTGGCTTGTTTAAACCTGTGCTGGCTACAAGAGTTTCTGGACAGGCAAGACCTTCACTCTCACGTTCAGAGATTCTGTCCTGTCTGGGAGTCCGCTTGGCCTCCGCAAAGAGCTGCAGAAAGCGAGCCCACTCGCGAGTAGTAAACTGAAAGCGGATGGACCCTTATTTCTGAGGAGTGAAAGCGAAAAAAACGATGCGTGTAATATGCTAGTTCCTTAATTCACACAAGCCAGCATCGGCTCCCGGATGATCATTTTGCACACAAGCAGTCACCAGGAAACTGAGGTACGGAGAGGTTAAGTAACAAACCAGGCCACACTGTAAGCGGTACAGCTGCTGACGTTACATGTGCCTTGGTGAGGTGAAGTGACTACCGGGCTATCCTTGGGGACATGTCGCGACTTGTATCTCCAACTGCGTTGCCGCCTGGCTTTCAGCCGCGCGCTGGCCAGCCGGTCAGTACACCCGGGCCTTCCCTGCTGCTGGTGAGTATTTTTTCATGGAATTCAGGCAGCCACCTGGGGGCGCCATTTCCCAAAACAGAGATTGTCCCACTGGGGTTGCAAGTCAGGTTCCTTTACGCTGAGATCCTTTACATTTTTACTTGTAGGAAGGTTTTTTCGAGGGGTGGGGGGATGACCTCATTCTTTCGCCTTTGACCCTCCCTCTACCCGGTCCCACAACGAGGACGCCCCTCCCGCTGGCTGGGCCGCTTCCTCTCGCCACGCGGGGGGACCTGTGCCCGCGGCGGTGCACCTCCGTGTACGCTTCGGCTCCTCGGACCCCACCGGTTCAGATGCAGGTTTCCGAGAACGAGACCAGAGCCAGCGTCTGGAGAGCCTTTGCCCCTCATCATAGGAAGAGTCTAGTCGGAGAACAAACAGTTTGCTAACTCCTACCCCGAGCTCTTGCGCGTATCTCCTTAAATATTTCAAGGGTCTGGGCCCCAGATCGGTGCTCGGAAAGCAAACGAAGGGTCCAGGGAGGCCGAGGCCGACGCGGGGCTCAGCGCCCCCTTCTTGCCTGAAGGGGTGCGCTGGAGGAGGAAGGGCGCCGTGGAGACGCAGAAGGCGGTTCCTTGGAAGCAAAGCAGGAGCCAGCCTGGGGCCTACCCCTCCTCGCCCCGAGGGATCCCACCCTGGAGAGAATAGTAATTGCCCAGGTCTGTGTAAGCAGTCTGGTCTATGGGTTCAAAGCCAGTGTGAACCCCACATTCCCGAGACGTCTTTGTCCCAAGTACAGCGAAGTTTTGAAGCTCAGTAGAAAATGACTAAAAAAAAGTCCAAACTCCAAAATGATAAAAACAAGTACACTTGCAAGGATAATCACCTGCAACAGAACATTTTCTTGTTCTTCCCCGCCCCATGAATGTTTTAGTCACAGCTGACTGGGAATGGACTGAATGCTATTTTGTACCATGCTTCTCTCAGGGAAAGATAGCGGCACATCATGGAGGCTGGCTGTGGGTTGGTGCCTTGGGAGAAACCAGTTTCTGTTACTTCTGTTGTTCTTTCAATAAGAAAACAGCCCTAGACATTTTGGGAGAGGGAATGGGGCTAAGGCATGGCATGTCTTGTTTGTATCTCTGGGCTGCTTCTGATTAAAAAACAAACAAAAAACAACAACAACAGAAAACCTGGAGGGCAGTTCGGCGAGCTCGACTTGTGGGAAGGAAATTCCATTTCTGTTTAGTGCACACATCCTTACTGTAGCCTTTTATTTATAGCATAAGGTCTCAAAGTTGCTGGACCAGTAGAAATTCTTTGGTCTTTGGGTTCCAAAATTTGAGATTTATGTTAACGGTGTAAATCTATTTCGCAATCTTAAATACAGAAATATTTATTGGCACTTCTTTTCTCTCCCCTGTCCCTTTCTTCCCGACTTTCCCCGTCTCTTTTTGGGGTCCTAGTAGGTTATTGCTCACTGATGTGTTGCAACTGCTGATGAGACCCTGGAAATGAAGTATCTCCTAATTGCTCACATTAGGAAATCCTGAATGGAAACAGCAAAAACCCAAGGCCATTCATGCAGGGTGGTCCACAAGCCACGGAGTGTCTCCGAAAAGACCGGTTCCATTGTCTAATTTGAACAGCAGGGGTCACTGGCTAAGCTGGTGTTTCACTCTGGAGAGAATTTACTGCCATCAGATAAGAGCACAAAGTCAATACAATAAAGCCTGTAGGCTCTAAAGCAACAGATGGAATCTGAGTTCCTGCACACATGTACTATCTTTCCAGAGACAAATCCCAGAATAAAAAGCCCTTTGTCATTCTTACTGAAGTGACTTTTAGGAACACTTTTCCATACCCTGCATGTGTGTGTCTGTTTGGGTCTTTATAATGATAGGTTTTTATGCTGCCTAAACTGAGACATTTGTCAGAATCATTAAAGCAATCTATCCTTTTATGACATATACTCAGCTTTAGTAAGTCACAGGATTCACAGCAACACAATTAAATCTGTTAATTAGAAAAGCGTGCGTTTTAGGCTGATTTAGAACTAAGGGTATAATCTGTAATTTCAAACCGTAGTATCCAGTATATGCAGATTTAGCACTCTGACTGAATTCATTGGCACTACCAACAAAGTTCCATTAGTAGGCCTAATATTTCCCAATAGTTTGTAAATCTCTGGTGGTACAATGTGAAGTGACATATTATATACAAATAATATTCCAAATGTTAAATTTGGTTCCTGGTGGATTTGGTTCCTTGGCAGTATGTGAAATGTCTAGTGATCATCTTGGCTATGCTGTCCAGAGCTTTGCTGTTTTCCCTTAGTTTCCTGGAAATCTTAATGAATTAAAGAAATTCATGATTAAGTTCTGCTCTGGAAGAAAATAAGAAAGAGAGTGCCTTTATTAGTATAGTGGATTTGTTATTATTCTCTATGTTCCAGTTTGTCTAGAGCTTGAAGATGAGCAAGATTATCTGAGGTTTTTCTATTATCAATTCTTGTCTGGAACACATCCTGAAAACCTGTCTTTAATTCCTTTCCATTGGTATTAATAGGTTGAAACCCTTTGCTTGTTATGCTAGTTATTGTTCCATTCAGAGGAATTAGGGGTAGTAGGGATGGTGTAGGGAAGAAGAAGGGAGTCACTCTTGCTTGTACCCAGCTTCAAAATCAGATTCCTTTCATTTGGAATTTTTTTGGGGAAAGGGTACATTATTCCCCAGGATATTCCCATGGTGTCTAAATGATTCCACAGGTAGTGGAATGATTCAGATGGGATGTCACCATATCACCACAGGCAGGACAAATATTCTGCTCTGCTCTTCTCTTTTAACCACAAATGGTATAATTAGCAACCTGAAACCTTAAAGATGGAATTCCTCAAGTTTCTTGGGGTTTAATTTCATTCATCCAGTCAAAAGACTGTTGGGCCTCCACCATGTGCTGTGAGGGTAATAAAAAAGATCTACACCTTTATAGTCTTAGTATTTGCAGGTAAAAGTAAAATTTCTGCTTGTCTTCATTTAGCTAAAGGTGAAAAAGGCACATCTTTCTGAGAGTAAAGCATTGTTCTTAGTATACTTGGATAAAGGGTGAAGGCTTATGAAGATCCTCATACAGTGAAATAATCAGTATTGCTTGGTAAAGGAGTAACCAAGCAAAGGCTAACAATTCATTTGCTGGTCATGTCTGAGGACTTCAATTGCTTTTTGAATTGTGATAGAATAAGCTTATTAGAAAGCAGACTACTAGAGAAAAATTCTGGAAAAGATCTTCAGAAATTTGTTCCTTGGCCTCCAATAAGACCAGCTTACATGAACAAAGGGAGATTATACTCTGTTCAGTTTATAAATTTACATGTATTTCAAATATCGCTTTGTGCAGAGAATGTACTTTGGGAATCAGAATTTTCTGGATGCTGGAGAACATGTGTGGAAGGCCCAATTCTGCCTTCCATGAGGGTGATTGACAGGGAAGGTGGGGGGAAGTTGAGGCAATGTAGTCTGGGAGACAAAGGTGTTCACTCTTTGTTAAGTGTAGCTTTGGAAGGGGACAGTGTCAGAATAGATCTGGCACACTCACTGGAGTGGTGCTCCTTTTGTTCACAGAGTGTGTGCCTACAAGTCCTCTAATAAGGATTTTTGTGTTGGCATAAAATAGCCGGAAACTGATTTTTATGTTGTGTCTATCTACAGTTTTTCAGAATTAATTTAGCTCAAATAGATTTTTGATTTACAAGATATACGGGGCTATACTTTATGCATGAGGATGGTCCTGTGAACATTGATCACTAAGATATATGCCATTACTTGCTTTTATAGAAGTTAAGAAAATGTATACTGATTTATGCAAGTCATCTTTGCCAATTCTCCTTAGAAACACACATTAGTACTCATTTTTTTTAAATATATAGAGTTAAAATGATGTTTGACCATTTATAGAGCAAGTTGACTAGTTTACTCAGAAATTGTACCTATGACTCTGGGCTTCAGTATGATACAAATCACGGATCACACACAGTACTGTATTATAATCACCACCAAACAACTAAAGTTTGTCTTTCACTAATGCAAAGTTTTCTGTGGAGGAGAGGGGCCTTCTAGGGCAGCAATTTTCCCAGTTCATCATTCTTAGCTGCTTGATATCATGGTACTTCCATATCAAGATGTGCTCCTGTAATCACTGAATAGGCAAAGAGAAGGCTGGTGAATCCATCACTGGAAGGTAAATAGTTTCCTTCAGAAGTGACACATGACTTTCACTCATATTCTATTAGTCAAATCAGTAAGAAGGCCAGCCCTCGCTTCAGAAGGGTGGAACATGTAGTCCTGCCAGTGGCTAGAAGTGGAGAAGAACTGGCTAATAGGGACCAGTATTGATGTTTACCACATATATGTTCACATTTCATATGTATTGCTTTGAATAGTGCTTCAGACACTGTTGATCAGTACCTGTCAAGTAATGAATAAACATTGTTGAGATGTATAGATTGACGGGCTGAAAAGTTGGGGGTAGTGAACAGACTGACACCTGGGAAATATTACATGAAACTTTTTCTGTGGTTATGCTTTGGTTTATATCAGAGCAGAATCTATAGGTTATGATCCAGTTCCACTGAATTTATAACTAGCAATGTCAACTGACATGCAGAAATAAAAATAGGCTACTGTTAGGAGAGCTAGAGAAATATAATGCAATTCCCTAGAACTAGAATGCCTATGCTGATGGTCCTATGCAAGTTTCCCTATATTTCTAATGGATAATTTTAATTAACTCCTATAGGAGTTTCCCATAGGAGCAACTATAGGAAATCAAAGCATTGCCAAGAAGATATAGCAGAGAAAATGTGTTTTAAAAATCTGCTTATATTATATATCTGAGAGAGTGCTTACAAAATGTAACCTGGGGAGTAAAGCACTTTTAAGAAAGAAAAGTGCTTTCTGAATTAACTTTCTTTAATCAAATAAAATCCTTGAGTCAACTGAAATATGATGGGTCTGTAGCTAGGGATACACATTTATGATATATTTGTATAGCACACATTACTGGTCCTCATGAATTAAATTTTCTTTTTGCATTTCAAGGTGATCCAACTATGAAAATATGTTCATGAAATGTAAATTGCCAGGAAATTAGATAAATACCATAGATTGAGGGAAGGAAGATAAAGGAACTCTCCAAGATATTTTGATGCTCTTGTTTTCTGTGGAACAAGGAATGGCAAAAAGAGGAAGAACATGTTTCAACCCTCCCCAGGGGAGGAGAGTCAGAGTCTCATCGTCAGAGACAGGGAAATGAGGATTGCAGATGTTTTCTTAAAATCTCTTCTTCAGCATTGTTACAACCAAAGAAAGCAAATCCTGTGGTTTCATTTGAGATATCTATTTGGTGCTGGGACCTATCAGTGTCTCCTAGGGTGATATCTGGGACAGGCTGATAGGAAGAACTCAAATTGCTTTCAAATCTGGCTTCACTACTTTCTAGTTGTGAGATCTTGAAAAAATCACGTAAACTCTTCATGCCTCGGTTTCCTCATCCATAAAATGGGGTTAATAATAGCACCTAATGAGGATTAAAAAAGAAAAAGCACTTATAAGAAGTACATAGTGTTTTCTGTGTGTGCTATTTTTATTCAACCAGGTATACAGTAGTGTAGCCAACTCCACCCACAGAAGCTTCCTCTGGGAACTTATCATGCAGCTTACAATGAGGTGTTAGGAGACTTACCCGGGTCATAAATAAAGTCCCAAATCATTAGCAGAGTTGGAGTGCCGCTCTGCTGTTAAGGATGGGACTGGGAATGAACTCCCAGTAGCATCCCAGGCAGGGAAGGATGTTAAGGATATGGAATGAACCCCACAGCATCTACCTAGGCAGGGAAAAACAAATTTGACTCGCATTTTGTTGCACGTTCAAAAGAAAATCAGGCTCACTAAGTTAAAAAGAGATCTAATTATTTTTAAAATGTTGTTGTTGGGATTTGAATTTTAAATCAAAATTATGTTGCAAAATAGATGACAAGTAGTTGAAATATTAACTGAGGGAAACAGTTTTGGCACTCCAAGAAAAATGCTTGTAATTAATCTTCACTGGCAATCTCCTCAGGGTAATCATTACTAATTAGAAACATGTTTTGTCAACCCATCCAGACTTTAAGCCTGCTGATGGTAGGAGTATATTTTTTTGTACTGCCATAGCCCCAAGACTGAGTAGTATGCTTTGCATACAGCAAATGTATAATCAATGTAGTTTGTTACTACTTTGCACTGAGGGCTAAACATAACATCATACACTTAAGGCAAACACAGAACAGAAGGCTTTTCCTGGAATGGAGCTATTCTCTTTTCCAACGTGCTATTGTTGAGAGACCATCTAAGTGGAAAGAGTGATTTGGTTCTGACAGTGTGAGCCACAACATCTGGAGGATGGCCCTCCACCCCAGGCCTTGACCTTCTCAGTCAGAAACAGTAGATAAATAGTGCCTGTAGAAAAATGATTTAAACAGCAAAAAGATGCAACCTTGTAAAATCCATGACTAGTGTTTTGCAGATAAGTTCATACTGAGTATCATTCTTGGCATAAAGGCATTTACAGTCTTTACTCGATAAGTTATCAGAAGAGGCTTCTGTGCTTTGGGTGCAGATGACATAATTCTCAGCTTCCCATTCCTACCTGCCCCACTTTGCTGACCAACATGGTTTTATTAACCATGCCCCTTCCTACTCTTTTAGAAGGCTGGCATGCTTACAGGTGCTCTCTTATGTGATTCAGACTTTGTGTTACTTTTTTTATTGTGGTAAAATACACTGTATGTTAACATAAAATTTACCATTTTAACTTTTTTTTTTTTTTTTTTTAAAGACACAGGGTCTTGCTCTGTCACCCAGGCTGGAGTGCTGTGGCATGATCATAGCTCACTGCAGCCTCAAACTTCTGGGCTCAGGGGATCCTCTTGCCTCAGCCTTCCAAAGTGCTGGGATCACAGGCATAAACCATTGTGCTTGGCCCATTTTAATCATTTTAAAGTGTACAGTTCAGTGGCATTAAGTATATGTGTCCACTTTAAAAACCAAAATGTTACTCACATTTTGGGGCATTGACTACTCATTAACACTTTTACCAAAGGAAAACCTGGCACAGAAGAGGAGTGACACCCTCATCACATAACGAGTTCTCTCAGCAGCAGCTTGTAAAATGATTTGGTGGAGTAGGAATTAGAAGTTATTGACTAAAGCAGAAATGCTGTGTTAGCCATAGCTATTATTCTTGCTATTCTTTTCTCTCAAAAGAATTGGTTAGACTTGCTAATAACTTCATGGAGATCACAGCTCTCTAAGCTGAGTGACTCTTTAGAATGAGCACAGTTAGAAGCAGATCTGTAGACCTTTAAGCCAGGTGGAAAATTCTGGAATACTGTTTTCCTGTAGTAACTGCAGTTTTTGAAAGACCACCTCACCTTTCCGTGACTCTGACGGTAGATACAGGGTGACATCACTTTCCTTCCTACCTGGAAAGCAGTCCTCAGTCCTTTTTCTCTCATTTGGTAAGAGCCAATCTGTGTTTTAAGGCCTATTTCAAACATTTGTGTCCAAAAAGTAGGGCAAAGATGATGGCAGCAGTAAGAGAGGATGCGCTTGAGAAATTTAGGAGCCAAAGGAATGAGGGGACAGAGGGAGTCAAGTGAAAGTCTTTAAATGTGCTTTTGTTTTCATTTTAATTTCTAGATAGGAGAGTATATTTGATGATGGAAGTGATAATTCTCTTCCATGGAGAAATCAGTTTGTAGAGAAAAATGATAGAATCTAAATGTTGGAGGCCAGCTGGTCTATTCTCCACCCAGTGTTATGTTCCCAATGGGGAATCCAAATTTCTCCTGGACACACACACAGGGATGAGGAGCTACCTCTTGAGGGATTCTCAAGATTACCTAACTCCCTTCACTGTCTCCTGCATTCACCAAGCAACCCTAATCTAGGGAAAGATACTGTATTAATTTGCTAAGGCTGCCATAAGAAAATACTACACACAGCGTGGCTTAAACAGCAGAAATTAATTTTCTCACAATTCTTGAGGGTAGAAGTCCAAGATCAGAGCGCTGGCAGGGTTAGTTTCCTCTGAGTCCTTTCTCCTTGGCTTGCAGATGGCTGCCTCTTGTTGCCTTATCACAGGGTTGTCCTTCTGGATAAGCACATCCCTGGTGTCTCTCCCTCTTCTTATTAGCACACCAGTCATACTGGATTAGGACCTAACCTCAATGACCGCATTTTAATTTAGTCACCCCCTGAAAGAATTTATCTCCAAACATGGTTAAATTCTGAGGTACTGGGAGTTGGGATTTTAATATACAAATTTTGGGAGGTGGAGGACACAATTCCGGTCCTAAGAGATGCTCTGGATGGGGTCCTACCAGGCCACTCCAGCAAGCCACAGAAATCTTACAGATGTGCTGAGATATTGATTCCTTTAGTCTTTGAGGTGGCTGTTTAGGGTGAGGGGCTACTGGGCACCAAGAGCCGCTGCCAAATTTTACTCCAGTGTATCTTTCAAAGATGAACGTTTCTATTAGTGCCACAGTGCAAAAAATATTGCGAAGCACTGGTGGAAGACCCATATATTCCAATAACTAGAAAGATTATGTTTATTATTCTAGATTAATATGTTGTCTTGCAAAGTGGACATGAGCACTCATCACACTGTTATGCAGTGTAAATGTAAAATAGGATTTATTTGGAGGAGAAAGCTTAAAGCAGAGAAGTGCACAGGAACCTCCAAGCTCTCATGATCCCACATAGAGACACACTTAGGCTAGGCTCAGCTGGAATGGTTGTATGGTGAATGGACCCACCCTGTCTTAGTCCATTTGTATCACTATAACAGAATACCACAGACTGGGTAGTTTATAATTAAAGGAAGCTTATTCCTTACAGTTCTGGAGGCTGGGAAGTCCAACATCAAGATGCTGGCATCTGGCAAGGGTCTTCTTGCTGTGTCATCCCATGGTGGAGGGCAAGAGAGGAAGAAAGGGGAAGAAAGAAAGCAAGAGAGGGCTGAACTCTGTTTGATAAAAAACTTACTCTTGCAATAATGAATCCATTCCTGTGATAGCAACATTAATCTATTCATGAGGGCAGAACCCTCAGGACCTAATCACCCCTTAAAGATCCCACTTCTTAACACTATTGCATTGGGGATTACAGTTTCCAGAAGTGGACTTTGGGGCACGCATTCAAACCATAGCACACCCGTACAATGCTCCATGTCAGTGTTGCTCACAGTGTACTCCATTGGCTGGCAGTTAGTTGCCAGTCCATGAGGGACACAAGGAGATGGCACCAGTATGTAAATCTACTATGGCCCTAAGCACAATGTGTAGTTCAGCAGGCATTTTATTTTCTTGTAGGAAGGCTTTCTTGATGAAGAGAGTAGTGTGTTGATTTACAGTGTGATGCAACCTTCAGACCAGTATCAAACAATTCCAGACTGTCCTTTGAGCATAGGGACATATTAGCAGAAAGCATTAATGGAAGCCTCTGGTGGAGGAAGTGGCCTCATTAAGAAAGAAAGTCTTTGAGGCTCAGCAGCTGCTGTCAGCCTGGATTCCTCTGAGCTAACTCAGATTTGCTGAGTCAGATTCTAAGCTAACAAAGGTTGGAAGAAGTGAGCCTTCAGGGTTGTCAAGCTTTATTTCTCCTCACATACTATCCTTTAGGCTTATTATCAATTACTTTAGTATGTGATAAGCCTCTGATCAATCCTGTATGCACTGACAGATTGTGTTTCTGGATCTGCAATACTGAAGACCATGCTCTGGTCTATGGTGACACAGGAAACTACTGCCACCTTTGGAGCAGCTGACCACCCACCAGTCACACTCTGACATCTTTCCATCAGGAAATACTTGACACACAGCATTTTCTCTTCTGCCCATTTTCTACAGGATCTGATTAACAGTTTCCTTTGCCATGTTTCAGTCATGAGCCTTGATGCTATCTTTGACACTGTACTTACCTCCTTTATCTTTTTAATTATCATTTTAAACATCTTGACTTGTTACTCAGTTTGTGTGTGCCGGTGATAAGTACTGTTCTCAAAACATTTTTCTGTTTACTCCCAAGAATTGTTAGAAGCTGCTATTTTCTCTCTGTCTTTTGACCATGGAATTTGGTATTATGACTGCATTTGGATGATTCATCCCTCCTTCTCAGATTTTTCATTTGATGTCTTGCTCTTCTTCTGATGAGGAAACTGCCTTTGAAGTGCATTTCCACCTGACTTTCCACTCTTCACCTCTCAGGGGTCCAGTATTTAGTCATCATAAACCAGGATCTAGACAAGTGAACCTATTCTTTGACATTACTTACACAGCAAGGTGCTCATTTTCTATGCCCTCTTCCTTCCCAAATTATCTCCAACTGGAAAGACAAATGAAAATTCAAGATAGGTCTCCATGTGCCAGTCTGTGCAGGATTTCAAAGCCACTTCAGGTGCAATCTATATTTCTTCAAGGAATGTTAAGTGGGCTGAAAATTGAAGGAGAAGAATGGAATATCTCCTCAAGAAGCATACAGATGCAGACAGCCGAGTGACCTTGAGAAAGTTACTTTACCTCTTTGTCTTGCTTTTTTTCTCTATGAAATAAAAATCATGTATAATGAAATAAAACACATAGGAAACAAATGCTTAACTATGTGCATTTATTAAGCTTAGTTGACTTATTTCATGTATATGTACATTTTGAGAGGTGACAACGTACTAGCAGCCCTTGCTAGCTCTCGGTGCCTCCTCGGCCTCAGTGTCCACTCTGGCCGCACTGGAGGAGCCCTTCAGCCCGCTGCTGCGCTGTGGGGGCCCCTCTCTGGGGCTGGCCGAGGCCAGAGCCGGCTCCCTCTGCTCCCAAGGAGAGATAGGCGTGGGCGGGAGCGGGGGCTGCACGCTGCACTCCGGGGTGGCGTGGGTTCCGCTGCCCGGCACTCAGCCTGGCTGGCCGCCGCCTGCTGGGCTTGATCTGAGGCTGGGTTCCCCTTCCCTCTTTGTGGGTTGTTGGCCACGATGGCGGGTCTCTGTCTCTTTCTCACCACTTCTCTTTTCCTCTTGGTTGTCTGGGACCAGCTTCTTCTGGGCTCCTAGAGTGCCCTGGCTAGGTGCCACAAAGTCCCTCCAGTGTCAGTGAGCCGTGAAGCTGGCTGGGCTTCTGAGAGGGTGGGGACTTGGAGAACTTTTCTGTCTAGCTACAGGATTGCAAATGCACCAATCAGCACTCTGTGTCTAGCTAAAGGTTTGTAAACATACCAATCGGCACTCTGTGTCTAGCTAAAGGTTTGTAAACGCACCAATCAGCGCGCTGTCAAAACGGACCAATCAGTGCGCTGTCAAAACGGACCAATCAGGTCTCTGTAAAATGGACCAATCAGCAGGATGTGGGTGGAACCAGATAAAGGAATAAAAGTAGGCCACCTGCCTCAGCAGCAGCAATCTTGCTGGGGTGGTCTCTTATGTGGAAGCTTTGTTCTTTTGCCCTTTGCGGTAAATCTTGCTGCTGCTGCTTTTTTGGGTCTATGTCACTTTTATGAGCTGTAACAGTCCTTGGGAAGGTCTGTGGCTTCACTTGTGAAGCCATCACTTCTGAAGCCAGCAAGACCGCAAACCCACAGGGAGGGAGCAACAACTCCACATGTGCCACCTTTTAAGAGCTGTGACACTCACTGCGAAGGTCTGCAGCTTCTTTCCTGAAGTCAGCGAGACCAGGAACCCACCAGTAGGAAGAAACTCCGGACACGTGCAAACATCAGAAGGAACAAACTCCAGAGACACCATCTTTAAGAACTGTAACACTCACCTTGAGCGTCTTGTGGCTTCATTCTTTAAGTTAGCAAGACCGAGAGCCCATCAATTCTGGATGCAACTTCACTGTAGAGGATTTTAATCGAAAATAAAAAATAACATAATAGCAAGTCTTTATGTAATGCTCACACTAAGGGGACCTGTTTCAGTCATTTACTTTTATTTATATAGCTCATGCTCTCTGATGGGGTAGGTACTATTGTTTGCATTTTATGAGTGAAGAAGCAAGGCATGAAGATGCTGAAAACCATGCCTAGGGTCTCACAGCTAACAGGTGCTGTCAAGCTGCGTAGCTGTGTCCTTAGAACCTCTATAGCATGGGGCAGATTTGATTTTTGCGTAAGTAAAGTTCATTGGGGCTTGCAGAGCCAGATACCACTCTTTTTGGGGTAGAAGTCATTGACAAATATTGGATAAATCTCATTTAGACTACCTACTTAAACCAGGCATGATTTAGTTAGGAAAAAGTTAAGAATATTTTGGGATCACACGACAAATTATACTTTTTAGGTCATGGCTTGGTCCGTATTATGCAAGAAAACCAAAGATCAGATCATGAAAATCTGAATTCTAACACATGGAAACCAGAATAGCAGTGAAACTTCTTAGGGATACGTACAACTATATAATTTAAATTTAAAAAAGAAAAATTGGCTGGGTGCGGTGGCTCAAGCCTGTAATCCCAGCACTTTGGGAGGCTGAGGTGGGTGGATCAGGTCAGGAGATTGAGGTCATCCAGGCCAACAATGTGAAACCTCATCTCTACTAAAAATACAAAAATTAGCTGGGCATGGTGGCGGTCGCCTAGTCCCACTACTCAGGAGGCTGAGGCAGGAGAATTGCTTGAACCTGGGAGGCGGAGATTGCAGTGAGCCCAGATTGCGTTACTGCTCTCCAGCCTGGTGACAGAGCAAGACTCTGTCTCAAAAAAAAGAAAAAAAAAAAAGAAAAAAATCAGGAATCACATGGTGTGAAAACTAGAAAGGGCTTTTGGTATTGTTTATAATAACCCTTCTCTTTACAGTAAAGGAAGCTGAGGCTCAGAAAAGTTGAAATACTCGACCAAAGTCATGCAGAGAGTTTGTGAGGGAACTCCTGGTTCATGGCTAAATTTCCTCAACAGCCTAGGTGAGCCATGTTTTATGGTCTGGGGTTAGGTAACACAACAAAAATATAATCGTCTGTGTTAATCAGGTTGACTACATAGTTACTGAAGCTGCACTTCACCTTGAGTTGTGTACACAAAGTGTTGAGTTGAAGCCTTTCTGGCCATCATCATGCCAGTCAGAAAGAGAGAATCAAAGTTAAAAGGGGAGAAAGCAAAAGAAAATAATAGAAGACTGAAACGGCAATAACAAGAAATCCCCATGTTTCTGACCTTCCTGTCCCCCTTAGGATGGACAAAATTTTCTTCAGGAAAAAAAAAAAAAAAAAAAAAAGACAAGTAGGAACCATGGTCACCACTCTTGGTCTTCAGTTTATCCCTTCTTCTGTTTTTTAAAATGCATTCTCTAAAAGCCCTGGAGCTAAGACCCTGAGGATGTAACTTAAAATGAATTTCCTTCCTTCCTTCCTTCCTTCCTTCCTTCCTTCCTTCCTTCCTTCCTTCCTTCCTTCCTTCCTCCCTCC
>NW_016805059.1:4441281-4491740 GCF_001698545.2 Rhinopithecus bieti | reverse complement strand
TCCCTCCCTCCCTCCCTCCTTCCCTCCCTCCTTCCCTCCCTCCTTCCCTCCTTCCCTCTCTGTTTCTGTGCTATTTTTTTTTTCCTTTGTTTATTTGAGACAGGGTCTCACTCTGTTGCCCAGGCTGGGGTGCAGTGGCGTGATCATGGTTCATGGCAGCCTTGATCTCCTGGGCTCAAGCAATCCTCCCACCTCAACCTCCTGCATATCTGGGACTACAGGCATGTGCTATTTTTTTTTTTTTTTAAGAGATGGGGTTTTGCCATGCTGCTGAGGCTGGTCTCGAATTCTTGGATTCAAGTGATCCACCCACCTTGGCCTCCCAAAGTGCTGGGATTACAGGCACAAGCCACTGCACCTGGCTATCTGTGCTGTTTTTAAAAATAGATTTTTTGTGTATAAAAAGTGGCATCACTTAAAGCTTTTAAAATTTGTGAATGAAAAACAGGTATCCTGCCTTCTCCATCATATGCTGTGAGTCCAGCAAAGTGCTTAGCACAGAGTAAGTACTCTATACTCAAATGTACCAAAGTGAAATGATCGGAAATTCATGACTTTATTCACTAGATGTTCTATGAGAAGCAGGATGAGGTCGCAAAGGTTGGAAAAAAAGTGAGAAAACAACCTCATGATGGTGCCTGGGCACATCAGTACTCTTGCAGCTTGAAATTGAGATGACCCATTGATTTTCCATGTGGTTGAGCACATGATACCATCAGGTAGGTTTTAAGCAGGTCTTCTGGGATTTCATACTTAATCAGTAATGCAATGAGTTTCCATTGCAACTGAAAGGCATTCACACTGGAAATGGGTGCCAGCTGTAGTGTGATGATTTCTTATTTCCAACCATCTAGGGAGAGATAATTGCAGGTATTGATCAAGCCAACAGATTCACTCTGTACGGTTCAGTGAACTGCTCTTTTTGTTCCGTGTAGACAAATATTATTATCGTTTATTTATGACCTGTGAGCAGGTTGTTATATCCTAGATTACTTATATTCAATGAGGCATACTCTTTTATTATTATTTCTTTGCCTTTCTCATTTAATAACTTCTACAAACTCTTCAGTGCAATAGGTTCTTCTATAGCAGCAGAAGAATCATCCTGCTTTGCATAACGATGCACCGCTCGGTTTCAGCCATCATTGATTGCTCAGTTGGTGGAGGCTGCATCTGGGTTCCCTGTTTCTCATTATGTACACTCCTTTCTAATGTCACAGATGCCCTTTTATGATGGGGACTTTCATTTTCTTTATTTGCTTCTGTTTCTGTTCTGGTGTCCTTCCTATTTTTTTCATATTACTATGAATTTTGAAAAGTCAATTCTTAAAAAATACTTCTAATTCCATAAAATAAATATTTCAAAACCAACATATCATTTTCACCTTCACTATCCATTTTTTTTTTTTCATTTGGACCTAGTTAGCAAATATGGAGGATAAAATTTGTTCATATTGGTCAGAGTATAGTGGTGATTATTCTCATTGACCTTTGAATATCATGTACCAAAGAATAGGGAAGTAATCTTCTAGAACTGAGAATGAAGCATAAATAAGTTCACATGCTGCACTGTTGCCTAAAGCCATAGGAAATTATGTTGACAGTCAAGAGAAAGGTTGGCAGTCACAGGACACTTCACCTGTTATTTACAGAAAGGCATAGTGCAGGTTCATTAGCATAGCCTGTGTGGCTTGTGGTTCATGGATCAGTCTGGGTAATCCCTGGAACCACAAGGGACATCTGTAAATCCATTGGCCAGTTCCTGAGCTAAGGGCCCACAGGCAAACAGACTGTTTCTAGAAAATGGACAGTAGAAAAAGCCTGATGTGGGGCGGGGAATATAAAAAAATGATATTAATTTACATAAACACTTTATGAGATTAAAATACCATGTGTATTTTAATGTGAGACAAACCTCACAGTGAGTGTGATAAAATAGAATAAAATAATTATGAAAAATTGAAATAGTGACATGCTGATAAACCCACAACAATGAAATCCTTTTGTCAAAGGAATGGCAAAAACTCAATAGAAATATTAGAAAAGTATGTAAATAATATTACTTTAGGGAATAAAGAATTAATGTTACCAGCATTTTATTCAACAGAACTGAATAGGATTAAAATAATAATTTAGGCTAGGCATGGTGACTCCTAGCCACCTAGCCTAATCCTAGCACTTTGAGAGACTGGTGGAAGGATCCTTTGAGGCCAGCAGTTTGAGACTAGCCTGGGCAACATAGTAAGACTTCCATCTCTTAAAAGAAAAACAGGCCGGGCGCGGTGGCTCAAGCCTTTAATCCCAGCACTTTGGGAGGCCGAGACGGGCGGATCATGAGGTCAGGAGATTGAGACCACCCTGGCTAACACAGTGAAACCCCATCTCTACTAAAAAATACAAAAAACTAGCCGGGCGAGGTGGTGGCGCCTGTAGTCCCAGCTACTCGGGAGGCTGAGGCAGGAGAATGGCGGGAACCCGGGAGGCGGAGCTTGCAGTGAGCTGAGATCCGGCCACTGCACTCCAGCCTGGATGACAAAGCAAGACTCCGTCTCAAAAAAAAAACAAAAAAACAAAACAAAACAAAAAAAAAACCAAAAAAACTAGTCAGACATAGTGGCATCCACCTGTTATCCCAGCTACTCTGGAGGCTGAGGGAGGAGGATTGCTTGAGCCCAGGAGTTCAAGGTTACAGTGAGCTATGATCTCACCACTACCCTCCACCCTGGGTTACAGAGTGAGACCCTGTCTCTAAAAAATAAAAATAAAAAAATAAAAAAAATTTTAAATTGTTTCTCTATATGGAAATTACTTGATTGTCAGACTTCCAGGAAATACCCTGAACAATACCTTGCTAATATTCTTGTACAGATTTGCACATTTCTGAGTTTTTATGTTTTTACCAACTCTGAATGTACAAAACATGTATGCAAAGTGTGTGTATTTCTTTTGGTGAGAACTAATAACATAGTAGTTTTCATATGTGAAGGATGGTTATTGCAAGATTGGGATTCTGCTGCAGTTAACTGTGTGACTGTTAAGCAGAGGAGAGGGTATGTGGTTGAGGAGTGGGGAGGATGTCATCAACAGATATTTTATTTCCTAAAATCTCCTTGCTAAATCCTGGTTTTGTTATATAGCTGAAGACTGACATTCAACCTTAGAGTTCTTGAGACCCTGGCTGTTAACAGACTCCTGTGAGCAGTCTTCTTGGTGGCCCAGTTTTTGCCGTGATGACTAAATGACAGCAGCAACAATGGCAACCCAGACACCTGCAACAACACTGCCACCCGTTGAGGCTTGTAAGAAACTTGTCGCGCTCCCCTGTGGACTGGTGAATAGGCTCATTCCCCCACTTTGTTCCATAAAGTAATGACTTGGGGACATTTGCAAAGGGGATAGGCCGTTAAGACCAGTCCTCTCAGTGTGTTACCTCACTCTTAAGACATTTCAGCAAGTTATTAAACAATTTTTTTTTTTTTACAAGGAAAATTTCAATTTTCCAGTCCTGGACTGTTTTACAGATGTACTTTGAGACATAATTTTTTGTTTAGGCTCATATGTGCTGCCACTACGCTTATGACAGGCTGAACTGAGCAACAGCCTGGAATGATAATGCACAAATCGATCCAAGTAAATTTGGCTTCAAGGTCCTCAAACATCACTGACATTGGTTACAAGTGAAGTAAGTATTCCCATTAATTTAATATCTGAAAAGATTTGTGTATCATCTTCTAATATTCTTTAGATTGGCCTTGGAGATTGGGAAGGTGACGCAGGTGGTCACATTGCATAGAACATTTATGTTCTCCTTTGATAACCAACTCACCTCTGGGCTCCTGGGAGCAGTTTCCGCTGGAATGGAGAGCAGAGAGAATCATAATTATGTCAGCCCTGGTTCATCACCCAATGGGTACCTGTATTTCTCCATGTGCCCTTATAAATCTTTTAGCTAAATCAGGGTCTCAAATGTAAAATCTAGTTCCCTGGGGAACTTTTTAATACAAACCAAAGTCTGGTTTAGGCTGATTTTTTAAAAAAAACTTTGTGAAATGTATTTACTCATGATAATTGCAGATTTAAAACGAAGTCTTGTTTATTTTACATGACACTGAAAACAAAAATAAAAAACCCGAGATGAACAAAAGTAGAAACACACTTCAAACACCTTATGACACATGATCAAATTCTATATAAACTTAAATTTATGAAAATATAGTTTGGAAGTGGATAGGATATTCAAAGGAAGCACAGTATTTATGGCAATGCTATCATCATTGGTTTGCATTCTAATGGAATGTTTTTACTTTCTTATTATATGCACCCCTGAAGAGATAAAGTAGTGGAAATATGACACATTTGCTCATTCTGACTGTTCTTGTGTCCTATCTGATAATCAGTTAACCAACTGACTTAGCTGGGATTCAGTCCAGGTTAAAGCCTGGGTAAGTAGCATTCTGGAGTAAATCTCCTAAGTAGCTCTATCTGATGATGTCCTGACTATCCTCAAAGGAAGAGATTCTGTTTGTTCAGCATTTTGGGAGCCAAATGTTCTTTTAAAATCTGGATTGTCTGATGCTCATGTCAAAATCCAGACAGAGTGATAAATTACTCATAAATAAAAACAGAGGAAACTATTGCAGTGATGGTCACTGGCTATGATCTTGGTAATTCCAGTTCTATAGCTCTACTTTTATACACAAATCATTTTCATATTGAACATTTGATTCCCAATTAGAACCTCTGAATTTGAATGGCAGAAGAAGTTTCTGGAAGCTGTTAGCAAAAACCGTGCTGCCTACAAATGATCCTTGGAATCTCAAGAATCCTGAAAAAAAAAAAAAAAGAAAGAAAGAAAGAAAGAAAACCTAGGGACTGGCTGGGCGCAGTGGCTCAAGCCTGTAATCCCAGCACTTTGGGAGGCCAAGGTGGGTGGATCACGAGGTCAGGAGATCGAGAGCATCCTGGCTAACACAGTGAAACCCCATCTCTACTAAAAATACAAAAAATTAGTCAGGCGCGGTGGCACTCTCCTGTAGTCCCAGCTACTTGGGAGGCTGAGGCAGGAGAATTCCTTGAACCCAGGAGGCAGAGGTTGCAGCGAGCAGAGATCATGCCACTGCACTCCAGCCTGGGTGACAGAGCGAGACTCTGTCTCAAAAACATAAAAACAAAAAACAACAACCTAGGGACCACCAAAAGCCATGTGAACTGCAGAGTACAAATAACTTGCATTTTCTGGAGAATAGATGACTCTATTTAATTGTTTCAATTATGACTCTGCTTATTAGCTGCAAACCCCAGAATCATAAATTTAATAGGAAACTTTAAAAAGACACATGTGTTACAGTGAGGGAATGAAGTTATACATTTGCAGAATTCAGGATTTATTGGGATGAGGATCAGTCTCATATGTTAGATAGAGTCTTCATAGGGAATACTGGCTTTTGGCATGTACTCTCTTGGCTTCTGTGTTCTTTTGTCTGCACAAAGTGCTTTTTGTTCCTCAAACCAGTAGAAACTATTTAAGCCCTAAGTTATTCCCCCTCCATTCAGCATCATGTAAACCATAAACATACATGTTATATAAAGATGCAAGAAAGGGCCCTAGCAAGTAAGTTTGTAGTGTTCATAATACACTTCTATATGTTAGCACACTACCTATTTTGGAGTAATTTTTTTGGTCTGAGTGTTTTTGTTAATTCACTTTGAATTTATAGATTTTAATTTGGTTCAAAGTTTATTTTCCTTTTTTTTTTTTTTCCTTTTGAGACAGGGTCTTGCTGTGTTGCCTAGGCTGGTCTTGAACTCCTGTCTCAAGTGATCCTCCTGCCCCGGCCTCCCGAAGTGTTAGCATTACAGGCCTGAGCCATTGCACCTGGCCTTCTGTGTTCTTTTGTTTGTTTGTTTGATTTTAGCCTCCAAGTAGCTGGGACTACAGGTGCATGCCACCACACCCAGCTAATTGTTTTTGGTATTTTTGGTAAAGACCATGGTCTCACCATGTTGCCCAGGCTGGTCTCAAACCCTTAGGCTCTAGCGATCCACCCCCTTTGGCCTCCAAAAGTGCTGGGATTACAGGTGTGAGCCACCACCCCTAGCCTTATTTGCTATTTTAAATATGCGCTAGGATGATGTAAATGAGTAAGACAGAAGAAATATAAATGAAGAATTAGCACATAGAAAAATTTCAACCTCAGGATTCATCAAATGAACGGACATTAAAATGAGTCCCCCCCCGCCACTCCCATCAAATTAACTAAGGTTTTTTAAAAAGCCTGTTGGTGAGACTGTGACGCTAGGGACCATTTGTTGTACTGCTGTTGGAGTGAATGCCGTAAGAGAGATCCAAAATCCCTGGGGCAGAGATCAAGATTGGAAACAGCAGAGAAAATTTCTGGAGGGATTAGTGCTTCAGAAAGACTTGAAGGAGGAATAAAATTCAAACAGATGGAAGGTAAAAATGGAAGGCAAAGCAGAGAGCTTGATTAAGGGTAGTACTTTTCAACTCCAGGATGTTTTGGAGATTTATCCTATTTATTTTAATGTTTTTATAGCATTCCATTGGATGAAAATATAATAATTTATTTACTCATTCTCCTGGTAGACAATTATGTTGCTTCCAAATTTTTATTGCAAACAAAGCTGTTTTGTGAACATCTTTGTATTTGTCTTCTTGTGCACATTTTAGAGATTTTTTCCTGGATGCACGCTGAGGAGTAGAGGTGCTGAGCTATGGGGTATGCACTAGATAGTCCAGATTGCTCTCTAAAGTGCCTGTGCCAATTGAAACTACCACTGGCAGTGTTTGAGAGTTCTTATTTTCCCACATCCTTATAGTTGGTATTGACAGACACATATTTTTATCAATTTGATAGGTGTGAATGAATATCATATTCATTTTTTCAGTTCCCTCATTACAGGTGAGATTTGCAGTATTTTTCACATATTTATGGCTCATTCAATTTCTTCTTGAGCACATTGTTTTTCTCTATTTTCTATTTTTTGTCATTTTCTTTATTCATTTGTAGGTCTTTATAAATTCTTGATGTCATGTTTTTAAAAATACATATTCTTGAGGAGGTCATGGTTTTTAGAAATCAATTAAGTGAATTGCAAATATCTTCATTCCTTCTGAGTCTTGTTTTAAAATGTTATTATGGTCTTTTCTCTCATCCAGAAGTAATTTTAATTTAGATAAAATTATCAATCTTTTTCTTTATAGTTTATGCTTTGTATGACTTGCTTAAGAAATTCTTTCTCAACATATTTTCTAAAGAGAATGTTCTACCATTCTCTGCAGAATTTTTGCTTTTTCATATTCAAATCTTTACTTGGCTTGGAATTGATTTTTGTGTATGGTATGAGGAGGGGTTGTAGAATTTTTTCCCAAAAGATTGGCCAACTCTCCAAGCCTGTAAATAATTCTTTTTCTGTTTTTTTTTTTTTTTTTTTTTTTTAATGTATGCATCACATGCCGGGCAAATTATACAGGTTTCAGTGAGCAAAACTATGGAAATCCTCTCAACGGCAAAGTGTGTGTGCATATCCCTGTAGTCTGGGTGTTCCAGAAGCAGCTAGAGATGAGGAATACAGATCTGATTGAGTTTGAGTTCCAACTCTCTCATTTACAAACTAAGCAGGGTAAAAAGGATGTTAACAAAATGAATTGATTTGCAAAAGTTGGAACTGAAACGAATATAATTGGGCAAAAGTTTGGGAGAGAAATATAGCGTATCCACATCAATTTCAAATAGTTGGAAGGGGTAGAATATAAGGTTCTTCTGAAAGCATGGGAATGAAATGAAGAGAACCTTTAATAATACTAACTCCAAGAGCCTAAATAAAAACACTGAATTAAATCAGTTGAAGGAAACAATATCAATGGAGTGCAAAGTGGTGTGTATGTGAAAACCATGTATTATTGGAAAAAGAGCTCTTTGCATATAGCATCAGGACTTGGCTTAGCTCCATTTCCAACTGACTTTTCCCTTGCCTTCCCCTTTTGTAAAGGCTAAAAGCAAAACACTCCATTTTCTTAGACACCTCCTGCCTGAGGTGGCCACCTGGCTCAGCTCTAGCCAGTAATGCAAATGGACAATTCCTTTCCACACAAAAAGACAAAAGCTGCCTGGGAAAAGGCCTTTAGCCCTCTCATCTTCTTCCTTCCTGAAAATTGGATGTGGAGTCTGGAAGTGCAGAGGCCATCTTGAGATACTAAGGGCAGTGACTTGTGGAATTCTGAGCTACTCTGACAGCCCTGGTGTTTCTACCCTTAGACTTCTTGTTGCCAGAAACAAAATAAACCTATATCTTTTTAAGTTCTTGCAGTGAAGGTTTTTATTTTTTAGAGCCAAACATATGCATACCTGATATAGCTTTGATACCTCATTCCTTCATTTGTTCAATATTGGTTATCACTGAAAACATTACAGTAATGGATGTATGTTAGTGAAGTGAGGGAGGATTGAAAAGAGGAAGGGAAAGAAGAAGATGGAACATGTACATTGTGTATCTGGAGTTTAATTTATATAGGAGGAATAAGACATGACCACAGTAAGGTATAGTTTATGTACCAACATTTGGTCCCAAGTTTTATCAGATAATCTTTTACAAGCATGTGGGATTCATTGTGGCAGTTTGGGTATTACATGGACATCTTTGTGCATCACTTTGTCCTGGGAACACATGCTATGTGCTCTGAAAGTTACATCATGACTATTTTGTGGCATGAGATGTCAGTATGTAGTATGAGTGATAATATGAGGCATAACAAATATTGACATACTCATACTACATACTCTGGTCACGTGGCTCAGTTCAGTTACATCAGGACTATTTTGTAGTATGAGATGTCTAAAGGCATGTTTTCTTCTACAAAGCAATCCATAAAAAATTTCAACAAGCATTTCCATCTACCTGTTATAGACACAGGATGTCCCTCTTCCATTGTTGTGGCTTTGAAAGAAATAAGCAGCCTGCTGTCATTTTGTGTTACCATGCTCAGCAGGCAGCAAGAATGCAGGAAAAAACCTGCTTACAGCCAAGGGTCAGGATTAGGATGTAAACTCCTGGGAGTGTGTGTGTGTGTGTGTGTGTGTGTGTGTGTGTGTGTGTATGTGTGTGTGTTTTATCCTAGTATATCTCATGGTGACTAATTCCTTGCTTGTACCTTTCAAGAGCTCAAAATATTTTGATGTTTGCAATGGTCTGAATGTGTTCCCCAAAATTCATATCTTGAGACTTAATTGCCAATGTGATAGTACTGGCCAGTAATGCAATAAATTGATTATATTTTTGTAAGCTTTAAGAGATAATTAAGTTATGAGGGTAGAGCCTTCATGGAAGGAATTAAGGCTCTTACAAATAGGCTTACGGGAGTGGATTCATTACCTTCTATCCCTTCCTCCACATGAGGACATTTACTCCCTCTGGAGCACGCAGCAACAGCGTACCATCTTGGAAGCAGACCACAGTGCAATCAAATTGGAACACAAGATTAAGAAACTCGCTCCAAACCACACACCTACATGGAAATTGAACAATCTGCTCCTGAATGACTTCTGGGTAAATAATGAAACTAAGTTAGAAATCAAGAAGTTCTTTGAAACCAGTGAGAACAAAGAGACAATGTACCAGAATTTCTGGGACACAGCTAAAGCAGTGTTAAGACGGAAATTTATAGTACTGAGTGCCCACATCAAAAAGCTAGAAAGATCTCAAATTAACACCATAGCATCACAACTAAAAGAACTAGAGAACCAAAAGCAAATAAACCCCAAAGCTAGCAGAAGACAAAAAAATAATCAAGATCAGAGCAGAACTGAAGGAAATAGAGACATGAAAAACCCTTCAAAAAAATCAATGAATCCAGGACTGGTTTTTTGAAAAAAATTAATAAACCACTAGCTAGACTGATAAAGAAGAAAAGAGAGAAGAACCAGATAGACACAATAAAAAATGATAAAGGGTATATCACCACTCAGCCCACAGAAATACAAACAACCATAAGAGAATGCCATAAACACCTTTATGCAAATAAGCTAGAAAATCTAGGATAACTAGATTTTCCTGTCTAGGATAACTTCCTGGACACATACACCCTCCCAAGACTGAACCAGGAAGAAGTTGAATCCCTGAACAGACCAATAGCAAGTTCTGAAATTGAGGCAGTAATAAATAGTCTACCAACCAAAAAAAAAGCCCGTGCCAGACAGATTTACAGCTGAATTATACCAGAGGTACAAAGGGGAACTGGTACCATTTCTTCTGAAACTGTTCCAAATAATTGAAAAGGAGGGATTCCTCCCTAACTCATTTTATGAGTCCAGCATCATCCTGATACCAAAAGCTGGCAGAGATACAACAAAAAGAGAAAACTTCAGGTCAATATACCCAATGAGCATTGATGCAAAAATTCTCAATAAAATACTGGCTAACCGAATCCAGCAGCACATCAAAAAGCTTATCCACCATGATCAAGTTGGCTTCATTACTGTGATGCAAGGCTGGTTCAACACACACAAATCAATAAACACAATACATCACATAAATAGAACTAAAGACAAAACCACATGATTATTTCAATAGATGCAGAAAAGGCCTTCAATAAAATTCAACATCGCTTCATATTAAAAACTCTCAATAAACTAGGTATTGAAAGAACATACCTCAAAATAATAAGAGCCATTTATGACAAGCCCACAGCCAATATCATACTGAATGGGCAAAAGCTGGAAATATTCACCTTGAAAACCAGCACAAAACAAGGATGCCCTCTCTCATCACTCCTATTCAACATAATATTGGAAGTTCTGGCCAGGAAAATCAGAGAAGAGAAAGAAATAAAAGGTATTCAAATAGGAAGAGAGAAATTCAACCTCTCTCTGTTTGCAGGTGACATGATCCTATATCAAGAAAACCTCATCATCTCAGGCCAAAGGCTTCTTAAGCTGATAAGCAAATTCAGGAAACTCTCAGTATACAAAAATCAGTGTTCAAAAATCACAGGCATTCCTATACACCAACAATAGACAAGCAGAGAGCCAAATCATGAATGAACTCCCATTCACAACTGCTACAGAAAGAATAAAATATCTAGGAATACAGCTAACAAGGGAAGTAAAGGACCTCTTCAAGGAGAACTACAAGCCACTGCTTAAGGAAATCAGAGAGGAAACAAAAAAATGGAAAAACATTCCATGCTCCTGGATAGGAAGAATCAAAATGGCCATATTGCCCAAAGTAATTTATAGATTCAATGCTATTCCCATTAAACCACCACTGACATTTTTCACAGAATTACAAAAAACTACTTTAAAATTAACACGGAACCAAAAAAGAGCCCATATAGCCAAGACAATCTTAAGAAAAAAGAACAAAGCTGGAGGCACCACACTAACTGATGTCAAACTGTACTCCAAGACTACAGTAACCAAAACAGCATGGTACTGGTACAAAAACAGACACATAGACCAATAGAACAGAATAGAGAACTCAGAAATAAGATCACACTTGTACAACCATCTGATCTTCAAAAAACCTGACAAAAACAAGAAATGGGGAAACGATTCCCTATTTAATAAATGGTGCTGGGAGAACTGGCTAGCCATATGCAGAAAATTGAAACTGGACTCCTTCCTTACACCTTATATAAAAATTAACTCAAGATGGATTAAAGACTTAAATGTAAAACCTGAAACCATGGAAACCCTGGAAGAAAATCTTGGCAACACCATTCAGGACATAGGCATGGGCAAAGATTTCATGATGAAAACACCAAAAGCAAAAATTGGCAAATGGGACCTAATTAAACTAAAGAGTTTCTGCACAGCAAAAGAAACTATCATCATAGTGAACAGATAGTCTGATAATAAAATATCAAAGAAAAACACCTGTTTTTTTTCCTCCAAGACGAGTAAATGGGAGAAAATTTTTGCAATCTATCCATCTGACAAAGGTCTAATATCCAGAATCTCCAAGGAACTTAAACAAATTTACACACCAAAAAAACAAAGAACTCCATTAAAAAGTGGGCAAAAGACGTGAACAGACACTTCTCGAAAGAAGACATTTACGTGGCCAAGAAACATGAAAAAAAGCTCAACATCAGTGATCATTAGAGAAATGCAAATCACAACAATGAGACACCGTCTCAAGCCAGTTAGAATGGTGATTATTAAAAAGTCAAGAAACAACAGATGCTGGCATGGCTGTGGAGAAATAGGAACACTTTTACACTGTTGGTGGGAAGGTAAATTAGTTCAATCATTGTGGAAGACAGTGTGACAATTCCTCAAAGACCGAGAACCAGAAATACCATTTGACCCAGCAATCCCATTACTGAGTATGTACCCAAAGGAATAGAAATCATTCTATTACAGAGATACATGCATGCATATGTTCACTGCAGCAATATTCATAATAGCAAAGACATGAAATCAACCCAAATGCCCATCAATGATAGATTGGATAAAGAAAATGTGGTATATATACACCACAGAATAGTATGCAGCCATAAAAAGGAACAAGATCATGTTTTTTTGCAGGGACATAGATGGAGCTGGAAGCCATTATCTTCAGCAAACTAACGCAGGAACAGAAAACCAAACACCACATGTTCTCACTTTTAAGTGGGAGCTGAACAATGAGAACACATAGATACAGGGAGGGCAACAACACACAGTGGGGCCTGTTGTGGGGTTGAGGGAGGGAGAGCATCAGGAAAAATAGCTAATGCACGCTGGCTTTAATAATTTGCTGTTGGGTTGATAGATGCAGCAAACCACCATGGCAAATGTTTACCTATGCAACAAACCTGCACATCCTGCACATGTACCCTGGAACTAAAAAAAAAAAAAAGTGATGAATCCCAGTGTTGGTTAACATTAGTATTGGCCCACACTGAAATTCATATTGACCTCAGAGTGGAAGTTTATCTCTCTCTCTTTTTTTTTTTTTTTTTTTAGACGGAGTTTTGCTTTTTTTCATTGTTGCCCAGGCTGGAGTGCAGTGTCACGTTCTCGGCTCACTGCAACCTCCGCCTCCTGGGTTCAAGTGATTCTCCTGCCTCAGCCTCCCAAGTCACCACGCCCAGCTAATTTTTGAATTTTTAGTAGAGACAGGGTTTCACCATGTTGGCCAGCCTGGTCTTGAACTCCTGACCTCAGGTGATTTGCCCACCTCAGCCTCCCAAAGTACTGAATTACAGGTGTGAGCCACTGCGCCTGGCGGAGGTTTATCTTTTGTGGTTGCTTTGACTTTGGAGGAGGATGGATATTGGAACTTCCCATGGAGAATACTGCTTGCTTGACTTGCTTTTCTTCTCCACAATGTTAGGAGAAAAATCTCTCTGACCAGAAGGCTAACTCCTCAGCCAAAGTGGTGGTTCATCTGCCGTATTTGGCTTTACAGGAGAAAGAATCCCAAGAGGTCAGTTGATCCAGGATGCAGTCCTAGGCTGGGAAGACATTTCTGCTGTTTTACAGGTGAGGTACCTGAGGCCCCAAGAAGGCCAAGCAACTTAGCCAAATGGTGGAGTGAAGATGCAGTGGGTGTAGGGGAAGACAGGGGTTGTAGTAGTGAGGGAATGAGAGTAGATGCTAGAATTCCTGGTTCTCAATTCAAGTCTACCAATCTGTATTGCAGCGCTGTCATAGATCAGCTTGTTGAGTGGTCCTGATGCTCATCTATAGGAATCGGAGATTAAAGTCCAGGCTGGATGGTGAGGAAGACAAACTTGTTTTGCTACTCTCTCCTGTTTCATAATTGTTCACTACCTCTTGTTTTTCAAAACCTCTTTAATAAAATATGAAAGAAAACACCTATTGTTTTCCTCTAAGACTTGAATAAATGCTCTGCTATGGTTTCTTCTTTGACTGTGTTCCTTTAGGAATATTTTTTGTTGTTGTTAACTATATTTACAGTCTCTCCTTCTGTGACAAGTCTTTCTTGCAGTTTACAAACATGTTCAAGTCCCTCCTTATTAAGGAAAAAAACTGTATTCTGCATCCCTCGTTATCCATTTATTAATGTTTTAGCTTCTTGAATGAGTCTTCACTTATTTTTTCCACTTCCTCACCACAAATTTACATTGAGCCAGCTGCAGTCTCTGCTTTGATCACTTTAACAGTGCTGTCAAAGATCACTGTGATATCCTAATTATCAGTTGAGTAGATTTCAGTTTTGGTTCTTATTTGACTTCTCTATGTCATTTGGCAGCTTATCACTCAATTTGGGGTGTATCTTGAATATAACTCATAACATTTAAGGTAAAATCTAGCTTCTTTTCAACATTAACCTGCAGTTATTAGCATGGGTATTAATTGAACTTAAGTTACTCAACATAAACCTGTTTTAAAAAATAATTAATTGACTTGATTTTTTAAAGTGGAAATTGAGGGGAAGATATAGAGAGTTCCATGTACCTCCTTTCTCCCTGCATAGATTTCTCTATTATTAGCATCTTACATTAGTATGGTATATTTCTTATAACTGATCAGTTGATTTTGACACATTTTTGTTAACTAGGTCCGTAGTTTATATACAGATTCACTCTTTGTGTTGTATATTCTGTGGGTTTTAACAAATGCGTAATATCATGTATCCACCATTACAGTATCATACAGATGAGCTTTACTGCTCTAAGAGTCCCCTGGGCTTCACTTCCCTCTCTCCCTCCCTTCCACAAGCCCAACCATGGATCATTTTACTCTATCCTTAGTTTTGCCTTTTCCAGAATGTCATATAGTTGGAATCATACGGGATGTAGACTTTTCAGATTGGCTTTTTTTCACTTAGCAATATGCATTTAAGGTTTAATGCATATTGAAGGTTCCTCCATATTTGCCTGTAGCTTGATAGCTCATTTCTTTTTATCTCAGAGTAATATTCCCTTGTAAGTACGCACCACAGTTTGTTTAGCTACTCATCTGCTGAAAGATGTTTTGGCGATTATGAATAAAGCTACTATTAACATTGATGTGCATGTTTTTGTGTAGACATACATTTTCAACTCATTTGGTAATTGTCAGTTAATTTTGAAAGCTAGTCCTTTCTTGACTTTCATGGCATCCTTCTCCCTTTTGTTCTCCTCTTACTTCTTTGAGTATTCCTTCCTGTTTCCCTTTGCTGATGCCTCCTCTTCTGCCAGTTTCTCAATGGTGGTGTTTCCTAGGGTTCTATGGTAGGCGTTTTAACATCTTCAGTATTTCACATATTCTTCAGGGATGGTCTCATTCACTCCCAGGGCTTCAGCCATCACCTCACTGTTGTGCCCTAGCTTGTATTTCATTGCAGACCTTTCCCTGAACCCCAGACACATATGTACACTTTGCTTCTTAGATGCCTCCTCTACTGAAATGTGGGAAACACCCAGAAAGGAAGGTCATTCAATTCTGGGGACTGTTTGTCACATCTGACAAATACATGAGTGGTGAAGCTTTTCTACTCTATTTATTCTATGTAGGGTTTCTCAACCTTAGTATTATTGACATTTTGGGCCAGGTAATTTTTGTTGTAGGGGCTATTCCATGCATTGGATGTTTGGCAGCATGGCTGGCCTTTACTTGCTACATACAAGCAGAACCTTCTCTCTGCAGCCCTCAGCCCCACATTGTGACAACCATAAATCCCTTCAGACATTGCCAAATGCCCTCAGGGGGTGGGAGGCAGCTCAAATCACTCCCCAATGGAAACTACTTCTGTAACATAAGATGTTTTCTCCCACTCACTGTCTTTGCTTTCACTTCTTCCTCTTCCTGATTTGCTCTTCTCCAGGGGGAGGATTCTACCCATCCTTTAAGATTGGCTCATTCATCATCTCCTGCAGGAAGTCTTCTCTCATATCTCTCTACCTTCCTTTCTCTGTAGAATTCCCTCTTCCTTTGTGTCTGATTGTCCTCCTTTGATGTTCCTGTGCCAGCTGTTTACATGGTGATGCTCTTCTCTGCATTGCTAGTTGATTGGGGATTGGCATCATGCCTTCATCTTTGAATCCCTGGCACCTTCACAGTTTGTGGCAATTAATGTGCCCAATTAATGTGGTTGAATAAATGAACCATAATGGCCCCCTCTGGTCAAAATCCTCTATGATAAATTCTCGTAACATTACGTATCGTTCTTTCAAAGCACTTGTTATGGTAACAACTCTCCATTTTTTTGGAGTGTGATTATTAAATCAATGTATTTCCCCTTCACTAGATAGACCATAATAAGGTCTATGAAGCTTTTAGTAATCACTGAATCATGCAGTGCTTGGCACTTAATAAGCACTTGGGATGTATTTGTAGAATGAATAAATGATCTTGGGCAAGAATGGCCTTGGGAGGTTCAGTTTGGGCTTAATAATGGCAACAGCAGCAAAAACTAATACTCGTTTAAAGTGTTTTCATAGGTATTATTTTCATTTAATAATTTAAAAACTTCTGCTAAAAAGGTATTATTTCTATCATATAGATGAAAAAACTGAGAAAGATCAGAGAGGTTAAACATCTTAAAGTCTCATACTCTATGATCACTGTATTACAAATGTGGGCCCTGGGTTATTTCTTGTCCATTTACTGATCTCTGCCAGACTTGCAGAGATCAGTAAATGCTTTATGGCACATGAAGTGAATAAGAGAGTATATAATTCTTTTGGATTTTTTGTGTATTGATTTAGAGCACAAGCATTTTTACATCCATATGATAAGAGCTCACTGGAATTGATAATAAGGGCTCACACCCCCTCACTGGCCCTGTAGTAACACAAACACTACCTTCATTTGTATTCCAGGGGCCAGCCACAAATGGTTGAGGTAAGATGTCTTATAGGTCCAACTGATACTAACAACCAGTGAGAGAAAAATTTTCGTGTTTGGAAGACTAAAATACTTTCTCTGTATGAAGTTATAATATAAATGGTTGACAACCTGAACAAGATAAGGGAGGCCTAGGTCCATGGTTCTTAAGTTCTTGTGGCACATGGGATCATTTGATGGGACACAGACTAATACAGACCCCTTAATCTGGTCATTTCTTACTGCTAGAAACATGGAGATAACAACTGTCACTCCCACTAATGTGGAAATAGTGGAAAGGATGGATTTGTATGTATGACTGCCTTATGGGTAAATTATAAATATATTCCTGAAATTGAGTAGAGACGTGAGCACCTTGTGAACCTGAATGCTATAGGAGACCAGCAGGAGCTCCTTTGTGGAACATTGGAATTCCCAGGCTGCAGTCAAATGCCACTGACTAATCACCTTAGAGTTTTAATTCAGGAATGATGGGTTGAATCTTGAAAACACATGAATGTAGAAAAGGTGAAAAGGGGATGTCAAGTGTATACTAATGACCTTTAGAAGATGCATTAGAAACGGGATTGGATTCTTATGGAGTGGACAATTATTACTACCTAGTAATATGCTTTATTTCACCATGCCAGTTCAATGAAGGGATTCAACAGTTACTTGTTGAATAAAATAGGACCTCCATTCTATCATATGAATGCCTCACTAGAGAAAAGCCTTCCCAGACCAAAAACTAACCTCTATTTCATGTAATATCTGCTGAGGTGTATGGAAATGTATCCTGTGGTGACACCAAAGGAGTCTATATCCTGTCATTTTATGTCTTACATAAAAACCATGACATCAAAGACATTTGAGATGACATGCGGAATTCCTGTAAAACATTCTTGATGAGGCTCACAAAGACAATTCCTTAATGATGTTTGGCTCATCTTCGACATAAATGGAAAGACTGAAGACAAATATGAACCAAGGAGTGTTTCTAATAATAATGTGAATGTATGAGGTATCAACCTTTGTGTTATTGATCATTGATTGATTTCTTGGTGAGATCTTTATCACAGGATCACCTTGTTGCCAAAAATTACCAAGTATTGGGAAAATGTATAGCTACTGATAGGAGTATGTGCAGATTTGCTTTTTGTCATTGTGTGTTTATGTTACATGTAGATATTGTCACTTTATTTAGTAAGGCATTCTTTCTTCTTGAGTCAAGAATATAATGTAAACTCAAGTGAATTTCTATTTAGTGAGAAGAGCATTTTATTTTGTCCTTTCTGACCCTTATATTCATAGTTTTGACCACCCACAGGCGAATCCAGGAGAACCAGAGATAACTTCCATAGACTGGAAAACCAGAATGGAATAGTGTATATTTCAGTTTAAAAGATTCATTTCAGGGGAATTATCACTGCGATGTTGGAAGATATTCTTTCATTCACAAGGCATTTGCAAGATCTATTATGTATGAGATTAGTCACATGTAAATATTTTGTAGATGTAAAGCAAATTTGCTCCCTGCAAAATGGACCCAGTGGTGGGAACCAGTTTGAGGAGAAGAGGCTGTATTTCCCTTCTCTAAGCATCACCAACAGAGCTGCACATTCTGAGTCTGGAAGAGATCCAGTGGGATTTAGTTTTATGAGTTTTAATGTAAAGGTGTTATATTTCATGAGATGAAATCATAACACAGTGGATTGCAAGAATTTTGAGAGATTATTTTTTTCAGAGTGTTGGCAAGCACCATCCTCTAGAGAATTTTGTGTCTAAAAAAGAAATATATTCTTTCATAGGATTCACATGATAACTAATCATTAATCCCTTCTAGATTGTCAGGGTTTCACTGGAGAGGCTGATTTGGAACATCCGGAGCAGGTCTGACCTCTCTAGTTGGACTTTATTGAATTCATGACTTCCACAGCATCTTAAAACTTCAAGGTACCTGGGCAATGCATTTTTTGGGGTCCTCTACTCCTAAGCCACAATTACAGTTCTTTTTATTTATTTATAGATTATACTTCACCTTTAGTCTTCATGCACAGTTAGATTCTCTATGAATTTTGACAATCCAAATGAATATTTGGCCAAGACAAGAAATGTTATCACGCTCTATCTCAAGTTTCTTTCCTCTCCCGTTCTTGTTATGTTTTCAGCTGAGAAGTTCTGTCTCTGTTTTAGAGAAAGCTGAGCCATTTCCTTGACTTAAGTTTGACCTTGTTTTGCTTGGTTCTGGAACACATATAACTGTCCTTAGGCTAAACATCTCTCTACTTTTGTGACTGTCTCATCTCCAGTTTCCCTGTAATGCAACATGTTGGAATAGGTTTCTTATGAATGGCAGAGGAGAAACAAGACACTGTGGGGGAAATCTGGCACTTCTTCTGATTTTGATGTGTGTGGAAGGGAGTTTGTGTTCTATGTAGCTGAGAGCCTTCTTGAAACATGGCTCAGGCAAGAAAGTTTCGGAAGTGCAATTAGTTCAGTATGGGAGTCTAGCAAAACGAGTGTATGCCCCACTGTATGTAGCTCTTTTCCTGGGGAGATTTGTTCCTACCTTATTTGAGAAATAATAGATGAACTCTTAAGACTTTATAAAAGTTCTGCAGCGGCCGACATATCATCTGTAAAGATAGAAAGATGTGTACATCAGCACAGATGTGTTTGTATGAAATCGTGCACATGATAGACCTCATGTGGAGCCTCTAGTGAATTCTCATGGTAATGCTGATGAAATTGGTGTTATGGAGGAAGGGAAAGGGGAGTTATGAGTTATTACCCTCAAGCAACAAATGTTACATTCCTTATCTTTCCCAAATGCTGTCTTGCAAATGCATGTCAGAGGAGGCTATGATTGCGGAGAGTCCAGACATTAGGATGCGGAGAGAGTCAAGCTGAGGGAGATTAAGCAGCTAGGGTATGACCAGCAAGAGGAGCAAGCTTACTTGCAGCTGTAGACTATCACCTATCACCTTGTTTTCCAAACTTGCCTGCTTACCTGGGGAGTGTGTTAAAAATGGAGATTCTTGCAGACTTAGCAAATCAAAGTCTCCAGGGGAAGGACCTGGAAAATAGATTTTTTTTTTTTACTTGCTCTGTCTACAAGGTTGATGTGCAATGCCACTGAAATAATGTAGATGACACAGCCTTGAAAACAGAAAGTTTTTTTTTTTTTTTTTTTTTAACCACATTCTGGGATTTTATTTGTTTATTTTTATTTTTAAAATTATACTTGAACTTCTGGGATACATGTGCAGAATGTGTGGGTTTGTTACATAGGTATACACATGCCATGGTGGTTTGCTGCACCCATCAACCCGTCATCTACATTAGGCATTTCTCATGTTATCCCTCCTCTAGCCCCCACCCCTCAACAAGCCCTGGTGTGTGATATTCCCCTCCTTGTGTCCGTGTGTTCTCATTGTTTGACTCTCACTTATGAGTGAGAACATGCAGTGTTTGGTTTTCTGTTCCTGTGTTAGTTTGCTGAGAATGATTGTTTCCAGCTTCATCCATGTCCCTGCAAAGGACATAAACTCATCCTTTTTTATGGCTGCATAGCATTCCAATTGCTACAACGAGAATAAAATACCTAGGAATGCAACTTACAAGGGATGTGAAGGACCTCTTCAAGGAGAACTACAAACCACTGCTCAAGGAAATAAGAGAGGACACAAACAAATGGAAAAACATTTCATGCTTCTGGATAGGAAGAATCAATATCGTGAAAATGGCCATACTGCCTAATTTATAGATTCAATGCTATCCCCATCAAGCTACCATTTACTTTCTTCAAATAATTAGAAAAAAACTACTTTAAAATTCATATGGAACCAAAAAAGAGCCTGTGTAGCCAAGACAATCCTAAGCAAAAAGAACAAAGCTGGAGGCATCATGCTACCTGACTTCAAACTATACTACAAGGCTACAGTAACCACAACAGCATGGTACTGGTACCAAAACAGATATATAGACCAATGGAACAGAACAGAGGCCTCAGAAATAACATCACACATCTACAACCATCTGATCTTTGACAAACCTGAGAAAAACAAGCAATGGAGAAAGGATTTCCTATTTCATAAATGGTGCTGGGAAAACTGGCTAGCCATATGCAGAAAACTGAAGCTGGAGCCCTTCCTTATACCTTATACAAAAATTAACTCAAGATGGATTAAAGACTTAAATGTAAGACCTAAAACCATAAAAACCCTAGAAGAAAACCTAGGCAACACCATTCAGGACACAGGCATGGGCAAAGACTTCATGACTAAAACCCCAAAAGCAATCACAACAAAAGCCAAAATAGACAAATGGGATCTAATTAAACAAAGAGCTTCTGCATAGCAAAAGAAACTATCATCAGAGGGAATAGGCAACCTACAGAATGGGATTTTTGCAATCTATCCATCTGACGAAGGGCTAATATCCAGAATCTACAAAGAACTTAAACAAATTTACAAGAAAAAACCCCATCAAAAAGTGGGCAAAGGATACGAACAGATACTTCTCAAAAGAAGACATCTATGTGGCCAAAAAATACATGAAAAAAAGCTCATCATCACTGGTCATTAGAGAAATGCAAATCAAAACCACAATGAGATATCATCTCATGCCAGTTAGAATGGTGGTCATTAAAAAGTCAGGAAACAACAGATGCTGGAGAAGATGTGGAGAAATAGGGACACTTTCACACTGTTGGTGGGATTGTAAATTAGTTCAACCATTGTGGAAGACAGTGTGGGGATTCCTCAAGGATGTAGAACCAGAAACACCAATTGACCCAGCAATCCCATTACTGTGTATATACCCAAGGGATTGTAAATAATTCTGCTATAAAGACACATGCACATGTATGTTTATGGCAGCACTATTCACAATAGCAAAGACTTGGAATCAGTCCAAATGCCTATCAATGACAGACTGGATAAAGAAAATAGAATTTTTAACGAACTGACCTGCTGATTGCTATGATCAGACAAGTCTTGGAACCACTCACTGAGTGTAATCAGATGGGCATTGAAAAAGGGCTGGGTTTTGTGAGTGTTGGTGTCAGGGGTGGGTATGGATGCTAAATCACATGGTCAAAGGGACTTTTCCAACTCTGTGTTTGTTGAAGAACATTGGCTTTATGTTCTTCAATGCCCCATCTGTAATGCCCCACCCATTATATTTCTTTCAAAGTTGATTCAAGAAGACCTTTGTCTTTCCCAAGACGGTGGTCTGTATCATTTATGAGATGAAATGTTGCCACTTCCTGAGCTCCTGTTGCCTCAGTTTCCAGGAAATGTGATGCCAAATTGTAGGCTCTATCACTATTACCACGTCTACTACTATGATTAGCCTGTTAGATTTTCTTTTCCCACTATTTTTACCTTCTTTCAAATCCCTATTTTAATTAATTTTTAAATTTTTTTTAAGTGACTTCCAATTTCTTTTTTTCCCTAAAAAGTGGCAGAGTATAAACGTATTAAATTGAACCCATAATTAATAGTTGCTAATGGAAAGAAAATAAGAGGGTGATTAAATGATGACAAATTTAAATAACTTTCATTTCTGAATGCAGTTGTACCTGTACCAAACATATGTGCCTTTTATCCTTACTCCTGCCAATGACCTAATGGGGGTTAGGGAGAGAGCCAAAGAGGCCTAGGTCAATTACAAATACTTGGAAAAATGCATATTCTAAAGCTAACTGATGTAATTTGCATCTGTAAATAATAATTTCATTTCTATCTAATAACAATAGGTGATAATATTTCTAATAATAATAATAGTTCTATATAGGTAGGGTCACTTTTTCCCTCTTATTCATAATTCATAATTATGGGTGTAATTAGAGATAAGGTAGGCAGCGCTTTTACTTCTTTTGTTTTCACATTAAAATAAAGATCCACCCAGCGAATACACAAAAGCAAGAAACACAAAGCAGACAGAGGAATTAGTAATGAAAATCAAGCCCCTCAGCCATCCCATCCAACAACAGTCCTTCTTGGAGGTTGTCGCTTTGAACTACTTCAGTTTTCAATTATGTCAGTGGCCACTTGATAATTTCAGGTAGTATGGATATACCATTGTTTTTAAATTTATCTTCTTTTGCTCTTTGCTGTTTTGAGATTTCAATTCTGTGTCCAAGTGGTTCCCTTTATATGCAGCATACTCCATGAGCCCATACAAATAGAAAACTCACTTTCTTCAGGTCTGAGAATATTTGATTATTATTTCTCTAATAATCTCTCACTCTTCATTTTCTCTATTTTCCCTTTCAGGAAATCCTACTGGATCATTCCTCCTCATGTCTTCCCTCCCTCCATCTTGCTCCCTTTCTTTCCGTTGCTTAGAGAAGATTTTGTTTTTCTTCCTGGAAGGTAAACACTGGCTTACCTACTCTCTGTGAACAGGGTAACTGGTCCAACGTTTCTTTTGCCAGGTATTCAACTAATTCCTGGTTTTTGGTTTTGTGCCTCACACCTGTCCTCCTCCTTGATGACATTTGTAGGTTTCTTCTGCAAAGTCTGTTTCCCATCTCCACTGTAGACTTATCCTGCACACACTGGACTGTAGCTGTCTCTGCTCTGTTTGTCATCAGTTGCCCCTCTAGGCCTTCTCTCTTTCAGAATGTATTTATGAATTTATCTCCTGTGGATTTCTTTACTTTCACTAAGATTTAGTCTATTAGTCAGAGTGGGTCATATTATGATGCAGTAACAAACAAACCCTGATATCTCAGTGGCTTTATAAAATCAAGGTGTATTTCTGCCTCACACAAAGTCCAGTTTAATGCTCCTGTTTGGGCAGCTCTTCTAGTCAGTTCTCCTCAAAACTGTGAGTCCTTCACTTCTTTTTTCTTTTTTTGCTGCTTTACTATTCTATTAAGTATATATATCATATTTTACTAAAGCATCGCCTGATCATTGGATCTTTAGATCATTCCAATGTTTTGCTTTTATAAGCATTGCTGCTACAAACTTTTCAAAACATATTTTAAATTTTCTTCACTTAGAATTTTCCTTAGACATGGAATTACTGAATAGAGTGTCTAAAAAATTTTAATGTCTACCAAATTGCTCTCCAGGCTTTTTCAATCTATTCTCCCACAACATTATTATTGTTATTTTCTAATTTAATTTTGCACTTGAAGAATCTTTATTTTATTGAAGCTTCAATTATGCATGGGAGAGAAGATTTCCTCCCTTTTGTAACAAATTACATTTCATCTTTTTATATTGTTCATGTAACTTTAACATTTTTTTCTATTGGAAATTACAAATTTTTAAAATGAACTCTTCATATATTAAGCCTAGTAACCCTTTGGATAACTCATTTTATCACATGGTAGAGGCTTGCATAAAAACACGCAAACTTGGTTTCAATTTACCAGAACTGCTGGCTACTTTATCTTTTCTCCTTTGCTGTTTTTTAGTAATGGAGGAATGAGCTATAAACCCACTTTCGAGGACTTGCAGTTTCTCTTTTTTCTTCAAGAGGTTATGGACAAAGTTTTCCTAGAAAGTTTGTTTATCAATTTTGCTTAGAGGAGTGAGCGTAGAGTATAGTTTATTGGGAGAAGGTGAAGCAACGTTTTAGGACTGAGAGACAATGGTGGAATGGGGCCTAGGAGAGTTGCTGGCAGAGAAGAAAAGGTGAATCTTTTTAGATATTTGGAAATGAAATGGCTGGGTGTCAGAGTAGAGACGGAGGGGTATGGCGGGGTCAAATCTTGAGACTGGGAAAATAGTTAAATGAGACTATGACATATAAAATAGTTAAATAACAATGAGACTATATTGCAGAGAAATGTCTGTCACAATCAGAGCTTCAGCTAAAACCACACAGGGGACTTAATGATTGTTAAAAGCATTAAGGAAAGGTGAAACCTTATCAGTTTTTTACACTTCACTCTTAATGTGTTAATGACTTGTTCTGATTCTTTCCTGAGAATGCCCTTTGGTAAGAGGAGGGAGCAAACCTGCAGCACTGGGGTGCTTGGAGATAACAATGAGATAACAATGGAGATAACTTGGAGATAACAATGAGAAGGAAAAGGCAGAGAGAGAGGTAGAGGATCCAAAGGCACATTTTCTCCATTTGGTTGAGTGTGATGCATTCTGGACAATGACTTGGGTGCCACCAGAAAAGGGGAGAATGTAAAGGGCAGGCAATATATGGAGGCTATTCCCTGAGGAAGTGCTGGAGAGCATGCCATGGCTTGAGAGAACTAATTTCTGAGATAGGTAGGATGCAGAAAACCATGGCAAATGCAAAGACTGCCGAAGGAGCTATGTGGGTGGATGTCTTCCATTTTAGCAGTGAAAGCTGCAAGGATATAGTTACAGCGGGATCATCAGGGATGCCTCTGTTTCTGATTCTCTGTGTGTCAAAACTTGCCGACTCTGCAAAAAAGATCCCAAACAAAAAGATACAGTTGATTTATTCTGTCTAGGTTCAGAGTAGAAGTTTATATAATATATTGGTCAATGATACAGAAAGAGCCAAAAATATGACAGCAGAGATTAAATGTCAAGCCAGATTTATCTTGTGTGACCATTTCTGGGTGATGTAAAATAGCACACTATCTTTAGTTTGGAAGCATATTAATTTATCTGGATTTTTTTTACTTGAGGGGTAAACTCACGTTGAGGATTTCATTAAAAATGGGTAACTCAATCCAACAACTAGACCTTATGTGGGGTGATTCTTTTTTACTTTAAGGTGGGAGAGCAAAGAGTATTTTTCAAAACCTAATTTCCTAATTTTCAATTTCTAGAGATCTTTTAAAGCCATCAGAACGATTGCTGCCTAAAACATGCATGGCAAACAAAAGTGTCTCACTGGATTTCAAATAAGGGGAATAATCAATGTTAAGTGCTGCCTTGTTGGATTTCTTCCTGATTTTTTTGAAGCTCCAGTAAGTTTTATAATTTCTCTTTTATGCACTAAATTGTGGGTATACTCTAGAATGTATCTCATCATGAAGCAGATATAATACTAGCTGATACATATTAAAATGGTTAGTAAACATTGCTTTTAAACGATTGTGACTCACACCAAAATTTGTATTTAGTAACCTAAATACTATTGGGAGCAAGCCCCCCAAAATCTGGCCATAAACTGGCCTGAAAACTGGCCATAAACAAAATCTCTTCATGCCCATAATGGCCCTAACGCCCAAGATGGAAGGTTGTAGGTTTACAGGAATGAGGGCAAGGAACACCTGGCCCACCCAGGGTGGAAAACTGCTTAAAGACATTCTTAAGCCACAAATAATAGCATGAGTGATCTGTGTCTTAAGGGCATGTTCCCGCGGCAGTTAACTAGCCCAACCTATTCATTTAATTCAGCCCATCCCTTCGTTTCCCATAAGGGATACTTTTAGTTAATTTTATCTATAGAAACAATGTTAATGACTGGTTTGCTGTTAATAAATATGTGGGTAAATCTCTGTTCGGGGCTTTCAGCTCTGAAGGCTGTGAGACCCCTGATTTCCCACTTCACACCTCTATATTTCTGTGTGTGCGTCTTTAATTCCTCTAGCGCTGCTGGGTTAGGGTCTCCCGAATACACTTATAAAACAGATGATATCCTGTTGTCCTAATTTCAGCTGATGCTCTAAAGCTGAAAACAAAGCAATAACTATCTCCTACATTCCAGAGGTGGGTGGATTAGTGACCTTCTTGCTGGATTTATAAGAGGATAGCAGAGCCAGTCATAAAATGATCAACCCTGTCTCTCACCTTCAAGCCATCCAAAATAAGGTTAGACCTTTGAAAGACAGATTGGAGAAAGCCATCAAGGTAAACAGTTAAAGGTAAAAGGATTGTGTCACCCCAGGAAGTAGTGGCTGTGTGTGTGCATGTATGTGTGCATGTGTGTGTGTGTGTGTATGTGTGTGCATGTGCACGCATATACATGGCCAGGGAAGTGGGCAGTAGCACATCAAGAGAACTGCTCATAGAGATTTGGCATATTCTTAAAAAAAGAGAGAGAATCTCATTTCCTTTCCCACTTGGTTGTTTGCTGAGCCATAGAAGTTTGTTAGCTCACTCCAGGCACTGGAGTGGAGCTCATAGAGATTTTCTGGAAGTTGCCTGGCTCTGGCAAAGGGATGGCAGCTGCAGGGCCTGTATTCCCACTGGGAAGAATGGCAAGGATGACCATAGGTCAGCTAGACATTGAGGAGTGAACCCAGGCTGGAGTCATCATTATGGACTGTTAAATTAAGTCTAGCCTAAAGTTGCCTCCTTACGTATTTTAAGTTCAGCCTAAAGGTTTCTCTGTACATAGTGAACTGTAACCTAACTGGGTGTATAAACAGACCATAACCTACTCTTGGGCCAGTCACTGAGGTTTTGCCAATCAAAGGTGGCTAACTGTTCAAACCATGTTTAAATAAGGCAAACATGGAGCTGAAACCAATCCAGCCTTTCTCTACTTCCCTTCCATTTTTGTACATCACTTGCCTTTGTCTGTTTACAAATCTTCTTTATACATGTGGCAGCACTGGAGTCTCTCTGAACCTCTTCTGGTTCAGGGGCTTTCTGATTCACAAGTTGTTCTTTTCTCATCTAAACTCCAAATTTAGCTAGGCACGGTGGCTCACACCTGTAATCCCAGCACTTGGGGAGGCCAAGGTGGGCAGATCACTTGAGGTCAGGAGTTCCAGACCAGCTTGGCCAACATGGTGAAACCCCGTCTCTACTAAAAATACAAAAATTAGCAGGGTGTGGTGGTTCATGCCTGTAATCCCAGCTGCCTGGGGGGCTGAGGCACGAGAATCGCTTGAACCCGGGAGGCAGAGGTTGCAGTGAGCCAAGATTGCAGCACTGCACTCCAGCCTGGGTGACAGAGTGAAACTGTGTCTCAAAACAAAACAAAACAAAACCCTCCAAATTTAATTTGTCTAAAGGTTTTCTTCTGACATGCCATGCCCAAGAGGGCAAACTTCAGGCCTGAGGTCCAGTAGTCCCTTAAAAAAGAGTTTAAATCTCATCAACAGCTGATGTTCACACCTATCCTGATGTGTCTGAATATCGCTGTAACAGACGCTTACCCTGTGGGAACCCGGTTTGAGGGAGATTAGAAACAGGGTCCATGGGAGAAAGTTACCCTCAGTGAACAAGGAGTTGGAAAGGATGGGGAGGACCAAGGCTGTGACCCAATGTCAGGATGGCACAGGGGATCCAAGACGGACAACTGTGCCCTCCTGCCCACATCCATTGTTCTGTGTAAGAGGATTGTGTATGAGGAAGATGCAAAATAATAATGCCACAAGAGCCCCCAACTCCACTGTTGTGAGTGCCCTTGACTCTTCTGAACAAAAGGGACATTAAGAAAGAAGCTGCTGCCCCGAGATGTTAGCAGGAGAGAGGCAGTAGTGGCCACCACAAAATGGAGGCCAATGCCTGAGGCTGGCAGTGCACAGAGGGCGGAGGCCTGGGGTTCTTTGTAGCCAAGAGCAGGTCAGTATAGGATGTAGTGGCCTCAGTAATCCCACAGCAATGGCACTGGAACCCAGGAACACCAGAACTGTGTGATGGAGAAAGCAGTTAGAGAGCAGGACTGGGCTGGTCAGATGATGGCTCCACTCTGAACATAGCAGCATCACCACTGTGTCTGCTCTCTTGGAGCCTCTCAGACACCTTTGGACTGGGAGCTTGAAGGTAATTCCTATCTAGTAGACGAGGACCACTCATTCAACCCACCTAGCCATGCAGTGTCAAAGTGCTCTTCTATGATTCTCAAGCTGCATGGGACCTTGGGAACCCCTGGGTTACACTACAAACTCAAGTGTGACTCACCCACCCCCAAGGAGGGTATTTCTTTAGAAAGCCTCTGTGATACTCATTAGAGAGCACTGTAGGATCTTGATAAGGAGGACAAGTGTGGCAACTTTCAACATTTAGTGGGCTTTAAAATAGTTTTGCCCAGACTATAATCTAAGACTAAAAACCCTAATCTTCATGAAGAAGTTAATATTGAATAAGTCTCTGGTTGAGTAAAAGAAGGAAAAGAAGTGTACCCCAAATGCTTTGAGGTGTTGCTCTACTTGCTTCTCTTCTGGAGGACAGTGACCCACAAGTAAGATTCCTTGTAGGAGCCTTGAAATGGTACAACAGCTGGTTTTATTGGAAAGAAGGGGTGCCTGTGCATATCAGACACCTCTTCCTGTCCATCAGATAGATTTCCTAGATGGCTGCAGGGTCAATGTGCAGTCTGCGATAAATGCGCTCACATATTGTAACCCAAAGAGAAACATGAAATGATTCCTTTGTCCAGGAGAATTTCAGAGCCTGAAAACTCCATGACCCTTTAACCTCCCAATCCCTTTCCTCTGTGCACTCTCTTTCCTCTTGCCTTGTTTTGTTGAGGGATTTTCTTTTGTCTTCTGATTCTGCTTCATTTGGCCAGCTCTCTGCGGGTCTTTGGCACCTGGGAAGGTCTGAATGTGGCCTTTGTGTTTGCTGAACTGCACTGTGCCCAGCCAGGCAGAGATGATCACTAAGCTTTTCTATAGCTTCATAACTGCAAATTGCTCAGCCATTTGTTGTTTAATCCTCACAAGCCCTTTGTCCTGGAGGCAGTGTGGCATTATCATCACCCTTCATTTTCCAGTCGAGAAGGCGGACGATATGTGACTTGTTCAAGGACATAAGTTGAGTTGAGAATCTGTCTGCTTGGACCACGGGAGACTTGCAAGTGAACACAATAGCCGTGAAGCCCAACTGGGAAGAGTGGGTTAAACTGGGGTAGGCTGAAGTTTGCATCCTTTTGAATAAATTGTGACACCCTAAATTGAAGGTGTGAGAGAGTTACTGGTTGAAGACCTCTAGTGGAGAATCATGCCACAAAAAGAGCTTGTAAACTCAGATTATTTCTGGGTGGTAGCACTTCTAGAGATATAATTTTGAGGTTAGTGTCATATAGGTTCCTTGATTACTTTAGGTGATCTATCCAGGCAATAATGAGTCAATAAAAGTCTCTGTTCAGCAGCACACAGCTTGTACTCCCATCCTGCCTATTGCGAAGGCTTTGTCCCTTCCCCTGGACCATGTCATTTCCCCCACCTTTTGAAGGTATCTTTGTTTTCTGCTTCATTAAGAAAATCTAACTTATTAGGCTTTTAGCTTCCTCATTCTTCTCCTTTTCATATTTTCAAAGCTGTCCTTTTATTAATCCTACCTCCTCTCCGGTTTTCAAGAAAAAGTGGATCTGTCCTTTTGTCTGGGGGCAATCTTACCTTCCTCCCCTTGGTTGCCTTTGATTTACCTTCTCAGTTATTTCCTTCACTCTCCCCAGTCCCCTCTTCCTCTCTGGCATATAATACCTCTTGTATTGACTCCAATCCCTACATGTATGCATTCACGATGCTCCTTTAGGTGATCCTAATACTCTTTCCAGCTGTCTGAATATTTTCCTCTTTCCTCCTCTTGTAAACCTTTTGAATCAGAAGACTCCACTTTTTATCTCCACTTCTTACCTTCCACCTTCAACCTCTTGTGGTCTTGCTCTGACATCACATGCTGTGGATGCTGCACTCACTATTCTGTGTGTTTGGTCTCCAGTGACCTGTGATTGACCATACACAGGTTTTTTTTTCTTCTTCTTGCCTTCATATGTGATTATTGTATGTAACATTTGCCATTGTAGATTATCCCTTGCTGTTGGAATCTTTTTCTCATTGAGTCCCATAATGCAGCCTGTCCTTGTCCCTTTCTGTGTTGGACTGTTCCCTGTGTCCTTCATAAGCTCCTTCAACCATATCCAGAGGTGCTTTCTTATCTTATGTCCCTCAGATAATTCACTTTGGGCTTTCTCTAGTGATCCACTATTATGACAACATGACACCTAAGTCTCTACTTCTACATTGAAATACCCTGCTGTGCTGCAACTCCTAATTTCAGACTTGTCACTGGACATTTCCAAATTGATGACATGACAGCAGCTGAGGCAAAATGTATATAAAATGGAATTTATCATCTGCCCTCTAAAACCTGCTTCTTCCTCCTGAGTTCCCATTTCTGTTAATTATGTCACCAAGGGCTAAATCTTAGGGCCATCTTTGATCCCTTTCTCTCCTTGTCTCCTATCATCCAATTAAGTCCTGTCACTTCCTCCATCACAGTGTGCCTTGGATGTGTCCTTTGCCCTCACACTGCCATGGTCCTGGTGCACTGCCTCTGACCTTGGCCTTCCTCATCTCTATCACTTGCCACCTGGCCTCTCTCTCTCCAGGCTCTCCTCTACAATCCATGCAGCACATTCTCTAGAAGAATTTCCTTGCTTTTCCACTTGCAGAGTGACAGTTATTTTGTTCACATTCTTTCCTGGCTCAGAAATTAGCAGTAGTTTCTTATTACTTCTGAAATCAGCTTCAAACGTAGCTGCCTTCAGACTCTCTGCCTCTGGGCCCTGCTGCACATTTCTAGCCTGTTCTCCCCTTTAATGTCCCACAACACCCTGCTCCACTCAAACTTAAAATCCCTGAAATGCTCCTTGTTCTTTTTCACATCTTTGTTTTGGTTTATGGCATTTTCTCTTCCTCTGACGCACTTTCTCTGTTCTCCATCCCCAATGCTTCAAAACTGCCTATTCTTCATGACCCAGTCCAAATGCTACTTAATTCAACGGGTCAATTCAGGTGAGAGGAAGGAAGGAAGGAAGGAAGGAAGGAAGGAAGGAAGGAAGGAAGGAAGGAAGGAAGGAGATCCCTACAATGTCCTGACAGCTATGCACTGATACTCTCAGCCATCCATGTACCGTGTATCTCTCCACTGCTCTTGTAGGCAGTGCTTCTCAATCTCAGCTGTACAGTAGAATCACCTGGGAGCTTCTAAAAATTACCAAAGCTCAGGCTCCACCCCAGACCAGTGAAATCAGAATCTCTGGGGCCATGACCCAGTGATTGATATTTTTAAGGCTCATTGCATGACTCCTCTGTGCAGCCAAGGATTAATGTCTACTACTATGTGAATTTTGTAGATTATTTTAGTGGCTCTGCATGTTTTCCTGTTTCCAACTTTGGTTCTTGTAGGATTCTTTGTTTTTTAGCCTCTGTGATGTCTAGCACTGTTGTTTGTTTTGAGACGGAGTCTCGCTCTGTCGCCCAGACTGGAGTGCAGTGGTGCGATCTCGGCTTACTGCAACCTCCACCTCCCTGGTTCAAGCAATTCCCCTGCCTGAGGCTCCTGAGTAGCTGGGATTACAGGTGCACACTACCAAACCTGGCTATTTTTTTTTTGTATTTTTAGTAGAGATGGGGTTTCACCATGTTGGCCAGACTGGTCTTGAACTCCTAGTCTCAGGCAATCCGCCTGCCTCTGCCTCCCAAAGTGCTGAGATTACAGACATGAGCCATCGCTCCTGGCCAGCACTGTTTTTTATACTCAGTGGAACTTCAAAGAAAAAAAGTGTTAAGATTTAAGAATGGAAAACAAATAAAAAGAGTTGAGTTTTAGGGAAGGAATGCCAACTGGCTCAGTGGCTATCCCACACTGGAAATGTTGAGTTAGGAGTCTCTTGTATGTTAAATAACTGACTTCAAGTATTTGATGTAAACTCTTTGTATCCAAGCAGTTGATATGCCAATTGAGTATTTATTAACATTTGTCTCATGAAACCTTACTTGCCCATGTAATAATGCTAGTTTGGTGCAAAAGTAATTGTGGTTTTTGCCTTTAAAAGTAATTGTATGTAGCAATTAATATAATGCTACATACAACTCAAATACCTTAGATGAGTGCCTGTTCTACCTCTTGGGTTGTTCTCAATATTAAACACATAAAACTTCTGGGAAAAAACAAAACTTTAAAACCATGGTTAGATATTATTTTAATGAAGCTGTATTTTGTATATATATATATTTTAAAGAAATGAATCTTTTTTTTGTTTTGTTTTGTTTTGTTTTGTTTTTTGTTTTTTTTTTTGAGACGGAGTCTCGCTCTGTCGCCCAGGCTGGAGTACAGTGGCCGGATCTCAGCTCACTGCAAGCTCTGCCTCCCGGGTTTACGCCATTCTCCTGCCTCAGCCTCCCGAGTAGCTGGGACTACAGGCGCCCGCCACCTCGCCCGGCTAGTTTTTTGTATTTTTTAGTAGAGACGGGGTTTCACCGTGTTAGCCAGGATGGTCTCGATCTCCTGACCTCGTGATCCGCCCGTCTTGGCCTCCCAAAGTGCTGCGATTACAGGCTTGAGCCACTGCGCCCGGCCAAGAAATGAATCTTAAAGAACTCCTGTTCAATGCATTCTGCCTTTCAGGAACACCATCGAATACCTTAAGTCCAAAGGAAAACTTGTCTTGTGGTGGGCATATCTACTTCTCTCCCTGTGCTATATTTCTGATAACAATTTGTGGATGTTGCAGAGTTTATTTTAGTCTAGGGGATGGGAATGAATTTAAATTCATTTCCACCTCAGGTGAGGCATCCCCTTTCAGAAAAAAATAGGAAGTAAAGAAGGAAGACTGCTCAGAAAATTCTCTTTTCAACTTAGAAAAAGCACAGAATGCCTCTTGGAGAGTGATTTAACAACCTGAACTCTGTAGCTGTATAGATTCATGTTCAAAATCTGGCTCAGTTTACCAGCTCTGTTGATATTGGACAAAGTGCTTGGCCTCTCTGTGCTTTGGCGTCCTCAGCTGTGCATTGAGAGTAACATTTAGGTTTCAGTGTTGGGAGGATTGAGCCATATGATATATGGAAGGTAGCTGACACTTAGTAGGACCTCACAGAGGTTCCCTTTTCCTTAAGGCACCATGGATATCAATGAGTCCTGTTTTTGTTGTGACCTTAGCAGGCCTCCTCTTAGTGTTTTTCAGAGCATGCATTTTACTGGTATGTTTGTAAACAGAAATATACAATTTTGCTTTGGGTCTGAGAGGTTTTCATTATTTTTTGAACCACATAATGATTTTCTTTCTTTCCTCTTCTGCAAATTCAGTGAATGTTGGAATTCCTTTGCAGTACCTTTGCCATAAATTCTACTCACTACATATAATTTAAATCAAGCAGGTATAACATAATTGCCTTTGTAAGGAGAGTGTAGGATGGTATACAAACTTTGCTTCCAAGGAATTCACATTGCCATTTGAAAAAATTTCGAAACTGATTTTCCCAGTTGCAGAAGTTTCTGGAAACTTGGATTGAAGAGTCTACATACTTTCGTGGGCTTCTAGTTAATGTATTGCCCTGAACATAGATTCCTTGAACGAGTGACAGTAGTCTTTTATAAATCACAGAAAAGTTCACCCTCATTCTAGTTACAAGTCCTACGCCATGAATCAAATCTTAGCAAAGACCAGCTTAGAAATCTTGAAAAAGGCCTGACATTTTGTTAAAATGACAAGCAAATAGATTTCTCCTGCCCTCCCTCCTCACCTTTCCTTTTCCTGTTCAACAACAGTACAATTTGTGTAGTGGTATTTTCAGTCTTACTTCTTTTTCTATACTGAAAGTAATTTTTAAAGCATGAAACTGGGTACTTTGTTGCCCCCATACAGAAAGACTACAAGTTTAGCTGGAATAGAGCTGAAGAGCACATAAAGTTGATGTCAAGGCCTACTTACACTGAAGTAAAATTAGATTTATGGATTGAAATGGGGAGCCTAATTTTTATGTGCCTCCCTCCTAAAAGTCAGCTATTATCTAGAGGGAAAACTATCTGAACCAATCTGAGTGAACCCAACCCATTTCATCTTCTAAGACTGATTTGTTCATTACTTAGGAGATAAAGGCAGAGACTAGCTCATGGGGATTAAGAATGACAGAGTGACCCTCTGACACTAAGCTATAAATGTATTAGCATATTTTAGTACCTTGCCCAGATAACCTGAGTCTTTCAAAAAAATTATTTTTTAAAGAATGATAAGATACATTTTTCCTCCACCCCAATTTAAATTTTCTGAATTTCTATTCACTGTTCACTATTTCCAATTCCTGGGTAACTCGTCAATTTTTTTTATTTTTGTTTCTTTCCTAGCTTCTTCTGTTTCAGAGCTATGTTTCCCCAGTGGGCTACCACATCTCTGGGTTTCCAGTACTTGGAATTTTGTTTCCCAGTTGCAGAGCTAAGAAGCCAATTCACATTCCATCGTTGTCCTGAAGTCTTTTTCCTATTTTGAATACCCCAACTTGTCTGGATTTATCAAGGGGTAAGAAATATGTATTACTTTGACCTGAAAAATTCCTTGCTGAGTCCCATTCCATTAGAAAACAATAATATTTAAAAGAAATCAGCCAATCACAATTCCTAGGCCTGAACAGTTCACAGGATTTCAGAGGGAGTCTTTGTGTGATTGTTTCTCTTCACATAGTGACTGAAACAATTCAGGCTTAAAACACTCTGATCATTAGTTGGTATTACAGATGGTAGGATGAGCAATTATGCTGAATTGAATTGTTCCCATCTTAGCTATTTTAGTTAAAAGAGTCAGTGTAGAGCATGAGCTCTTAGGTGAGGTTTTCCAGCGTTCCAAGGTTTTCCAACCCAGATGAAGTTTCTGTCTGAGCTCCTGGCGAATCTTGAAGTTTTCCCTGTAATCCTGATAGGTTTCACCACAATGCTGATACATATAACTTGGCTTAATTATGTGCCATAGTCATAGAATTTTGGAAGTAGAAAGAAGCTTAAGGGTATCTAGTTAAATGCCCTCCTCCGTATTCTACAGATGAGAACATGGAATTCGAATGGGATCTCAGAGAAATCTCAGAGAAAAATGAACTGGGGTATTTTTTAGTTTAACTTTCCTCCCAAGGAACTAATCCTTATCTCAGTATTTTCTAAATTAGACCAGCCACATTTTTCTTGCCTTGACATTCTCATTTCCCTTTGGACAGAGTAGGTTAGTCAAAATTTAGTGAAATGATAGACAATGATGTTGGTATTTAATTCAGATTCTTTTTTTTTTTTTGAGACAGAGTCTCGCTCTGTCACCCAGGCTGGAGTGCAGTGGTGTGATCTTGGCTCATTGCAAGCTCAGCCTTCCGGGTTCATGCCATTCTCCTGCCTCAGCCTCCTGAGTAGCTGGGACTATAAATGCTCGCCACCACACCCAGCTAATTTTTTGTATTTTTAGTAGAGACGGGGTTTCACTGTGTTAGCCAGGATGGTCTCGATCTTCTGACCTCATGATCTGCCCGCCTCGGCCTCCCAAAGTGCTGGGATTAGAATGTTTTCAAAGGATGTCTAACAAAAACCAAGAAGTCCAGTGACTGTTGGTGCTATTGGGACTGGGACATAGGAACCCTGCCCAATTCATGAGAGCCTCTCAGTGGCTGCTAGGAGACAGCTCTGGGAAATATATTTCTCAATAGGATTTGGTAGACTGGAGATGTGCTATCTTATCTTGAACTGTGATCCTTTGGGACATTTCCATCTCCCATATAAATGTATAACAAAGTTGTCTGTCTATGGGCAGAAAGGAGGTGATCAGAAAAGATCAGAGGAGAATATGGAATAGCTCTGTGGTCAGTTATTCCAAAGCTAGGTTACAGGTGGGTGAAGTAGTAGATGGCATGATTTGGGTACATGGGCAGGATAAAGATGAACTAGCCTGGAATTATGTATTCCGTGGGCCTGCACAAATACCTCCATCCCCTTTTAGAGATATAGAAATCACCTGCTAAGAGTCACCTACTTTCCTGGATACACAGAACTGTATGGGGGAAGGAGCTTGGGTTTTCATGCCAGGCAAGTTTCATCCTAATGCCAGTCCTATCAACTACTCGATCTTAGAGGCAGGAAGAGAGTCACTAGCACTCTCTTTTCCTTGAAAAATGAAAAGATCAAAAATATATGGCTGTTGCCATGGAGTTGTTGCTGTGCAATGCTGTAACAATCTCCTTATTGAAGCTTTTGTCCACATTCCTAGCTGCAAAGGCAATGTATGTAAGCTCTGTGAAGGCAAGATCATGTCTATTGGGTCCACAGATGTATCTCCAGGGCCTGGCACAGTGCATACTCGACAAATATTTGTTGATAAAGAAGGAGGAGGTGGGAACAGTCAGAATCATAGAGGTACAAAGTTGAATAGTGGTCACCAGGGGCTGGAGGAGGTGGTAGTGGGGAATTATTGATTAACAAATCCGGAACTTCAGTTTGGGATGATGAAAAATTCTGGAGATGGACAGGGGTGATGGTTGCACAACAATGTGAATGTAGGGAACTTAAAGACACTGAACTGCACACACGGAAATGGTTAAAATGATAACTTTTATGTCATGTATGTTTTAAACCCCCCACCCCCAGACAAGATGGATGTATCTCTGTGGAAATAATATTTCCTGGCTCAGTAAGATTTCATTATTTTCTTACTTGCAGCGTGTGTAAACAAACCAAAACATTTTGTTATCAATGACTCTAGCACATGTTTTCATAAGATTTTTTATTTTCTACATTAGTGGACTCACTTTAGCCATTCTTTCTTCTGAGAGGTAGGCAAGGGCAAGGTGGGTATTAACTGTCTCTAAAGCATGGGGCTTGTTCACATAGCAAGTTAAGAGCATTATTTGACTTAGAAATGGGATTAGCTCCCTAGGACTTTTGGAGAATGTACATGATTTTACACAATTAGCGGGAAGAGGTAACATGAAGGTCTTGGATGAGAAGTGCCATGATGTTCTGGAGTAAGGATTTCAATTTGGTGGTAAAGAGAACACTTGCCTGTTCAGTGTTGATCTAAGGTTGACTGAGTAGAGCATCTTTTTTAGGATGTTTTTCACAAGGGAAATGAGACTGGTTCTTATCTCTGTTGGCCTGAGGAGGCTTCTACTCTTTTCTACGACCTCTGTTCCTTCTTTCCGTAGTTCTTCAGGGCATTCCCTGTGCCCCCGGAGGCAGCAGACAATGTTTAAGTTCTATTTAATGGCTGTTACTTTTCTGCTTTCCTATTTATGTCAGAGATGATTATGATTCAGAGAATCTCCATGTTCCCTCACATTTCCTAGCGTTTTCCCTAGCCTTTTCCCTCACATTTCCTAGCTAGGCAGGGCTATGTGCTAACTGGCCAATGGGCAGAGCAGAAGCAATGCTTGTCACTTTGAGACTCAAGCGTTTAAGGATCCATGTGAAGCCCTCCAGCTCCTTCCACTGCTGTAGTGATTTGGAAAGTGTTGAGATGTGAAACATCTGTCAGTGTTGGTCCCTGAGTCACCGTGTGGAGCAGATCCTCCCTCCCCTCTCCTTTGCCCTCTCCCACTGTGCAAGCTTTAGTGAGAAACATATACTTGGTATGTTAAAATTCTGAGCTCTCAGGGTCAACTTATTAATGCCTATCTTAACTCACTCCCTATTAGACTCACCCCCTATTTTCCTTGAGAGCAGGAGTTATATGCATGTGCTTCTAAAAATCTTTGTATCCTGGGTACCTCACACGGTGTTTTGCATGTGGTAGATGCTGAGTACATGCTTACTGAATGAATAAATGCATGAAAAGATAACTGAATGCATTCATAATTGGCCATGTTAGGTATTCACATTGAATATAACATGAGCTGTCTTATCTACTTCTGGGTGTTGATAGTCCCCTAGAGTCCTTAGAGTCTCCTTTGTCTGCAACTTCCCTTCTTAGACTTGTTCTCATCTGTGAGGGTGCAGAGTGCTGACTAACCCACATGGCATGCTGGGGAAGAAAGGCATAGAAAACACTTGACATTATATTTCGCTACCACCCCTCCCTGCTCAGCCTATCCCTCTGAGCCTCAGCTATCTTCATTTTTATAATTCTGCCCCTGAACTGGGATTGAGACAAACCTTTTGCTTCTATTTGACATTTTCCTCTGCTTTAAAAAATGGGGAAAAAATAATTATAATTTTGACAGCTGGCCTCTTACACTGTACCACGCACTGTAATAAGTGCTTTACTTGAATTATTTTATTTAATTTTCATGACACTCAGTGAGATAACTACTATTAGAACCCTAGTTTAGAGGGGAGAAAACCAAGGTCCCTAAGCTGGACTTGCCCTAGGTCCCATGGCAATGGGAGCAGAATAGCAGAGCTGGAATCTGTGTCATGGGCTCTCTGGGGTCAAGGCTTATATTCCTAAACATTAAACTGTTCTCTGATGCCATGTCCTTCTTTGCAACTTTTCCAGAGCTTCCCTGCTGCAGGAGTTAGTCTCTGGACTCCACACCTCCAACAACCTGGCCCCCAGGCACTTCACTGCCACATGGCTCACAGCCCCATATCTTCTGGCTTCTTTATTAAAGTGATTCTTCCACACAGTTCTTGCTGGACACTGTGCTAACTGCCTGGCCAGCTGCACAGTGGTAACTGCCTGGCCAGCTGAAGACTGGTCCCCGAGTCTTCAGATTGGGCAGTCCCCCTACCTGGTGTTCTGTGAAATCTTTCCCTCCCCTGGTTGGATTCCCTCAGATGTCTCAATTATTTCCAGGCATTAGCCATTGAGAGGATCATGCTCCAAGGCAGATTTTCTGCCCTCCTCCTCACCTGTGTGCACTGAGCTCTTAAGACTCCCTCGTTCATTTAATGGACAGCCATCAGATCACGTTGCTTGGCTTGTGTCTAAAGTGATATTGTTCTCATTGCTAGAGGATTTCATGTAGTAGTCTTTGAATATTCTTAAGACTTGGACACCTCCATAGACATGCATATAATGGTTGCTGAGAATATCTCCTGCTGCTTCTAAGATGTTAGAGTCAAGAGAAACCCAAAGTGAAGCTTTTGTTTATTATTTTCTGAACACTCTACATCAATTTATTCTTACTTTTTTATATTGAGGTATAACAGTAAGTGGACATGTCTTCAGGCACAGTTTTCAGTAAGACCTAGTTTAGGAAGTTGAGTTTTTAGAAGTGAATTCCCTTAAAATCTCCCTGAATCCATGGTCCCCATGGTAAGTCTTCATGATCTCAAAAGAAAAGTCCTATTTCCCTTCTGACTTTATACAACATTTATTAGATTTCTTTTCTGTTTTTTTTTTTTTTACTATATGCTCATTGTAGAAAATGCAGAGAAGTTCTGTAGAGCTCTTTGTCTAAGTCTGGTGAGTTCTTTCTGAAATTTTAAATTAAGGTCTCTGTACATAAATCTCTGTTCTTCATTTAAATCAGCTGACACTAAACTGACTTTAAAGTCAGACCACTAAATCTTGGATTCAAGGCAGCATCTGAGGCCCCTCTTTGGGTTGAATTATGCACTGTAAGCTGTTCAGAAGAAGGTCAAAAGTGCAAGCCTGAGGAGACAGGGAGGCCCCCAAAGGAGTGTGATTCTGCTGCCCCAGATAGCTCTCACCCTGAGCAGCACCATCTCCAGAAATAACATGTGTGGGTGAAAGCAATCAACAGAACTCAGATCTGGAATTCCAGACAGCCACAAACATATCAACCTAAATGTAAAGTGGCACTGCTAACAGTCCATCTATAATTACCTCTCATTTTATTAGTTGCAAAGGGTAATTGTGTCCAGAAAATTCTTAATGCAAATATATGCTACAGAGATAATGTATATGTTGCTCTGAGAAAACAATGTGGTAGAGAAGTTTCAATAATGCTAAGTGATTTTCTAGCACTCATCACTGATTAAGCGCCATCTGGGCTGTAGGAAAACAGGGGAAGGGGAGTTGCCAGAAGTCAGGATGTCTGAATTCTCTCTGGCCTCTCAATTCTTTTAATCTCTCGACTCTGCCCTTAAGTGTCTTGAGGGAGGGGAATCGCTTTGGAAAACACCAGGCAAGCAGTTATGTTCTTGGGACTGGATGCTCAGGCAGCTGGTTTTGGTAGAGCTGAGGTTTAGGCCAACCCTGATGCATGCACCATTGGCAAAGTGATAATCATAACATGCCCTTTCAAGACAGCCTACGCAGCTCTGAAGGGATGTTGAATTCCATGCCTTTCTTCATCTAAGCTATATGAGTACAGATCTAAAGATTAATATAATTGTTTTAAGCACTGTCTTTTAGGAGCTAAGAGATGTTAGAGATCAAACTCCGTATCTGTGAATGTTAGAGTTGTATTAGGATTGAGCTGCAATAGTCCTGTTACTGAGGTGGATATGAAATAGAGAGCAGAGAGCATGGCGCCTTGCAGAGATGCTCACAAAATGTTATTGATAATAATGAAATTATCCAGAAACTCCAAATACTCATATGCCTAGTAGAAAAATCATAATCCACTTTCAAAAGGTTTTCAATATATGCAATATTTTGCATATTAGACATCCTTCTAAAATAAATTGTATGTTTTAAGGCTGTTTTAAGGAATGATTGCCTATTCTTAGAGCCAATCAGGCAATAATTTGAAATAGTTAAAATTACCTTTTTGAATACATCTGACAACAATTACAAAGAAATTGTAAAGAAATTACCTGTTGTGTGCATCAGTTGATCAGTGCAATACGTTTAGTTTCCACTGGAATCTTTCTGGAGAGTTGCTATAGGATGAGTGAGACAAGGCACTTGTGTTGGGAGAAAGGCATGCATGGAATTAATGTTCCTTTTCATTGTTTTTTGGAGATGCTAAAGATCTCTTCTTCTTTCCCTTACTATGTTCAGTCATTTGATAATGAAAGAGAGTGTGTAGAGGAAAGGGAAAGGAAGGAGAGTGCCAGAGGGCATAAGCAAGGTCTGTCTATACCATGCGAGCTGAAATATGGGCATTCCATGCCTGCCGTATGTCTGTTCCTTGCATTTTGGAGAGGGCCTCAGTGAGGGGCCTAGAGATTCTCGTGGACCTAAGAGGAATACCTTCAGCCAATTCAGATGTTTATAGATACACAAGGAGGGATGTAGGGGTGAGTCTCTTTATGGATTCTAGCAGCTTAATGGGAAAGAAAAATGCTTGGCTATTTTGCCCATTGGGATGGGCAGCTAGACCCAGCACCAATGCCTTTTAGCCATTGATAAGGGTTGAACTTCCATGTTGTGACTTGGAAGCCAGGAGCCACATGGTGAAGGGGTGACAGCAGGTGGGAGGTTCCCAGGGACCATTCTTTGAGCCCAGATCTGAGAGAGAGAGATACCCATGTGTTGGAATTTCTGCAGAGTAATCCTAATATGCCTTCTATGTATGTATATCATAGGTGTGCATATATATGTTGTATATCATAGGTGTGCATATATATGTATATAATGAACATGGGCTAGGGAATGACTGTGATGTGTGAGTGACCCTGTGGGAAGGCAGCCCTTGTTTAGTGTGAGATGGCCACAAGGACTCACCCTCTTCTCCTGCTAATACTGATTTCATCCCCATGTCTCTCCTGCTTGCCAGCATAGGTAGATCATCATGTCTGGGACTGTTTTCCTCCAGCCTCACTCTTTATTTTCCATTTTACCTCTCTGCTGGCTCAGAGTGGAATTGGTGATTGCAGAACTCTGGGAAGAGGCAGAATTATGGATAGCAGCTTTCTGAATGTACAGTGGCATGCCTAATAGCACATCTATAATAATGTTTTATTAGTTGCAAAGGGCAATTGTATCCAGAGTGGCTTTTTTCCTAGCCACGCTGAAAAGCTGCCTCTGTGTGATGTTGTCACAAATGGGTGACTAAAGGACTTTGGGGGCACACCTATCTTATTCTTGCCTTATTATTCTTTATTTTATTTTATTTTATTTTATTTTTGTTCTCATTCAATAGGTGTTTGGAGAACAGGTAGTGTTTGGTTACGTGAATACATTCTTTAGTGGTGGTTTCTGAGATTTTCGTGTACCCATTACCCAAGCAGTGTACACTGTACCCATTGTGTAGTCTTTTATCCTTCACCCCTCCCACCCTTTCCCCTGAGTCCCCAGAGTCCATTGTATTATTCTTATGCTGTTGCATCCTCATAGCTTAGCTCCCACTTCTAAGTGACAACATACAATGCTTGGTTTTACATTCCTGAGTTACTTCACTTAGAATAATGGTCTCCTGTTCCATTCAGGTCTCTGTGAATGCCATCATTTCATTCCTTTTCATGACTGAGTAGTATTCCATGACACACACACACACACACACACACACACACACACACACACACATCTATATATCTGTATCTATATCTACCATATTTTCTTTATTCACTCATTGATAGATTGGCATTTGGGCTGGTTCCATGTTTTTGCAATTGCTAATTGTGCTGCTATATACATGTGTGTGCAGTTATCTTTTTCATATAATGACTTCCTTTCCTCTGGGTAGATACCCAGGAGTGGGATTGCTGGATCAAATGGTAGATCTACTTTTAGTTCTTTAAGGAATCTCCATACTGCTTTCCATAGTGGTTGTACTAGTTTACATTTTCATCAACAGTGTAAAAGTGTTTCGATTTCGCCACATCCACTCCGACATCTATTATTTTTTGATTTTTTTGATTATGGCCATTCTTGAGGGAGTGAGGTGGTATCACTTTGTGGTTTTGATTTGTATTTCCCTGATAATGAGAAACGTTGGGCATTTTTCATATGTTTGTTGCCTATTTGTATATCTTCTTTTGAGAATTGTCTATTCATGTCCTTAGTCCACTTTTTGAAGGAATTGTCTTCCACAATGGTTGAACTAAATTACACTCCCACCAACAGTGTAAAAGCGTTCCAATTTCTCCACATCCTCTCCAGCACCTGTTGTTTCCTGAGTTTTTAATGATCACCATTCTAACTGGTGTGAGATGGTATCTTATTGTGGTTTTGATTTGCATTTGTCTAATGACCATTGATGATGAGCTTTTTTTCATATGTTTTTTGGCTGCATAAATGTCTTCTCTTGAGAAGTGTCTGTTTATATCCTTTGCCCACTTTTTGATGGTGTTATTTGATTTTTTCTTGTAAATTTGTTTAAGTTATTTGTAGATTCTGGATAATAGCACTTTGTCAGATAGATAGATTGCAAAATTTTTCTCCCATCCTGTAGGATGCCTGTTTACTCTGATGATAGTTTCTTTTGCTGTGAAGAAGCTCTTCAGTTTAATTAGATCCCATTTGTTATTTTGACTTTTGTTGCCATTGCTTTTGGTGTTTTAGCCATGAAGACAATGCCTATGTCCTGAATGGTATTGCCTAGGTTTTCTTCTAGGGTTTTTATGGTTTTAGGTCTTACATTTAAGTCTTTAATCCATCTTGAGTTAATTTTTGTATAAGGTGTAAGGAAGGAGTCTAGTTTCGGTTTTCAGCATATGGGTAGCAAGTTTTCCCAACACCATTTATTAAATAGGGAATCCTTTCTACATTGCTTGTTTTTGTCAGGTTTGTCACATCTACATTGCTTGCAGATGTGTGGCATTATTTCTGAGGCCTCTGTTCTGTTCCATTGGTCTATATATCTGTTTTGTTACCAGTACCATGCTGTTTTGCTTACTGTAGTTTTGTAGTATAGTTTGAAGTCAGGTAGCGTGATGCCTCCAGCTTTGTTCTTTTTGCTTAGGATTGTCATGACTATGCGGGCTCTTTTTGGTTCCATATGAAATTTAAAGTAGATTTTTCACATTCTGTGAAGAAAGTCAATGGTAGCTTGATGGGGATAGCATTGAATCTCTAAATTACTCTGGGGAGTATGGCAATTTTCACGATATTGATTCTTCCTATCCATGAGCATGAAATGTTTTTCCAGTTTTTTGTTTCCTCTCTGATTTCTTTGAGCAATGGTTTGTAGTTCTCCTTGAAGAGGTCCTTCACATCCCTTGTAAGTTGTATTCCTAGGTATTTTATTTTCTTTGTAACAATTGTAAATGGGAGTTCACACGTGATTTGGCTCTCTGTTTGTCTATTATTGGTGTGTAGGAATACACGAGGTTGATGGGTGTATCTGGCAGACTTGGCTGGAAGTTGCTTCGATCAGGCTTAGGGACGGAGTTTGGCTGAGCGATGGCGGTCTTTAAGGATGACAATCACCTGTCATGCTGGAGAACAGAGGCGCAAGTTTGACGGTCTCTCGTTCCGTATTTAAATACTCTTTATTTTGTTGCTCTTGCTTCATTGCGCTGCGTCAAACGGGGCGCGGAGGAGGGATACTAGTGGTGGATAGGTAGTGGTGAGGGGGATCTTGTTCTTGTGCCGTTTTCAAAGGGACTATCGCATCCCATTTTTGGCCGCCCATTCAGTGTATGATATTGGGCTGTGGGGTTTGTCAAAAGATAGGTTTTATGTATTTTGAGATCTTTCCCAACCATCAATACCTAGTTTATTGAGAGTTTTTAGCATGAATGGCTTTTGAATTTTATTGGAGGCCTTTTCTGCATCTATTGAGATAATCATGTGGATTTTGTCCTTGGTTATGTTTATGTGATGGATAACATTTATTGATTTGCATCTGTTGAACCAGTCTTGCATCCCAGGGATGAAGCTGACTTGATCATGGTGGATATGCTTTTTGATGTTCTGCTGGATTAGATTTGCTAGTATTTTATTGAGGATTTTCACATCGATGTTCATCAGGGGTATTGGCCTGAAATTTTCTTTTTTTTTCTTCTTGTGTCTCTGTCAGGTTTTGGTATCAGGATGATGCTGGTCTCATAAAATGAGTTAGGGAGGAGTCCCTCTTTTTCTGTTGTTTGGAGTAGTTTCAGAAAGAATGGTACCATCTCCTCTTTGTACCTCTGGTAGAATTTGGTTGTGAATCCATCTGGTCCTGGGCTTGTTTTTGTTGTTGTTGGTAGGCTATTAATTACTGCCTCGGTTTCAAAACTTGTTATTGGTTTATTCAGGGATTCAACTTCTTCTTTAGTCTTGGGAGGATGTATTTATCTATTTCTTCTGGAATTTATCCATTTCTTCTAGGTTTTCTGGTTTATTTGCTTAGAGGTGTTTATAGTATTCTCTGATGGTAGTTTGTATTTCTGTGGGATCAGTGGTGACATCCTCTTTATCATTTTTTATTGTGTCTATTTTATTCTTCTCTCTTTTCTTCTTTATTAGTCTGGCTAGTGGTTTATTTTGTTGATCTTTTGAAGAAACCAGCTCCTGCATTCATTGATTTTTTGATGGGTTTTTCATTTCTCTATCTCCTTCAGTTCTGCTCTGATCTTAGTTATTTCTTGTCTTCTGCTAGCTTTTGAATTTGTTTGCTCTTGCTTCTCTAGTTATTTTAATTTTGATGCTAGGGTGTCGATTTCAGATCTTTCCTGCTTTATCCTGTGGGCACTTAAGTGCTATACATTTCCCTCTAAACATTGCTTTAGCTGTATCCCAGAGATTCTGGTATGTTGTGTCTTTGTTCTTGTTGGTTTTAAAGAGCTTATTTATTTCTGCCTTCATTTTGTTATTTACCCAGTAGTCATTCAGGAGCAGGGTTTTCAGTACCAATGGAGTTGTGTGGTTTTGAGTGAGTTTCTTAATCCTGAGTTCTAATTTGATTGCATTGCAGTCGGAGAGACTGTTTGTTATCATTTCTGTTCTTTTGCATTTGCCGAAGAGTGTTTTACTTCCAATTATGTGGTCAATTTTAGAATAAGTGCGAGGTGGTGCTGAGAAGAATGTATATTATGTTGATTTAGGATGGAGAGTTCTGTAGATTTCTATTAGGTCTGCTTGGTCCAGAGCTGAGTTCAAGTCCTGTATATCCTTGTTAGTTTTCTATCTCGTTGATCTTTCTAATATTGACAGTGGGGTGTTAAAGTCTCCCACTATTATTGTGTGAGAGTTTAAATCTCTTTGTAGGTCTCTAAGGACTTGCTTTATTAATCTGGGTGCTCCTGTATTGGTTGCATATATATTTAGGATAGTTCATTCTTCTTGTTGAATTGATCCCTTTACCATTATGTAATGCCCTTCTTTGTCTCTTTTGCTCTTTGTTGGTTTAAAGTCTGTTTTATTAGAGACTCGGATTGTAACCCCTGCTTTTCTTTTTTACTTTCCATTTGCTTGGTAAATATTTCTCCCTCCCTTTATTTTGAGACTATGTGTGTCTTTGCACATGAGACGGGTCTCCTGAATAAAGCACACCAATGGGTCTTGACTCTATGCAATTTGCCAGTCTGTGTCTTTTAATTTATCCCATTTACATTTAAGATTAGTATCGTTATGTGTGAATTTGATCCTGTCATTATGATGCTAGCTGGTTATTTTTCCCTTTAGTTGATGTAGTTTCTTCATAGTGTTGATGGTCCTTACAATTTGGCATGTTATTGCAGTGGCTGGTACTGGTTTTTCCTTTCCATGTCAAGTGCTTCCTTCAGGAGCTCTTGTAAGGCAGGCCTGGTGGTGACAAAATCTCTCAGCATTTGCTTGTCTGTAAAGGACTTTTTTTTTTGCCTTTTGAAACCAAATATTTAATATTTTCATTAAATTGTTTCAATACAACTTCAGGCAAATGCCAACTGGAAGACCAAGCCCAGAAATTCAGAGGAAATAATCTTCCAAACAAGGAGCACCAAGGTGATCTTCTTCCACTCCAGCCGCAATACTGGTGAATATAATGGTGGTAGTCAGTTATCCAGATTATTGAGTGTTTACCACATCACTGATTTTCAGAATGCTCCGAACAGTTTCAGCTGCAAGAGTCAGAGCACTGACTGATACCAACAGAGGCTGGACAACCAGTTCCTTCAAAATGTTGGAAATACCACCCTTTCAGACATTAATGCCTGCATTTTTTTCTCCCTGGGCATGCTGATTTCTTAGTTCTATTACTGTAGCAATGCGATTCAGGCAGGCATTTTCAGCTAGTGTAGATGGAATGACCTCCATAGCATCTGCAAAAGCACGAATGCAGTAGGATTCCATACCACTCAGTGTTTGTGAATATTCAGTTAATCGTAGGTCCAACTCTATTTCTAGAGCACCACCTCCTGCAATAAGAGCCCTCTTCTTAAACAACCAATAACACATAGAGAATCATGAATGGAGTACTCAGCTTCTTCAATCACCTGTTTGTTAGAACCACAAACAACAATTGTAACTGTTTTTCCAGGGCTGGCACAGCCTGTAATCTTGAGCAGTTTGCCAGAACCATTTAAATTGACCTCCTCAGCTAACTCAGCAGAGCCCAGCATGTCAGCTGTAAATTGGTCAATATGAGCAACTGGCTTGGTTCCAATTGTCTTACAATAAATTCAAAGTCTTCTCTTTTAATATCCTTAGTCACCATTACCTTCATTTTGTTGAGAAAATGTAATACAAGATCACTAAGAGCATCTCTTAGAATAGACTTCTATATGAGAAGGACATTACATCCTGTTTTTTAAATTTGCTTCACTAAATTTAAAATACAGGCTCTCTCTTCTGGCAGCACTCAGTCCATTTGGGCATAGTCAGAAGCCAGTATTTGATTATCTATATCTGTTTTAGGAGCCGATAAGCAAAACTGAATAAGCCCAATCTTGGCCTTTTCAACTCTGGTTATGCCGGAATTTAACACTTTTGGATGAGAACCAGCCCTTCCACCAACTCAGAGTCATCAATTGTCCCACCAAACTTCTTAACTATTTTAATATCTCTAAGATCTACACTGGTAGCTGTGGCTGGGTCAATCACTTTCATCACTGCATTTACACTCGTTGGAGAAAGCAGACTTGAATACTGAGAAACAACCTTTGAGTTCAGTGAAGTGGTTGCACTATTTAACAAAGTTTCTCTGTCACTCAATTCCACAGGTCAAGACATGTCAGTCAAGATTTCAGTGCCCTTTTCAGGGCCTTCTGGAATGACTCAGAAATGATGGTTGAATGAATCCCTTTCTGAAGAAGCTTGGTACAAGAATCTAAGAGGGAGCCAGCAATGATGACTACTGATGTGGTACCATCTCCTGCTTCTATATTTTGAGCCTTAGACAGCTCCACCAGCATTCTGGCTGCTGGATGCAATACTTGCATTTGTTTCAGAATGGTAGCACCACCATTTGTAATGGTTACATCACCTTTTCCATCTTGAATCATTTTATCCATTCCTTTTGGTCCAAGGCTTGTTCTAATAGCTTCAGCAACCGCTTTGGCAGTGGAAATGTTGCTGAAGAGGATCTGGGCTGGCTTGTTGGGGTCCTGATAGGCGCCTTTCCCGTGGCTGCTGGCAGCCCTGGCAGGCACCCCTATCTGGGATGCCACATTCTCAGGCGTAGCAAACTTGGCTGGGTCTGGGTGGGCCTGGGAAGGACGGATAGACCTGGATTCTGGCCGGCTGCAGAGTAATAATGGTAAGCCCCATTGCTGTCATGAACCTTCTGCTTCTCTGTAAAGGATTTTATTTCTCCTTTGCTTATGAAGCTTAGTTTGGCTGGATATGAAATTCTGGGTTGAAAATTCTTTTCTTTAAGAATGTTGAATATTGGCTCCCACTCTCTTCTGGCTTGTGGGGTTTCTGCCTAGAGATCCGCTGTTAGTCTGATTGGCTTCCCTTAGTGGGTAACCTGGTGTTTATCTCTGGCTGCCCTTAACATTTTTTCCTCCATTTCAACCTTGGTGAATCCGATGATTATGTGTCTGGGGTTGCTCTTCTTGAGGAGTATCTGTGGTGTTCTCTGTATTTCCTGAATTTGAATGTTGGTCTGTTTTACTAGGTTGGGAAAGTTCTCCTGGATAATCTCCTAAAGAGTGTTTTCTGTCTTGATTCCATTCTCCCCATCACTTTCAGTTACACTAATCAAATGTAGGTTTGGTCTTTTCACATAGTCTCGTATTTCTTGGAGGCTTTGTTCATTCCTTTTCATTCTTTTTTCTCTAATCTTGTCTTCATGATTTATTTCATTAAGTTGATCTTCAATCTCTGACTTCCTTTCTTCCACTTGATTGATTTGGCTATTGATACTTGTATATGTTTCACGAAGTTCTCGTGCTGTGTTTTTCAGCTCCATCAGGTCATTTATGTTCTTCTCTAAACTGATTATTCTAGTTAGCAATTCATCTAACCTTTTTTCAAGGTTCTTAGCTTCCTTGAGTTGGGTTACAACATGCTTCTTTAGCTCAGAGGAGTTTGTTATTACCCACCTTCTGAAGCCTACTTCTGTCAATTTGTCAAACTCATTCTCTGTCCAGTTTTGTTCCCTTGCTGGTGAGGAGTTGTGATCCTTTGGAGGAGAAGAGGCATTCTGGTTTCTGGAATTTTCAAACTTTCTGTGCTGGTTTTTCCTTATCTTCATGGATGTACCTGTCTTTGGTCTTTGATGCTGGTGATCTTCGGATGGGGTTTCTGTGTGGATGTTCTTTTTGTTGAAGTTGATGCTATTCCTTTCTGTTTGTTAGTTTTCCTTCTAACAGTCAGACCCCTCTGCTGCAGGTCTGCTGGAGTTTGCTGGAAGTCCACTCCAGACCCTGTTTGCCTGGGTATCACCAATGGAGGCTATAGAACAGCAAAGATTGCTGCCTGCTCCTTCCTCTGGAAGCTTCATCCCAGAGGGGCACCCTCCAGATGCCAGCCAGAGCTCTTCTGTATGAGGTGTCTGTTGATCCCTGCTGGGAGGTGTCTTGCAGTCAGGAGGCACAGGGGTCAGGGACCCACTTGAGGAGGCAGTCTGTCCTTTAGCAGATCTTGAGTGCTATGCTGGGAGATCCATTGCTCTCTTCAGAGCCAGCAGCCAGGAATGTTTGAGTCTCCTGAAGCTGCACCCACAGCCGCCCCTTGCCCCAGGTGCTCTGTCCCAGGGAGATGGGAGTTTTATCCATAAGCCCCTGACTGGGGCTGCTGCCTTTTTTCCAGAGATGGCCTGCCCAGAGAGGAGGAATCTAGAGAGGCAGTCTGGCTACAGTGGCTTTGCTGAGCTGTGGTGGGCTCCACCCTGTTCGAACTTCCCGGTAGTTTTGTTCACACTGTGGGGCAAAA
>NW_016805059.1:4426742-4440810 GCF_001698545.2 Rhinopithecus bieti | reverse complement strand
ATAGTCAGAAGCCAGTATTTGATTATCTATATCTGTTTTAGGAGCCGATAAGCAAAACTGAATAAGCCCAATCTTGGCCTTTTCAACTCTGGTTATGCCGGAATTTAACACTTTTTGGATGAGAACCAGCCCTTCCACCAACTCAGAGTCATCAATTGTCCCACCAAACTTCTTAACTATTTTAATATCTCTAAGATCTACACTGGTAGCTGTGGCTGGGTCAATCACTTTCATCACTGCATTTACACTCGTTGGAGAAAGCAGACTTGAATACTGAGAAACAACCTTTGAGTTCAGTGAAGTGGTTGCACTATTTAACAAAGTTTCTCTGTCACTCAATTCCACAGGTCAAGACATGTCAGTCAAGATTTCAGTGCCCTTTTCAGGGCCTTCTGGAATGACTCAGAAATGATGGTTGAATGAATCCCTTTCTGAAGAAGCTTGGTACAAGAATCTAAGAGGGAGCCAGCAATGATGACTACTGATGTGGTACCATCTCCTGCTTCTATATTTTGAGCCTTAGACAGCTCCACCAGCATTCTGGCTGCTGGATGCAATACTTGCATTTGTTTCAGAATGGTAGCACCACCATTTGTAATGGTTACATCACCTTTTCCATCTTGAATCATTTTATCCATTCCTTTTGGTCCAAGGCTTGTTCTAATAGCTTCAGCAACCGCTTTGGCAGTGGAAATGTTGCTGAAGAGGATCTGGGCTGGCTTGTTGGGGTCCTGATAGGCGCCTTTCCCGTGGCTGCTGGCAGCCCTGGCAGGCACCCCTATCTGGGATGCCACATTCTCAGGCGTAGCAAACTTGGCTGGGTCTGGGTGGGCCTGGGAAGGACGGATAGACCTGGATTCTGGCCGGCTGCAGAGTAATAATGGTAAGCCCCCATTGCTGTCATGAACCTTCTGCTTCTCTGTAAAGGATTTTATTTCTCCTTTGCTTATGAAGCTTAGTTTGGCTGGATATGAAATTCTGGGTTGAAAATTCTTTTCTTTAAGAATGTTGAATATTGGCTCCCACTCTCTTCTGGCTTGTGGGGTTTCTGCCTAGAGATCCGCTGTTAGTCTGATTGGCTTCCCTTAGTGGGTAACCTGGTGTTTATCTCTGGCTGCCCTTAACATTTTTTCCTCCATTTCAACCTTGGTGAATCCGATGATTATGTGTCTGGGGGTTGCTCTTCTTGAGGAGTATCTGTGGTGTTCTCTGTATTTCCTGAATTTGAATGTTGGTCTGTTTTACTAGGTTGGGAAAGTTCTCCTGGATAATCTCCTAAAGAGTGTTTTCTGTCTTGATTCCATTCTCCCCATCACTTTCAGTTACACTAATCAAATGTAGGTTTGGTCTTTTCACATAGTCTCGTATTTCTTGGAGGCTTTGTTCATTCCTTTTCATTCTTTTTTCTCTAATCTTGTCTTCATGATTTATTTCATTAAGTTGATCTTCAATCTCTGACTTCCTTTCTTCCACTTGATTGATTTGGCTATTGATACTTGTATATGTTTCACGAAGTTCTCGTGCTGTGTTTTTCAGCTCCATCAGGTCATTTATGTTCTTCTCTAAACTGATTATTCTAGTTAGCAATTCATCTAACCTTTTTTCAAGGTTCTTAGCTTCCTTGAGTTGGGTTACAACATGCTTCTTTAGCTCAGAGGAGTTTGTTATTACCCACCTTCTGAAGCCTACTTCTGTCAATTTGTGAAACTCATTCTCTGTCCAGTTTTGTTCTCTTGCTGGTGAGGAATTGTGATCCTTTGGAGGAGAAGAGACTTTCTGGTTTTGGAATTTTCAGGCTTTTGTGCTGGTTTTCCTCATCTTTGTGGATTTATCTGTCTTTGGTCTTTGATGCTGGTGATCTTCGGATGGGGTTTCTGTGTGGATGTTCTTTTGTTGAAGTTGATGCTATTCCTTTCTGTTTGTTAGTTTTCCTTCTAACAGTCAGACCCCTCTGCTGCAGGTCTGCTGGAGTTTGCTGGAAGTCCACTCCAGACCCTGTTTGCCTGGGTATCACCAATGGAGGCTATAGAACAGCAAAGATTGCTGCCTGCTCCTTCCTCTGGAAGCTTCATCCCAGAGGGGCACCCTCCAGATGCCAGCCAGAGCTCTTCTGTATGAGGTGTCTGTTGATCCCTGCTGGGAGGTGTCTTGCAGTCAGGAGGCACAGGGGTCAGGGACCCACTTGAGGAGGCAGTCTGTCCTTTAGCAGATCTTGAGTGCTATGCTGGGAGATCCATTGCTCTCTTCAGAGCCAGCAGCCAGGAATGTTTGAGTCTCCTGAAGCTGCACCCACAGCCGCCCCTTGCCCCAGGTGCTCTGTCCCAGGGAGATGGGAGTTTTATCCATAAGCCCCTGACTGGGGCTGCTGCCTTTTTTCCAGAGATGGCCTGCCCAGAGAGGAGGAATCTAGAGAGGCAGTCTGGCTACAGTGGCTTTGCTGAGCTGTGGTGGGCTCCACCCTGTTCGAACTTCCCGGTAGTTTTGTTCACACTGTGGGGCAAAAACTGCCTACTGAAGCCTCCATAATGGCAGACGCCCCTCCCCCCACCAAACTCAAGCATCTCAGGTTGACTTCAGGCTGCTGTGCTGGCAGCGAGAATTTCAGGCCAGTGGATTTTAGCTTGCCTAGCTCCGTGGGGGTGGGAATCCACTGAGCTAGACCACTTGGCTCCCTGGCTTCAGCTCCCTTTCCAGGGTTGTGAATGCTTCTGTCTCGCTGGCATTTCAGATGCCACTGGGGTATGAAATGAAACTCCTGCAGCTGGCTCGGTGTCTGTCCAAAGGGTTGCCCCGTTTTGTGCTTAATACCCAGGGCCCCGGTGGTATAGGCACCTGAGGGAATCTCCTGGTCTGCGGGTTGCGAAGACTGTAGGAAAAGCACAGTATCTGGGGCTGGAGTGCACGATCCCTTACAGCAGGGTCCCTCATGGCTTCCCTTGGCTAGGGGATGGAGTTCCCTGACACCCTGTGCTTCCTAGCTTAGGTGAAGCCTCACCCTGCTTTGGCTCACCATCTGTGGGCTGCACCCACTGTCTAACCAGTCCGAATGAGATGAGCCAGGTACCTCAATTGGAAATGCAGAAATCACTGGCCTTCTGCATTGATCTCACTGGAAGCTGCAAACTGGAGCTGTTCCTATTTGGCCATCTTGCCAGCCACACTACTATGCCACTTTAAAAGATCCAGTTTCATTTTTCTACATGTGGCTTGCCAATTATCCCAGCACCATTTGTTGAATAAGTTTTCTCCACTTCACATTTTTGTTTGCTTTGTCGAAGATCAGTTGACTGTAAAATATTTGGCTTTACTTCTGGGTTCTCTATTTTGTTACATTGGTGTGTATGCCTGTTTTTATACCAGTGCCATGCTGTTTTGGTGACTATGGCCTTATAGTATAGTTTGAAGTCAGGTAATGTAATGCCTCCAGATTTTTTCTTTTTGCTTAGTCTTACTTTGGCTATGTGGGCTTTTTTGGTTTCCTTATGAATTTTCAGATTTTTTTTTTCTAGTTCTGTGAAGAATGGTGGTGGTATTTTGATGGGGATTGCATTGAATTTGTAGATTGCTTTTAGCAGTATGTTCATTTTCACAATATTGATTCTACCAATCCATGAGCATGGGATGTTTCCATTTGTTTGTGTCACTTATGATTTCTTTCAGCAGTGTTTTGTAGTTTTCCTTGCAGAGGTCTTTTACCTCCTTGGTTAAGTATATTTCTAAGTATTTTATTTTAATTTTTGCAGCTATTATAAAAGCGGTTGGGTTCTTGATTTGGTTCTCAGCTTGGTTGCTGTTGGTGTATAGCAGGGCTTTGATTTGTGCATGTTGATTTCTTATCCTGAAATGTTACTGCATTTATTTACCAGTTTGAGGAGCTTTTTGAATGAGTCTTTAGGGTTTTCCAGGTATGTGATCATGTCATCAGCAGAGACAGTTTAATTTCCTCATTACCAGTTTGGATGCCCTTTATTCCTTTGTCTTGTCTGATTGCTCTGCTAGGACTTCTGGTATTATGTTGAAAAGAAGTGGTGAAAGTGGGTATCCCTAACTTGTTCCAGTTCTCAGGGGAATGCTTTCAACTTTTCCCCATTCAGTATGATGTCGACTGTGGGTTTGTCATAGATGGCTTTTATTACCTTAAAGTTTGTGCCTTCTATGCCAATTATGCTGAGGGTTTTAGTCATAAAGGGATGCTGGTTTTTTTTCAAATGCTTTTTCTGTGTCTATTGAGATGACCATGTGATTTTCATTTTTAATTCTGTTTATATGTTTAATTCTGTTTATATCACATTTATTGACTTGTGGATTATTAAACCATCCCTGCATCCCTGGGATGAAAGCCACTTGATCATGGTGGATTATCTTTTTGATATGCTGTTGGATTTGGTTAGCTAGTATTTTGTTGAGAGTTTTTGCATGTATGTTTATCAGGGATATCACTCTGTAGTTTTCTTTTTTTGTTATGTCCTTTCCTGGTTTGGGTATTAGGGTGATACTGGCTTCATAGAATGATTTAAGGAGGATTCCCTCTTTTTCAATCTTTTGAAATAGTGTCAATAGGATTGGTACCAATTCTTCTTTGAATGTCTGATATAATTTAGCTATGAATCTATCTGGTCCTGGACCTTTTTTCTTGATATCTTTTAAATTTTCATTTCAACCTCACTGCTTATTATTGTATTGGTTCAGAGTTTCTATTTCTTCCTGGTTTAATCTAGGAGGATTGTGTATTTTCAGGAATTTATCCATCTCTTCTAGGTTTTCTAGTTTATGCACATAAAGGTGTTCATAGTAGCATTGAATGATCTTTTGTATTTCTGTGGTATTGGTTGTAATATCGCCTGTTCCATTTCTAATCGAGGTTATTTGGATCGTCTCTTTTCTTTTCTTGATTAATTTTGCTAATGGTCTATCAGTTTTATTTATCTTTTCAAAGAAACAGTTTTTGTTTCATTTATATTTTGTATTTTTGTTTGTTTTTTCAGTTTCATTTCATTTAATTTCATTCAGTGCTGCCCTGATCTTCGTTATTTCTTTTATTCTGCTGGGTTTGGATTTGGTTTGTTCTTGTTTCTCCAGTTCCTTGAGGTATGACCTAAGATTGTCTGTTTGTCCTTTTTCATACTTTTTGATGAAGGCATTTGATCCTATGATATTTCCTCTTAGCACCACTTTTGCTGGATCCCAGAGGTTTTGATAGGTTGAGCCATTATTATCGTTCAGTTCAAAGAACTTTTTAATTTCCATCTTGATTTCATTGTTGACCCAGTGATCATTCAGGAGCAGGTTTGTAATTTCCACGCATTTTCATGGTTTTGAGGGTTCCTTTTGGAGTTGATTTTCAATTTTATTCCACTGTGGTCTGAGAGAGTACTTGGTATAATTTTGATTCTTAAATTTTTTGAGACTTACTTTGTGGCCTATCATATGGTCTGTCTTGGAGAATGTTCCATGTGCTGATGAATAGAATGTATGTTCTGCAGTTGTTGGGTAGAATGTTCTGTAAATATCTGTTAAGTCCATTTGTTCTAGGGTATAGTTTAAGTCCATTGTTTCTTCATTGATTTTCTGTCTTGAAGTTTTCTAGTGCTGTCAGTGGAGTATTGAAGTCCTCTGCTATTGTTGTGTTGCTGTCTATCTCATTTCTTAGGTCTAGCAGTAATTGTTTTATACATTTGGGAACTTCAGTGTTAAGTGTGTATATATTTAGGATTGTGATATTTTTCTGTTGGACTAGTCATTTTATCATTATATAATGCCCTTCATTGTCTTTTTAAACTGCTGTTTCTTTAAAGTTTGTTTTGTCTGATAGAATAGCTACCCCTGCTTGATTGCTTTTGGTGTCCATTTATATGGAATATCTTTTTCCACCCCTTTACCTTAAGTTTATGTGAGTCCTCATGTGTCAGGTGAGTCTCTTGAAGTCAGCAGATATTTGATTGGTGAGTTCTTATTCATTCTGCCATTCTGTATCTTTTAACTGGAGCATTTAGGCCATTATATACATTCAATGTTAATATTGATATGTGAGGGACTATTCTATTCATCATGCTATTTCTTGCCTGAATAGCTTTTTTTTTTTAAATTGGATTTTGTTCTATAGGACCTGTGAAATGTATGTTTTAAGGATATTCTACTTTGGTGTATTTTGAGGATTTGTTTCAAGATTTAGAGTTCCTTTTAGCAGCTCTTATAGTGGTGGCTTTGTAATGGCAAATTCTCTCAGCATTTGTTTATCTGAAAAAGATTATATCTTTCCTTCATTTTTGAAGCTTAGTTTCACTGGATACAAAATTCTTGGCTGATAATTGTATTGTTTAAGGAGGCTAAAGATAGGACCCCAATCCCTTCTAGCTTGCAGGGTTTCTGCTGAGAAATCAGCTGCTGTCTGATAGGTTTTCCTTTACAGGTTATTTGGTGCTTTTGCCCCACAACTCTTAAGATTCCTTTGTCTTGACTTCACATAACCTGATGATTATGTGCCTAGGTGATGATCTTTTTGCAATGAATTTCCCAGGTATTCTTGGAACTTCTTGTATTTGATTGTCTAGATCTCTAGCAAGGCTGAGGAAGTTTCCCTCAATTATTCTCTCAAATATGTTTTCCAAACTTTTAGAGTTCTCTTTTTCCTTGGGAACACCAATTATTCTTAGGTTTGGTCATTTAACATAATCCCAAACTTCTTGGAGGCTTTGTTCATTAAATTTTTTTTCTTTGTCTATGTTGGATTGGGTTAATTTGAAAACCTTGTCTTCAAGCTCTGAAGTTCTTTCTTCTACTTGTTTGATTCTATTGATGAGACTTTCTAGTGCATTTTGCATTTCTCTAAGTGTATCCTTGATTTCCAGAAGTTGTGATTGCTTTTTATTTGTGCTATCTATTTCACTGTAGGTTTTCCCATTCATATCCTGTATCCTTTTTAAAAAAGTTTCTTTAGGTTGAATTTCACCGTTCTCTGGTGCCTCCTTGATTGGCTTAATATTCGACCTTCTGAATTCTTTCTCTGGTATTTCAGAGATTTCATCTTGGTTTGAATCCATTGCATGTGAGCTAGTGTGATCTTCTGGGGGGTGTTAAAGGACATTGTTTTGTCATATTACCAGAATTGTTTTTCTGGTTCATTTTCATTTGGACTATGTCAGAGGGAAGATCTGGGACTCAAGGGCTGCTGTTCAGCTTCTTTTGCCCTACAGGGTGCTTCCTTGATGTGGTGCTCTCCCCTTTCCCCTAGGGATGGGGGTTCTTGAGAGCCAAACTGCAGTGATATTTATTTCTCTTCTGGATCTAGCCACCCAGCAGAGCTACCAGACTCCGGGCTAGTACTGGCTCCATCTATAAAGATTCCTGTGATGTGATCTGTCTTCAGGTCTCTCAGCTGTAGATACCAGCACTTACTCTGGTGGAGGTAGCAGGGGAGTGAAGTGGACTTTGTGAGGGTACTTGATTGTATTTTTGTTAAATGTGCTGGTTTTGTGTTGGTTGGCCTCCAGCCAGGAGGTGGTACTTTCAAGAATGCAGCAGCTCTGGTTATATAGGGAGGATCACACAGTAGGTGGGGCCATAGCGCTCCCAAGAGATTATGTCCTTTGTCTTGGGCTACGAGGGCGGGTAGAGAAAGCCCATCGGGTAGGGGCAGGGTTAGATATGTCTGAGCTCAGATTCTCCTTGGGCAGGGCTTGCTGTGGCTGCTGTGGGTGATAGGGGTTTGGTTCCCAGATCAATGGAGTTATGTTCTCAGGGGGATCATGGCTGTGTCTGCTGTGTCACACAGGTCACTATGAAAGTGGGAGAAATCCATAGCCCACAGCCCAAAAGGCCAGTCTCACTCCCACCATGCCCCATCAACAGCACCAAGTTTATTTCCAGGCAGCCAGTGATCATGGCTGAGAACTTGCCCCAGGCTACAAGCTTTCCAGCTGAGAAAGCAAGCAGGCTTACATTTTCTTGGCTGTCCCATGGAGCTTGCAGCAACAGTCCACTTCCTTCAAATGATCTGTGGATTCTCTTGTGTTTCCTGATATGTTCCTCTGGTGGTTCTTGGAGCAAAAGTTCATGACGTGGGTCTCCACATGCTGCTCTGTCTGTCTGAGTGGGAGCTGCAAGTTAGTCCTGCCTCCTACCTGCCATTTTTTCCTATCTCCCCTAATTATGTTTTGGGGTTTTTTCTATTGCTCCAAGTCTCTGGACTACATTGTTAGTGTGGTTTTCCTCTCCCTTTCAAGTGCAGAGTCTTTCTGAGTACTTTCATTATTGTATAATTGGAGCTTTACAATATTTTGGGAGGGCATCTTTTAAATATACCAGTGAATACTGAAGAACATTATTAATCCAACCCATTTTAAATGTCCAGCAAGAAAAGGAGAAAAGTGCATACATTTCTCTCCAATCTGATTTAATTTGCATTATGTAAGGTAGCCTCCTGGATAAAGCTACTGCTCTGGGACAAAAGACTTTTGGAAGAATTTTGGACCTTCTCACTCTTAACAAACTTAGAAGGTGGCTTAATTGTTGGTTCATTCATTCATTTATTAATCAGTATTTATCACATACTTATTGTGTGCCAATTGCTGTAGTGGGCACTGTAATACAAAGGTGAATGAGGCACAGTCTTTAACTTTCAATGGGGAAGACAGAGTCATAAGCAATAGTTGTGATACCGTGTGTGGAGAAGATGGTAGAGACAAGAACAGGATGTCATGGGAGACCTGGGGGCCACTCAACCCAGCTGAGGGCCCTGGGCAGGCTCAGTGGAGAGAGTGAGGTCTGAACTGATACATGAAGGATGAGGAGGCTGAAGAAAGGGCAATAAGGTATGGGGGAGAGGGACTCAAACAAGTCCATTGGGTTTGGGAATTAGGAAACCATTAGTAACATCAGCCAGAGCAGTTTCAATGGAATGGTGGGGGTTTTTCAATAGGAAGCTGGATTGTAGCAGACTGGAGAGAGGCCAGGGACTGAGAAAGTGGAGATGAAAGGGAAAGGGTGAGGGCAAGAAGGATGGTGGCCTCCAGAGAGTCTTGGCATCAAAGATGTATTCATTTTTTTATTTTTTTATTTTTTAGGGCTTGAAAAATTTGTGCAGTGTTCCAAAAGCAGAGTAAAGGAGGAAAGGCCAGGAAGTATGGGAGAGAGCCAGGCAAGTGGTAAGAGCCAAGGGTTCAGGTAAATGAGAAGGCTTTACATAATGGGAGTTGCCCTGACAGAGAAAGTTTGGATCTGCCTGGTCTGTACAATAAGATTTTCTTTTTGGTGCCTGTTTGGTATAATGGGACAGGAGGCACTGATATGTGTTGGCTCTGTGTCCCCACCAAAATCTCACCTTGAAGTGTAATAATCCCCTTGTATCATGGGAGGGACCTTGTGGGAGGTAATTGAATCATGGAGGCGTTTTTTTCCCATGCTGTTCTTGTGATAGTGAACAAGTCTCATGAGCTCTGATGGTTTTATAAAGGGGAGTTCCCTGGCACACACTATCTCTTGCCTGCTGCCATGTAAGATGTGCCTTCTGCCTTCCACCATGATTGTGAAGCCTCCCCAGCCATGTAGAACTGTGAGTCCATTAAATCTCTTTTTCTTTATAAATCGCCCAGTCTCAGGTATGTCTTTATTAGCAGTGTGAGAACAGACTAATACAGTGAATTGGTACCAGGAGTGGGGTGATGCTGTAAAGATACCTGAAAATGTGGAAGCAACTTTGGAACTGGGTATCAGGGAGAGGTTAGAACAGTTTAGAGTGCTCAGAAGAAGACAGGAAGATGTGGGAAAGTTTGGAACTTCCTAGAGATTTGTTGAATGGCTTTGACTAAGATGCTGACAATGACATTCAGGCTGAGGTGATCTCAGATGGAGATAAGGAACTTGGTAACTGGAGCAAAGGTGACTCTTGTTATGCTTTAGCAAAGAAACTGGCAGCATTTTCCCTTGCCCTAGAGATTTGTGGAACTTTAAATGTGAGAGAGATGATTTAGGGTATCTGGTAGAAGAAATGTCTTAACAGCAAAGTGTTCAAGAATTGACTTGGGTGTTCTTAAAAGAAATCAGTTTTATAAAGGAAACAAAACATAAAAGTTCAGAAAATGTGGAGCCTGATGATGTGATAGAAAAGAAAAACCCATTTTCTGAGGAGAAATTCAAGCAGGCTGCAGAAATTTGCATAAGCAATGAGGAGTCAAATGTTAATTGCCAAGACAATGGGGAAAATGTCTTCAGGGTATGTCTTCATGGCAGCCCCTCCCATCACAGGCCTGGAGACCTAGGAGGAAAAAATGGTTTCATAGGCCAGACCCAGGGACCCCATGTTGTTTGCAGCCTAGGGACTTGGTGCCCTGAGTCCCAGCCACTCCTGCTGTGGCAAAAAGGGGCCAAGGTGCAGCTTGGGCTGTGGCTCTAGAGGGTGCAAGCCCCAAGCCTTGGCAGCTTTTATGTGATGTTGAGTCTTTGAGTGCACAGAAGTCAAGAATTGAGATTTGGGAACCTCCGCCTAGTTTTCAGAGGATGTATTGAAATGCCTGGATGTTCAGGAAGAGACTTGCCACAGGGAAAGGGCCCTCATGGAGAGCCTCTGCTAGGGCAGTGTGTAAGGGAAATGTGGGGTTGAATCTCTCACACAGAGTCCCCACTGGGGCACTGCCTAGTGGAACTGTGAGAAGGGAGCCACTATCCTCCAGACCCCAGAATGGTAGATCCATCGACAGCTTGCACCATGATCCTTGTAAAAGCCACAGATGCTCAATGCCAACCTGTGAAAGGAGCCAGTAGGGGGTTGTACTCTGCAAAGCCACAGGGATGGAGCTGCCCAAGACCATGGGAACCCACTGCTTGCATTGGTGTGACCTGGATGTGAGACATGGAGTCAAAGGAGATCATTTTGGAGCTTTAAGCTTTGACTGCCCCGCTGGATTTCAGACTTGCATGGGTACTGTAGCCCCTTCGTTTTGGTCAATTTCTCCCATTTGGAATGGATGTATTTACCCAATGCCTGTACCTCCATTGTATCTAGGAAGCAACTAGCTTGCTTTTGATTTTACAGGCTCATAGTTGGAAGAGACTTGCCTTGTTTCAGATGAGACTTTGGACTGTGGACTTTTGGGTTCTTGCTGAAATGAGTTAAGACTCTGGGGGTTTGATACATGAAAATACCAGGACAAACCTAATTCCTAAAAAAGGCTTTCTAGATCAGAGGTTATAAATGGTTGCTCGGGACCCAAATTAGGCCCACAGATATATTTTATTTGGCACGTATGCTGTTTTGTGTCAAATAAACTCAAATAAAATCATGATCATGCTTGATTGGTTTTGAAATATGAGGACATGAGATTTAGGAGGGGCTGGGTGGAATGATATGATTTGTCTCTTTGTCCCCACCCAAATATCACCTTGAATTGTAATAACCCCCACATGTCATGGGAGGGACCTTGTGGGAGGTAATTGAATCATAGGGTTGAATTTTCCCATGATGTTTTGTGATAGTGAATAAGTTTCATGAAATCTGATGGCTTTATAGAGGGGAGTTCCCCCACATGTGATGTCTCTTGCCTGCTGCCATGTAAGATGTGCCTTTCACCTTCTGCCATGATTATGAGACCTCCCCAGTCATGTGGAACTGTAAGTCCATTAAAACTCTTTTTCTTTATAAATTATCCAGTCTTGGGTATGTCTTTATTAGCAGCATGAGAACAGACTAGTACAGACACTCTCTTCCCAGTCTGGAAGCCCTTTGGATAGAATATAAGGCAGAAATTACAAGCTCTAGTATTCATGAAGTGAGGCAGGTGGGGAGGCCTGTGCCCTTCTGCTGGGTGGCTGCTGTTTTACTCTAGTCATATTTGCCAGGGCCCAACTGTTGAATCAAGAAAAGCCAGAATTCTGGATTTCTATGTGAAATCTCCTAGTTTTGAAATTTTGGCAAATACTAAAATCAAACAGATAATTAAACAAAACAGCATTTGTGTCAAATAAAATACATCTACTGGCCTAATTTGGCCCCTGGGCACCAGTGAGTTTCTACCTCTGATTTAGAAAGCCTCTTTTAGGGATTAGGTTTATCCTGGCATTTTCAGGTATCAACTCTATCTTCTCTGTACAACTATGGAGGAAAATGTTAATATGGAAAATAACATGGATAGTTGGAGAAAAGAAGCACAGTGATGTGTTTAATCCTCCTAAATATAGTTATTTGCTATAACTTCCCCAGAACGTTAATTTTACTAAGTTGATTCCCTTATGTCCATGCCTTTTAAATGAATTTTCTTTGTTCATCTTAAAGTTCTATGAAAAGTTGGATTGCTCCAGGAACCAGAAAGGACATAATTACTCAGCTTACTTCTAAAAATAAAATGGAAAAATAGTGTATTTTTTTTTAATTGGGTCCCTTATACTACAGGGCAAGTCTGAAAAGGATTACAAATACTAAGGGAGAAGACATCTGCATGTTCCAAAGGAAGCAGAGAACTTTTATAATTTATGCTCTGCTTAGCTTTGATTATTAATCATTTGTTTGTGGTGGGATAATGATTGTTGATACATAAAACCTGATAAACCTTGCAGCAAGAATCAAGTAAAGATACTGCAATTCCAAAATTTGATATGTATCATGACAGTGGATCTCAAAGTTTACTGTGCATGAGAATCACCTGGCGGGCTTGGCTTGTTAAAACACAGGTTGCTTGGCCTTGTCCCTGGAGTTTTTGATTTAGTAGGTTTGGAGTGAGCCCAAGACTTTAAATTTCTAATAAGTTCCCAGTTATTCTGATGCTACTGATTCAGGGACCACCCTTTGAAAACCACTGTTCTAGAAAATCTGCAGGCTTTACTATTTACAGATAACACATCTGAACCATATTATGTTTACATTTACTGAAATTCATCCAGTCTTTTTGCTGATAAATGCTAAAGCTGATATATGTCTTTGGACCACAGTTATGTGAACAGATCTGCTGATTCAAGCAGAAGAGGTTCTGTATTACACATGGCCCAGGTTGTCTGTTCTCTTGGATGCTGCTGTTTCATCTGGGATGGTCTGGTGATGTGTTCTCTAGGTTCTGGCATAGCGATCTCGCAGAGGGAGGACCCAGATCTCCAAGGAAATGTGCTGCACATTGGAGGAAGTAGCCTGCTGGGCAGCACATTTCCTTGGAGGTCTGGGTCCTCCCTCTGCAGGATCACTATTCCAGGTCTCTAGGTTCTAATAATTCCTGTTGCTTCTCTTTGCTGTCCCTGCTCAAGGGTGGTTGCTGCCACCTATAGTAACTATTTGCATGCTATCACAAAGTTCCCTTTTGCTTTTCAGTCCTCTAATATTTGTTTAAACCATTTCCTGTATTAAAGTATCTCTGTTAAAACAGCAACTAATGTTGTTTCTACTTTTTTGACTGCACCCTAAGGAACAGTGATGTCCATCTTATGTGACATTCGACTGACCTCCATTCTGGAATTTAAAGGCAAATTCTGGAATGGATAAATTCCAGAATGGGACCCAGGAAGCGTATAAACTGCTCTTTTTCTGGCTATAGTTTCATGGACGGCTTGAAGCAGAAATATAATCATCTGGGTTGCTAGTTAAAAATGCAGATCCCTGGGCCCCAACCCCAGACCTTAAACATTTTAAATAACTTTCTAGATGAGTTTCCATGATAGGTGATTCCTAATTTTTTTTTTTTTTTGTTGTTGTTGTTCTTGAGACGGAGTCTTGCTCTGTCGCCCTGGCTGGAGTGCAGTGGGGCGATCTCGGCTCACTGCAACCTCTGCCTCCCGGGTTCACGCCATTCTTCTGCCTCAACCTCCCGATTAGCTGGGAGTACAGGTGCCCACCACCATGCCCAGCTAATTTTTTGTATTTTTGTATTTTTTTATTTTATTTTTTCATCTGGAAAGGTTTAAATTATATTTAATTTTCCAATTAATTTTTTTTTTATTATTATACTTTAAGTTCTAGGGTACATGTGCATAACGTGCAGGTTTGTTACATATGTATACTTATGCCATGTTGGTGTGCTGCACCCATCAACTCGTCAGCACCCATCAATTCATCATTTATATCATGTATAACTCCCCAATGCAATCCCTCCCT
>NW_016805059.1:4408379-4422089 GCF_001698545.2 Rhinopithecus bieti | reverse complement strand
AAAAAAAAAAAAAAAAAAAAAAAGAACTGCAGAATTGAGCCACAAGGTACCCTCTTATTTCACCCTGCAAGACAGCTTCTAAATTTCATTTCTGTTGTTCTTGCTTTATATGGTGTTAGACTCATTGCTGAGAGGGGAGTGGTGAGGAGGGGAAGAGGGAAGTACTGAAAATGAAGTTGTTCGAGGACAGTAACATTGAGTCTTGATCCCATGTTTTCTGATTATCCATTATCCTCTTGGTTTCCTTTTGCCTCTTTCTTTTATACATTTAGGATAACTTTTAAGCACCATATATAAAAAGGTTAGGTAATAATGATTCTTATTGATAAGATGGCATGTTTTCTTCGAATGTGGTTTCTAGTTAAGTGCTAGTTTCCAAGTTTCTCGTAAACCTTCTAGGTGATTTTTGAAGGGGTGTGCTGCATATTTCATGTGTAGATAAGGAAGAGCTGGGATAGGCTAGTATCCAAGGAATACATGCATCCTGAAGCAAAGATGTTTCATTCATGTGTTTAAACACAATTTTAAGTTACTATATCCTACTTCAAAATATATATTTAAATATAATTTTTTGAAATCACATGGTCGATGTTCAAATTAAGGAAAGTGAAAGAAAAGTTTAATGTTTGATTTATTCACTAATGAAGACCAGAGAATTTATGCATCAGAAATGTCTTGTGCCACAATATTTGAGTCATCCTTTATGAAGATGATACCAGAAAAGGCATGCTATTAGTATCCATTTAAAAAATCTTAAATAATCACATTTTATTAAAGCAGTTTAAGTCCTTATCATTTTATATTTTAACTATTTATTGCAGTTATATATAAACTTGTTTATTGCAATTCACAGATATCATATTTTGTTACAAATTGAAAGTTAGTGGTAACCTTGCGTTGAACAAGTCTGTTGGCGTCATTTTCCCAACAGCATGTGATCACTTTGTGTGTCTGTGTCACATTTTGGTAATTCACACAGTATTTCAAACTTTTTCATTTTTTTAAATGGTGATCTGTGATCACAGATGTTTGGTGTTACTGTTGTAATTGTTTTGGGGTAACATGAGCTGCACCCATATAAGATGGTGGGCTTAATCAATAAATGTTGTGTGTGTTCTGAATGCTCCACCAACTGGCTGTTCCCTCATCTCTCTCCCTCTCTATGGGCCTCCCTGTTCCCTGAGACACAGAAAAATTGAAATTAGGGTGTTAATAACCCTACAGAGGCAGCTGTGTGTTCACACAAAAGGAAAAGTCACGTATCTCTCACTTTAAATCAAAAACTAGAAAGGATAAAGCCTAGTGAGGACTGCATGTCAAAAGCCGAGATAGGCCAAAAGCTAGGTCTCTTGTACTAAACAATTAGCTAAGTGGTGGATGCGATTAAAAGTTCTTGAAGGAAATTAAAAGTGCTACTTCAGTGAACACATGAATGATAAGAAAGCAAAACAGTTTTATTGCTGATATGGAGAAAGCTTGAGTGGTCTGGATAGAAGATCAAACCAGCCACAACGTTCCCTTAAGCCAAAACCTAATCTAGAGCAAGGCCCTAACTCTTCAACTCTATGAAGGCTAAGGAAGGTGAGAAAGTTGCAGAGGAAAAGTTGGAAACTAGCAGAGATTGGTTCATGGGGTTTAAAGAAAGAAGCCATCTCTATAACATACTATCAAAGTGCAAGGTGAAGCAGCAAGTGCTGATAGAGAAGTTGTAGCAAGTTATCTCCAAGATGTACCTAAGATAATTGATAAAGGTGGCTCCATTAAACGACAGATTTTCAATGTAGATAAAACAGCCTTCTATTTTAAGAAGACAGGACTTTCACAGCTAGAGAGGAGTAAAAGCCTGGCTTCAAAGGCTCAAGGACAGGCTGACTCTCCTGCTGGGGGCTAATGCTGCTGATGATTTCAAGTTGCATCCAGTGCTCATTCACTATTCTAAAAAATCCTATGCTCCTTCAGAATTATGCTATATCTACTCTGTCTGTGCTCTATGAATGGAACAACAAAGCCTGGATTAAGCACATCTATTTACAGTATGTTTTATTAAAGATTTTAAGCCCACAACCTACTGCTCAGAAAAAAAAGAAAAGATTCCTTTCAAAGTAATCCCATTCATTGACAATGCACAAGGTCACCAAGGGCACTGATAATGATATAAAGGAAATTCATGTTGTTTTAATGCTTGCTAACATAGCATCCATTCTGCAGCCCACAGATCAAGGAGTAATTTCAACTTCAAAATCTTATTGCCTAGGAAATACATTTTGTCAGGCTATAGCTGCCATAGATAGTGACTTCTCAATGGATCTGGGCAAAGTAAATGGAAAACCTCTGGAAAGGATTCACCATTTGAGATGCCATTGAGAACATTCATGATTCACGGGAGGAGATCAAAATATCAACATTAGCAGGAGCTTGGAAGAAACTGATTCCAGCCTTCAAGGATGACTTTGAGAGCTTCAATACTTCAGTGGAGATAGTCACTGCAGATGTGGTGAGATAGCAAGAGAGATAGAATTAGAAGTGAAGCCTAAAGATGTGGCTGAATTGCTGCAATCTCATGATAAAACTTGAATAGATGAGCAAAAAACGGGGTTTCTTGAGATGGCGAAGATGCTGTGAACATTGTTGAAATGACAACAAAGGATTTAGAATATTATGTAAACTTAGTTGATAAAGGATTTAGAATATTACATAAACTTAGTTGATAAAGCAGCAGCGAGGTTTGAGAAGAGAAGATTGACTCCGATTTTGAAAGAAGTTCTACTGTAGGTAAAATACGATCAAACAGCACCACATGTTGCGAAGAAATCTTTTGTGAGAGTCAATTGAAGCAAACTTTATTGTTACCTTATTTTAAGAAATTGCCACAACCACACCAACCTTCAACTACTACCTTCAACTACTACCCTGATCAATCATCAGTCTTTACTATTGAAGTGAAACTGGCAAAATGATTATGATTCACTGAAGGCTCGGATGATCATTGGCTTTTATTTTTTAGCAATAAAGTATTTTAAAATTAAGGTATGTACTTTGTTTTTTTCAGGCATAATTCTATTGCACACTTAGGCTACAGTATATAGTATAAACATAACTTTTATACGCACTGGGAAACCAAAATGTTTGTGTGACCCAAATATTTGCAATATTCACTTTTTTGCAGTGGTCTAGAACTTAACCTGCAATATCTCCAAGATATACTTGTGTGTTATAAATATATATATATGTATATATATGTCTATACATACGTATGTGTTTATACATATGTGTCCACACACATACATATATATGCAAAGTTATCACATATCACAAGTGAATAGCTTGATATATGTTTTTTTTTTTTCTTTTTGAGACAGAGTCTGGCTCTGTCATCCAGACTGGAGTGCAGTGGCACCATCTTGGCTCACTGCAAGCTCCGCCTCCTGGGTTCATGCCATTCTCCTGCCTCAGCCTCCCGAGTAGCTGGGACTACAGGTGCCTGCCACCACACCCGGCTAATTTTTTGTATTTTTAGTAGAGATAGGGTTTCATCATGTTAGATAGGATGGTCTCGATCTCCTGACCTCACGATTGCCTGCCTCGGCCTCCCAAAGTGCTGGGATTACAGGCATGAGCCACTGCACCTGGCCTTGATAAATTTTTAATAGCTGAACTCACTCATCTAACCAGCATTTGGATAAAGGCACAGATTATCACCAATACCCTAGAAGGCCCTTTACGTTCCTTTAAGTCATACCCCTCCCCTGAGGGTAGCCACTGTCCTCTTCCTAATAGCATAGATTACTTTTACCTGTGTTATATTTTGTATATGGAATCATATGGTATGCACTATTTTGGTTATATTTTGTTCAATCACTTTGATTTGAATGTATACATTGACTCATGTCAGTCAACATTTGAATAAAACTATGAGAAGACATTGTCAAATGTTGAAAACATGTTTTTTGAGACACAATTAAGATATACATTCCCATTTCTGCTTCTCAAAAGCTCTCAATTCTTTTAGGGCTTTTCTCTAAACTCTAAAGGGTCATAGCCAGTGAGAGAGGAGAGATATGAAAACTAGAATATAAAATATTAATGTTTATGTTACTTACATCTTGAAATAATATTTTGGATATAAAATATTAATGTTTATGTTACTTACATCTTGAAATAATATTTTGGATATATTGGGTTAAATAAGACATATTATTAAACTTAATTTTATCTGATTCTTTTCACTTTTTAAAATATGGCAACTAGGAAATTAAAGTTACCTTTGAGATTTGCACTATATTTCTGCTAGAAGCATTGATTTAAAGTGTCAGCAGGACTAAGAGAGACTTAGTGAGTTGAACAGTAAAGATTCCAAGTAACATCCTCTCTATGAGACTATCAAACTTTTTAACTTGCTCCTGAGAAAGGGTCTTGCTCTAACTCCCGTGCAAAAGGCAATATGTCTATAGTTTCCAGATTTGGATGAGATGGAGACTCACTCGCTTTCCTATGTATTTTGCCACATTTTCAAAACCAAGTTGCTTCATAAATGCATCAGTTTAATCACCAGTTTCTGCATATGTCATGTTTGTCCTGACTCCTGTCTAGCTTCCTGTGGTTCCTATCAGTAGGAAGGGACTCCTTTCTTCTATCTGAACCATCAGGTTGCACGTGTCCCAGACCTCTTCTCTCTGCCCTCTTTTCTAGCTGGAAAGCTAGAATAGGCACGGATTCCAAAAGATTTAATTTGCAAAATTCATTGCAGATCAATATTTGGTTCTCAGTGTACATTTTCACTTGGAAGCAATGTTTTTGTTTGTTTGTTTGTTTGTTTTTTTCTTTTTTGAGACGGAGTTTCGCTCCTGTTGCCCAGGCTGCAGTGCAATGGTGTGATTTCGGCTCACTGCAACCTCCGCCTCCTAGGTTCAAGTGATTCTCCTGCCTCAGCCTCCTGAGTAGCTGGGATTACAGGCACCCACCACCATGCCTGGCTAATTTTTGTATTTTTAGTAGAGACAGGGTGTAACCAAGTTGGCCAGGCTGGTCTCAAACTCCTGACCTCAAGTGATCTGCCCACCTCGGCCTCCCAAAGTGCTGGGATTACAGGCATGAGCCACTGCACCCAGCAGAAACAATGTTATACATTGTGGCTGAGGTCTTTGGCCAGTTGATGGGGCCTATTTTACTCATAATATATCTGAAGCATAGTATTTACATTTCTATTTCACACATGCTAATCAGAGGTGCAGGAGACATAGTAACTCAGTCCTTGTCATAGGGGAGGGGAGGGTGGGTAACTGTACACTGATGATATTCATTATCTGCATAAAAGGGGAAATTGTAATCACTTAAGCGTTCAACCTGGGTTAAATAGAGAACTGGTGCTCTGGACGTAGAATCCATGAAAAGGTTAGGTTAATTATTGTGCTTCCTATTTATAACATTAAAAAATACATTCTCACCCTCATTCAGCACCTATCACTTACTTAATTAGCATCTATTTACTTTTAGTCAGTTGTATAGGAGAGTAACCCTAAGTTTTTTTTGAGCCATGACTTTCAAATGTACTTGACTTTTTTGCTTTTCACAAATACCCCATCTCTCTCTCTGTGTGATGGTGGTCACCAGCTGGCAAATGGATGAGAAGGCCACATTCTTAAGGCACTAATTTTTGCTCTGAGTTTCTCCGAGTTTCTTTTCTTTTCCTTTTTTTTTTTTTTCCTGAAAGGTTCTACAAAGTGCCATACTCTTAGGCTGGTCTTAGGTTGAAGAAACTGTAGACTTTTCCAACTTTGCAACACCACCTGCATTTCTGAAATATTTATTTGCAAACCAGGCAATTCCTTCATGAGTACTTTTATTTCTTGTAATTTCTTGTCAATCACAATCAATAACAACTAGCACATATTACTAAGTTTCTGTTTTTTAACCCCTTCCCCCTTAGGCCACCAAGTTCATTAAGTACATGGTCTACTTCCCTGTTTACTGCAGGCAACAGTTACCAAAGGTGGCAACAGTGACTATCTTTAAAGCTTCTTATATCAGTTTTCTCACTGCCTGCTGCCTGACCACCAGTATCACCTATTTTAATTTGTTTTAAACATCAGCATTTTACAACTGCATATCCGTATCTGTGTCAAAATAGACAAGATTATAACGTTTTGTATTTACTAACCTCGGAGGCTTAACACACAAAGAATTGTTTCTTGATTACACAAAATTCTGTGTTAGGCAGAACACAGAATTCTCCAAGAAACCCTCCAAGAAAGCTTTCTTCATGTGGTGCCATAGGATCGAAATTGCTTCTCTCTTCTGGCCCTGGACCTCAACTCATAACTCCCACCCCACATCTAAGGAGGAAGAGAAAGCAGGAGGGTCATGTTGCTTAGGATGTTTCTAAGTTAAGGAGTGACTTACATCCTCTGAGAAAACTCCATACTGTAGAGTGTTTCTCCATATTCTCTCACAGAACACTTCTGATACCAGATGTGCAAGTTTTTCCCTCACCAACACCAGCTGAGTGTCCCACAGTTCAATTCAATTCTGACATTATCTGTCTGGAATTAGTGCAGACCTCACAGCTTAAGGGCTCAGTGTCACAGGACTTTTCTCACTTCAGATGCCAATTGCAAATCCAGGTACTTCTGATTGACCAGCTACATACTGGGGATTCCCATGACCCCTTCCTTGCTTCAATAATTTGCTAGAATGACTCACGAGACTCAGGGAAACACTTCACTTACATTTACTGGTTAATTATAAAGGATGCAGAGGGCAAAGTATGGATAGGGCAGTAGAGCTTCCAGGCACTCTCCAGGATGTGCTACCTCGCAGCAACTCCGTGGGCTTCTTTGGTGGACCAGAAGCTCATCTAATCGTGTTATTCAGGAGTTTGTATGGAGTTTAAGCACATGCCCACCATTTGCCTTCCTGGAGATTGGGAGGTGGGGCTGAAAGTTCCAACCCTCTAATTACTTGCTCATTCTGGTGACCAGCCCCATTCCGAAGCTATCTAGGGGGCCTCACCCTGAGTCACCTCATTAGCATAAACTCAGTGGGCCTACATTTTCCATTTTCCAGGGTTCTGGATGTAATTTAGGTTCAGTCAATTAGAGGTACCTGTATGAGATTTGGAAAATGGAAATAAAATGAAACCTCATGAGACCAGACTCACATTTCTGTTTCTTTCATGGCAAGGGAACAGCCATAGAGGTATTTGATTTTTCTGTAGTAACTGTAGTAGAGATTCCAGTGTCTTATTCCTGGCTTCATGGCTATTGGGAGGCAGAGGATAGAAGATACATTTTGCTGGAATGGACTGTGACAAAGGTGGTGTGGTTCTGTGACCACTAACTAAAGTCATGATTTCCAATTTCACCTGGAGGCTTCCTGATTTTATAGCATTTTGATCATGGCAGAATTATTGGCTTCCTTGGTGGCCTGGTTCTGTCATTCCTGGAAGCTTAGCCTTGAGTCTGTCTTTTCAAGTTTCCCATTTACTTGGCAAGCCATTTTATAACTTCTTATAAAATTCCCTTTCTACTTAAGCTGGCTAGAAAATTTGGGCCTAGTTTTCAGAAGGTTTTATATGATATGTTGGCATCACCTGAATATGGATATTGACAGTTCTATAACCCTATTTCTGGCTGGCTTTGAAGGACAGCAGTGAAGGGAAGGCCTCCCAGTGGGCTGAACACCGATTATTGTACACACTTCCTCATTTGGCCTGGAGGAAGAGATGTCCTGATTAATGGATGAGGATTAATGGTTTGACTAGACTCTCAAAGACTCGGAAGGAACACAATTGGTAACCTGGTGACAAAGTAATCTGGGGAAGAGATATGTGGATGGATCTTTCCAAGTAGGCAGAACATTAATATATTTGTGTCCTGTATGAATGCTCACCAAAGAGCAGCCTTAGTCAGGGTGAACTCAGTAATCGGGTAGACAAGTTCGGTGAACTTCCTTTTGGTTCTCCCCAGCCACCTTTGTCCTTGCTCAGTGTGCTCATGGATAAAGTGGCCAGAGCAGCAAGCATAGAGGTTAGGTATGGTCTCAGCAACACAGATTTCCATGCACTAAAGGGAATGTAACTATAGAATAGCAGATTTTCCAGCCGGCAACAGTAGAGAACATCTAGCCTTCAATATGGCAGAATTCTCCAGGGACCATCTGGCTATTGGCAGTCTGACTACACTGGACTACTTCAACTGTGGAAGGGGCAGCACTCATTCTCACTTGAATATACACTTACTCTGTGATATGGTTAGGCTTTGTGTCCCCACCCATATCTCATCTTGAATTGTAATCCCATAATCCCCACATGTCAAGGGTGGGATCAGGTGGAGGTAATTGAATCATGGGGGTGCTTTCCCCCATGCTGTTCTCATGAGAGTGAGTGAGTTCTCATGAGCTTTGATGGTTTTAAAAGCATCTGTAACTTCTCCTGGTTGTAATTCTGCTTCCCACCACCTTGTGAAGAAGGTGTCTTGCTTTCCCTTTGCCTTCCACTATGATTGTAAGGTTCCTTAAGGCCTCCCCAGCCATGCTGAAGTGTTAGTCTATTAAACTTGTTTCTTTTATAAATTACTCAGCCTCAGGAAGTTCTTTATAGCAGTATGAAAATGGACTAATAAAGTAAACTGGTACCAAGGTGGTGGGATTCTGCTGTAAAGATAACTGAAAATGTGGAAGCAACTTTGGAAGTGGATAACAGGCAGAGGATGGAACAGTTTGGAGGGCTCAGAAGAAGACAGGAAGATGTGGGAAAGTTTAGAACTTCCTGGAGACTTGTTGAATGGTTTTGACCAAAATGCTGATAGTGATATGGACAATAAAGTCCAGGCTGAGGTGGCCTCAGAGGGAGATGAGGAGCTTGTTGGGAACTGGAATAAAGGTAATTCTTGCTATGCTTCAGCAGAGGGACTGGCTCATTTTGCCTCTGCCCTAGATCTGTGGAACTTTGAACTTGAGAGAGATGATTTAGGGTTTCTGGCAGAATGAAATTCTAAGCAACAAAATGTTCAAGAGTTGACTTGGGTGCTCTTAAAAGCATTCAGTTTTATGTTTTCACAAAGATATGGTTTGGAATTGGAGCTATGTTTAAAAGGGAAGCAGAATATAAAAGTCCAAAAAATTTGCAGCCTGACGATACAGTAGAAAAGACAAACCCATTTTCTGAGGAGAAATTCAAGCTGGCAGCAGAAATTTGCATAAGTGATCAGGAGCCAAATGTTAATCACCAAGACAATGGGGAAAATATCTCCAGGACATGTCACAGGTCTTTATGGCAGCCCCTCCCATCACAGGCCTGGAGACCTACGAGGAATAAATGGTTTCATGGGCCAGGCCCAGGGCCTTGCTGCTTTGTGCAGTCTCAGGACTTGGTGCTCTGCATCCCAGCTGTGGCTACAATGGGTCAAGGTACAGCTCAGGCCATTGCTTCAGAGTGTGCAAACCCCAAGCCTTGGCACTTTACACATGGTGTTGGGCCTGTAAGGTGCACAGAAGTCAATAAATGAGGTTTGGAAACTTTTGCCTAGGTTTCAGAAGATGTATGGAAATGCCTGGATGTCCAGGCAGAAGTCTGATGCAGAGGTAGAGCCCTCATGGAGAACTGCTAGGACAGTGCAGAAGGGAAATGTGGGGTTAGGAGCTTCCACATAGAGTCCCAACTGGGGCACTGCCTAGTGAAGCTGTGAAAAGAAGGCCACGGTCTTCCAGACCCCAGAATGGTAGATCCACTCACAACTTGCACCAAGTACCTGGAAAAGCCACAGACACCTAGCACTAGCTGTGAAAGCAGAGAAGAGGGGGTCTGTACCCTGCAAAGCCAGAGGGGTGGAGCTGCTGAAGGCCATGGGAGCCCACTTCTTGCATCAGTGTGCCCTGGATATGAGACGTGGAGTCAAAAGAGATCATTTTGCAACTTTAAGGTTTAATGACTGCCCTATTGGATTCCAGACTTGGATGGGGCCTGTAGCCCCTTCATCTTGGCCAATTTCTCCCATTTGGAATGGGTATATTTACCCAATGCCTGTGATCCCATTGTATCTGGGAAGTAACTAACTTGCTTTTGATTTTACAGGCTCATAGGCAGAAGGGACTTGCCTTGTTTCAGATCAGACTTTGGACTTAGACTTTTGGGTTAATAGTGGAATGAATTAAGACTTTGAGTAACTATTGGGAAGACATGATTGATTTTGAAATGTGAAAGAGACACGAGATTTAGAAGGGGCCATGGGCAGAATGATATGGTTAGGTTTGTGTGTCTGCACAAATCTCATCTTGAATTGCAATTCCCATGATCTCCACATATCAAGGGCAAGACCAGGAGGAGGTAATTGAATCATGGGGGCAGTTTCCCCTATGCTGTTCTCGTGATAGTGAGTGAGTTCTCATGAGATCTGATGGTTTTATAAACATCTGGCTTTTCTCCTGCTTGTGCTTGCTCTGTCCTGCCACCCTGTGAAGAAGTTGCCTGCTTATCCTTTGCCTTCTGCCATGGTTGTAGGTTTCCCAAGGCCTCCCTAGCAATGCAGAACTGTGAACCAATTAAACCTCTTTTCTTAATAAATTACCCAATCTTGGGTATTTCTTCATAACAGCATGAGAATGGACTAATACATTCTGGATACAGATTTACCTTTCCTACTTCTGCCCAAATGACTCTCTGTGGACTTTCAGAATGCCTTATTCATCATCATAGTATTTGACACAATATTACTTCTGACCACTGGACTCACTTTATTGCCAGTAAAGGGCAACAATGAGTTCCTGCTCATGCAATTCACTGGCCTTAGAAAATTCCCAACACCCTGAAGCAGTTGGCCAGATAGAATGGTAGAGTGGCCTTAAGAAGATTCAGTTACCATGCCAGTTGGGTGGGAACACCTTATGTGGCTGCTATAAAGCAGCACCTAATCTATATGATGTTTTCTCTCCATAACCAGGATTTATATATCCAGGAAATCAAGGATTGGAAATAAGAGTAGTTCCACTTACTATTAACCTTAGAGTTTTACTAGTGAAAATTTTGCTTCCCATCTCAGTGACTTTGTATTCCGCTAACATAGAAGACTTAGTTCCCAAAGGAGGAAGATTTCCTCCAGGGGATACACTCATGGTTCCCTTAAACTGGGAGTTGAATTTGCCCTCTGTTCACTTGGGCTCCTCATACCATCAAATGAATAAGCAGTGGCTGGGGGAGAAGGGAGGATGCTATACTGACTGGAGTGATTGATTCTGGCTTGTTGAGGGTTGCTGCTAAACCATACAGCAAGGAGAAGTATGTCTGAGCTGAGATGTCTGCTGAGGCAAAAGGAATATGGAATGGATAATGGAAGAATAAAAGAATAAATATCAGCTTAGACCATATGACTAGTTGCAATAAAAGCATCATATTATGAGTGTTTCTTTCTTATTTTGATGTGAACACACACATAATCAAATTCTTTTCTTGCCCTCCTCCATTTCCCTACCACCTGTCCTCATACCTCTCTCTTTTTTGGAGACAGGGTCTCATTTTGTTGCCCAGGCTGAAGTGCAGTGGCACAGTCATGGCTTGACCTCCTGGGCTCAAGCAGTCCTCCCACCTCAGCCTCCCAAGTAGCTGGGACCACAGGCACATCTCACTGTGTTGCCCAGGCTGGTCTTGAACTCCTAGGCTCAAGTGATCCGTCTGCCTCAGCCTCCTAAGGTGCTGGGATTACAAGAGTGAGCCACTGTGTCTGGCCTAACCTTGTATCTTACTAAGTTATGGAATATCAAAGGGGGAAGTATGACTCAAGTAGAAAAGGAATGAGCATCACCAAATGACAGATAAAGGGGCTTCGAATATTTCTGATACAAACAGGATCAGTGTTTCAGGTTGGAGGAGAGTTGTATGATGTCAGGTAGAGGCATAACATTGTTATTATTTTTATTTGGGAGGTAAGTATAGTTAAAAGAGGTATGTAGAAAAGGGGCAGACTGCGATGCCTTTGTTATGTGTTGACTAAGCTGGAACTATGTTTCTCAGAATTTATTTCCTGTATGGGTTTTGGTAGGATAAAGCTGGGGCTGGCTACAAAAGAAATTTGTAAGATTTGGAAGGTGGATATGTAGTAGCAGGTATTACACTCTGAAGCCTGGTGGAGGGTACAAGGGACCTGCTGCTCCTCCACACGAAGCAGCCACTGGGCCCAAATTCTCCTAGCTCCTGTCAGACCTCTTCCTTCAGTTTCTCTGAATCTTAGGTCAGTGCGTTTACAGCTTTGTGGTGAAGTGTGCCAGCACTTTCTGCACATCCCCATTGAGATTGGGGATGCTGAGAGACAGATACAGGTTACAGTTTGTCTTTCTGGGTTCCCCTACTTCACTCACCTTTTCTTTGTTTTCCAGTCCACAGATTTATAACTTCAGGTGGCCTACACCAGACCCATGGGGCAGTAACAGTCTTCCATTGAATTCTTTAGCAGTTTTTACAATTGCGTAAGGTCAGTCGCTTTAATAATTCCCTTATTCCATATCACTCATACTGGCATTACTTTTCTGCTAAAACCTTGACTAAAATAAATGAATTCTGTTTTTTTTGAACCCAACTCTGACCAGTACAACTTAAAAGGTAATGGCCTATCTTTCTAGTTCATTTAACAGACATAGTTAAAATTTCATTCTGGGCTTATTCTTCACTACCAAACACATATTTTGTAATCACTTATTACTAATTCATATATGCATCCAACCATTGTTTGCCAGATATTGTGTGAGTCCAACAATGAATAGGGTTGGTTCCTGCCTTCAAAAGCTAATGGAAAAAGACAAAAACAAAGACAAAAACAGATATGGTAAATGTGACTTTTATTGCCACTGTTCCACTAAACTACTCATTCAAGGATACTGAAGATTGACTATTGAAAGTCCTCTAAGTGCCAAATCTAGTAACTAGTTGTTTATTCTTATCCCATTTAACATCTCCAGAAGCAATGAGCATTGAGCATTGCTAACTATTATCTAGAAAGTGAGCTCTCTAAGAGCAGGGTTCTTTTTTGTCTTGTTTTCTGCTGTGTCCCCAGCACACAAAATAATACCTGGCATGCAGAGAAGGAGTTGATACTTGTTGAATAAGGCTGGGCATGGTGGCTTATTCCTGTAATCCTAGCACTTCAGGAGACCGAGGCAGGCAGATCACTTGAGGTCAGGAGTTTGAGACCAGCCCATCTCTGCTAAAAATACAGAAATTAGCCAGATGTGGTGGCCTGTGCCTGTGATCCCAGCTACTCAGGAGGCTGGGGCATGAGAATCACTTGGACCTGGGAGGTGGAGGTTGCAGTGAGCTGAGTTTGTGTCACTGCACCACAGCCTTGGTAACAGTGAGACCCTGTTTTTTCAAAAAATATTGTTGAATAAATGATTGAATACATTTGCTTGTTCTTAAGATTTGCTCTTGGGCCAGGCGCGGTGGCTCAAGCCTGTAATCCCAGCACTTTGGGAGGCCGAGACGGGAGGATCACGAGGTCAGGAGATCGAGACTATCCTGGCTAACATGGTGAAACCCCGTCTCTACTAAAAAAATACAAAATCTAGCCAGGCGAGGTGGCGGGCGCCTGTAGTCCCAGCTACTCCGGAGGCTGAGGCAGGAGAATGGCGGGAACCTGGGAGGCGGAGCTTGTAGTGAGCTGAGATCCGGCCACTGCACTCCAGCCCCGGCGATACAGCGAGACTCTGTCTCAAAAAAAAAAGAAAAAA